>NC_135502.1:182697733-183011226 GCF_052857255.1 Amblyomma americanum | reverse complement strand
GCAAGCACCAGCAGAGACTACTATTACGAGAAGAGAAGCGAGGCAGAAACTTTTTCGTCAAACGGCAGCCAGACAGCACAGCACGCACGCACACCAACGTTTACTGTTGATAGCCAGCCGACGTGCTGGGAACTCTGGAAGAAATGAAAATGGAGGGCGCGCTCACCGGACGAAAGTTACCGAATTCCCGCAGCAGTCGCCGTCACAACTGACAGCGTGTGCATGTGCCTCGCAGCAAGCACAAGCAGAGACTACTATTGCGAGCAGAGAAGCGAGGTAGAAACTTTTTCGTCAAAGGACAGCCAGCCGGCACAGCACGCACGCGCACCAACGTTAACTGGGGATAGCCAGCCGGCGGGCTGGGAACTCTAGAAGAAATGAAATGAAGGGCGCGCTCACCGAACTAAAGTTACCGAATTTCAGCAGCAGTCACCGTCACAACTGGCAGCGTGTGCATGTACCTCGCAGCAAGCAGCCAGCAGGTTAATATTACGAGCAGAGAAGCGAAGCAGAAACTTTTCCGTCAAACGGCAGCCAGCCAGCACAGCACGCACGCGCACCAACGTTTGGGATAGCCAGCCGGCGTGCTGGGAACTCTCGAAGAAATGAAATGATGGGCGCGCTCACCGGACGAAAGTTACCGAATTCCCGCAGCAATCGCCGTCACAACTGACAGCGTGTGCATGTGCCTCGCAGCAAGCGCCAGCAGAGACTACAACTACGAGCAGAGAAGCGAGGCAAAAACTTTTCCGTCAAACGACAGTCAGCCGGCACTGCACGTACGCGCACCAACTTTAACTGGGGATAGCCAGCCGGCGTAATGGGAACCCTCCAAGAAATGAAATGGAGGGCGCGCTCAGCGGACGAAAGTTACCGAATTCACGCAGCAGTCGTCGTCACAACTGACAGCGTGTGCATTTGCCTCGCAGCAAGCGAAAACAAAGACTACTATTACGAGCAGAGAAGCGAGGCAGAAACTTTTCCGTCAAACGGCAGCCAGCCGGCACAGCACGCACGCGCACCAACGTTAACTGAGGATAGCCAGCCGGCGTGCTGGGAACTGTCGAAGAAATGAAATGGTGGGCGCGCTCACCGGACGAAAGTTACCGAATTCCCGCAGCAGTCGCCGTCACAACTGCCTGCGTGTGCATTTGCCTCGCAGCAAGCATCAGCAGAGATTACTATTACGAGCAGAGAAGCGAGGCAGAAACTTTTCCGTCAAATGGCAGCCAGCCGGCACAGCACGCTCACGAACCAACGTTTACTGGGGATAGTCAGCTGTCGGGCTGGGACTCTCGAAGAAATGAAATGATGGGCGCGCTCGCCGGAAGAAAGTTACCGAATTCCCGCAGCAGTCGCCGTCACAACTGACAGCGTGTGCATTTGCCTCGCAGCAAGCATCAGCAGAGATTACTATTACGAGCAGAGAAGCGAGGCAGAAGCATTTCCGTCAAACGGCAGCCAGCCGGCACAGTACGCACGCGCACAAACGTTAATTGGGATAGCCAGCTGGCGTGCTGGGAAATCTCGAAGAAATGAAATGGTGGGCGCGCTCACCGGACGAAAGTTACCGAATTCCCGCAGCAGTCGCCGTCACAACTGCCTGCGTTTGCATGTGCCTCGCAGCAAGCAGCCAGCAGAGACTACTATTACGAGCAGAGAAGCGAGGCAGAAACTTTTTCATCAAACGGCAGCCAGCCGGCACAGCACGCACGCGCACCAACGTTAACTGGGGATAACCAGCCGCCGTGCTGGGAACTCTCGAAAAAAGAAATGGTGATCGCGCTCACCGGACGAAAGTTACCGAATTCCCGCCGCAGTCGCCGTCACAACTGACAGCGTGTGCATGTGCCTCGAAGCAAGGACCAGCAGAGACTACTTTTACGAAGAGAGAGGCGAGGCAGAAACTTTTCCGTCAATCGACAGCCAGCCGGCACAGCACGTACGCGCACCAACGTTAACTGGGGTTAGCCAGCCGGCGTAATGGGAACTCTAGAAGAAATGAAATGGAGGGCGCGCTCACCTGACGAAAGTTACCGAATTCCCGCAGCAGTCGCCGTCACAACTGACAGCGTGTGCAAGTGCCTAGCATCAAGTACCACCAGAGACTATTATTTCGACCAGAGAAGCGAGGCAGAAACTTTTCCGTCAAACGGCAGCCAGGCGGCACAACACGCACACGCACCAACGTTGACTGGGATAGCCAGCTGGCGTGCTGGGACTCTCGAAGAAATGAAATGGTGGGCGCGCTCACTGGATGAAAGTTACCGAATTCCCGCAGAAGTCGCCGTCACAACTGACAGCGTGTGCATGTGCCTCTAAGCAAGCACCAGCAGAGACTACTATTACGAGAAGAGAAGCGAGGCAGAAACTTTTTCGTCAAACGGCAGCCAGACAGCACAGCACGCACGCACACCAACGTTTACTGTTGATAGCCAGCTGACGTGCTGGGAACTCTGGAAGAAATGAAAATGGAGGGCGCGCTCACCGGACGAAAGTTACCGAATTCCCGCAGCAGTCGCCGTCACAACTGACAGCGTGTGCATGTGCCTCGCAGCAAGCACAAGCAGAGACTACTATTGCGAGCAGAGAAGCGAGGCAGAAACTTTTTCGTCAAAGGGCAGCCAGCCGGCACAGCACGCACGCGCACCAACGTTAACTGGGGATAGCCAGCCGGCGGGCTGGGAACTCTAGAAGAAATGAAATGAAGGGCGCGCTCACAGGACTAAAGTTACCGAATTTCAGCAGCAGTCACCGTCACAACTGGCAGCGTGTGCATGTACCTTGCAGCAAGCAGCCAGCAGGTTAATATTACGAGCAGAGAAGCGAAGCAGAAACTTTTCCGTCAAACGGCAGCCAGCCAGCACAGCACGCACGCGCACCAACGTTTGGGATAGCCAGCCGGCGTGCTGGGAACTCTCGAAGAAATGAAATGATGGGCGCGCTCACCGCACGAAAGTTACCGAATTCCCGCAGCAATCGCCGTCACAACTGACAGCGTGTGCATGTGCCTCGCAGCAAGCGCCAGCAGAGACTACAACTACGAGCAGAGAAGCGAGGCAAAAACTTTTCCGTCAAACGACAGTCAGCCGGCACTGCACGTACGCGCACCAACTTTAACTGGGGATAGCCAGCCGGCGTAATGGGAACCCTCCAAGAAATGAAATGGCGGGCGCGCTCAGCGGACGAAAGTTACCGAATTCACGCAGCAGTCGTCGTCACAACTGACAGCGTGTGCATTTGCCTCGCAGCAAGCGAAAGCAAAGACTACTATTACGAGCAGAGAAGCGAGGCAGAAACTTTTCCGTCAAACGGCAGCCAGCCGGCACAGCACGCACGCGCACCAACGTTAACTGAGGATAGCCAGCTGGCGTGCTGGGAAATCTCGAAGAAATGAAATGGTGGGCGCGCTCACCGGACGAAAGTTACCGAATTCCCGCAGCAGTCGCCGTCACAACTGCCTGCGTTTGCATGTGCCTCGCAGCAAGCAGCCAGCAGAGACTACTATTACGAGCAGAGAAGCGAGGCAGAAACTTTTCCGTCAAATGGCAGGCAGCCGGCACAGCACGCTCACGCACCAACGTTAACTGGGGATAGTTAGCTGTCGGGCTGGGACTCTCGAAGAAATGAAATGGTGGGCGCGCTCACCGGACGAAAGTTACCGAATTCCCGCAGCAGTCGCCGTCACAACTGACAGCGTGTGCATTTGCCTCGCAGCAAGCATCAGCAGAGACTACTATTACGAGCAAAGAAGCGAGGCAGAAACATTTCTGTCAAACGGAAGCCCGCCGGCACAGCACGCACGCGCACTAACGTTAACTGGGATAGCCAGCCGGCGTGCTGGGAACTCTCGAAGAAATGAAATGGTGGGCGCGCTCACCGGACGAAATTTACCGAATTCCCGCAGCAGTCGCCATCACAACTGACAGCGTGTGCATGTGCCTCGCAGCAAGCACAAGCAGAGACTACTATTGCGAGCAGAGAAGCGAGGCAGAAACTTTTTCGTCAAAGGGCAGCCAGCCGGCACAGCACGCACGGGCACCAACGTTAACTGGGGATAGCCAGCCGGCGGGCTGGGAACTCTAGAAGAAATGAAATGAAGGGTGCGATCACCGGACGAAAGTTACCGAATTTCAGCAGCAGTCACCGTCACAACTGGCAGCGTGTGCATGTGCCTCGCAGCAAGCACAAGCAGACACTACTATTGCGAGCAGAGAAGCGAGGCAGAAACTTTTTCGTCAAAGGGCAGCCAGCCGGCACAGCACGCACGCGCACCAACGTTAACTGGGGATAGCCAGCCGGCGTGCTGGGAACTCTCGTAGAAATGAAATTGAGGGCGCTCTCACCGGACGAAAGTTACCGAATTCCCGCAGCAGTAACCGTCACAACTGAGAGCGTGTGCATTTGACTCGCAGCAAGCACCAGCGGAGACTACTATTACGAGCAGAGAAGCGAGGCAGAAACTTTTCCGTCAAACGGCAGCCAGCCGGCACAGCACGCACGCGCACCAACGTTAACTGGGGATAGCCAGGCGGCGTAATGGGAACTCTCGAAGAAATGAAATGATGGGCGCGCTCACCTGACGAAAGTTACCGAATTCCCGCAGCAGTCGCCGTCACAACTGACAGCGTGTGCATGTGCCTCGCAGCAAGCACCAGTAGAGACTACTATTACGAGCAGAGAAGCGAGGCAGGAACTTTTCCGTCAAACGACAGCCAGCCGGCACAGCACGTACTCGCACCAACGTTAACTGGGGATAGCCAGGCGGCGTAATGGGAACTCTCGAAGAAATGAAATTGAGGGCGCGCTCACCGGACGAAAGTTACCGAATTCCCGCAGCAGTCGCCGTCACAACTGACAGCGTGTGCATTTGCCTCGCAGCAAGCACCAGCGGAGACTATTATTACGAGCAGAGAAGCGACGCAGAAACTTTTCCGTCAAACGGCAGCCAGCCGGCACAGCACGCACGCGCACCAACGTTAACTGCGGATAGCCAGCCGGCGTGCTTGGAACTCTCGTAGAAATGAAATGGTGGGCGCGCTCAGCGGACGAAAGTTACGGAATTCCCGCAGCAGTCGCCGTCACAACTACCTGCGTGTGCATGTGCCTCGCAGCAAGCAGCCAGCAGAGACTACTATTACGAGCAGAGAAGCGAGGCAGAAACCTATTCGCCAAACGCCAGAGAGCCAGCACAGCACGGACGCGCACAAACGTCAACTGGGATAGCCAACCGGCGTGCTGTGAACTCTCGAAGAAATGAAATGGTGGGTGCGCTCACCGGACGAAATTTATTGAATTCCCGCAGCAGTCGCCGTCACAACTGCCTGCGTGTGCATGTGCCTCGCAGCAAGCAGCCAGCAGAGACTACTATTACGAGCAGAGAAGCGAGGCAGAAACTTTTCCGTCAAATGGCAGCCAGCCGGCACAGCACGCTCACGTGCCAACGTTAACTGGGGATTGTCAGCTGTCGGGCTGGGACTCTCGAAGAAATGAAATGGTGGGCGCGCTCACCGGACGAAAGTTACCGAATTCTCGCAGCAGTCGCCGTCACAACTGACAGCGTGTGCATTTGCCTCGCAGCAAGCATCAGCAGAGGCTACTATTACGAGCAGAGAAGCGAGGCAAAAACATTTCTGTCAAACGGCAGTCAGCCGGCACAGCACGCACGCGCACCAACGTTAACTGGGGATAGTCAGCTGGCGTGCAGGTACTCTCGAAGAAATGAAATGGTGGGCGCGCTCAGCGGACGAAAGTTACCGAATTCCCGCAGCAGTCGCCGTCACAACTGCCTGCGTGTGCATGTGCCTCGTAGCAAGCAGACAGCAGAGACTACTATTACGAGCAGAGAAGCGAGGCAGAAACTTTTGCGTCAAACGACCGCCAGCCGGCACAGCACGTACTCGCACCAACGTTAACTGGGGATAGCCAGCCGGCGTAATGGGAACTCTCGAAGAAATGAAATTGAGGGCGCGCTCACCGGACGAAAGTTACCGAATTCCCGCAGCAGTAACCGTCACAACTGAGAGCGTGTGCATTTGCCTCGCAGCAAGCACCAGCGGAGACTACTATTACGAGCAGAGAATCGAGGCAGAAACTTTTCCGTCAAACGGCAGTCAGCCGGCACAGCACGCACGCGCACCAACGTTAACTGGGGATAGCCAGCCGGCGTGCTGGGAACTCTCGTAGAAATGAAATGATGGGCGCGCTCATCTGACGAAAGTTACCGAATTCCCGCAGCAGTCGCCGCCACAACTGGCAGCGTAGGCATGTGCCTAGCATCAAGTACCAGCAGAGACTATTATTTCCAGCAGAGAAGCGAGGCAGAAACGTTTTCGTCAAACGGCAGCCAGGCGGCACAGCACGCACACGCACCAACGTTGACTGGGATAGCCAACTGGCGTGCTGGGACTCTCGAAGAAATGAAATGTTGGGCGCGCTCACCGGACGAAAGTTACCGAATTCCCACAGAAGTCGCCGTCACAACTGCCTGCGTGTGCATGTGCTTCGGAGCAAGCAGACAGCAGAGACTACTATTACGAGCAGAGAAGCGAGGCAGAAACTTTTCCGTCAAATGGCAGCCAGCCGGCACAGCACGCTCACGCGCCAACGTTAACTGGGGATAGTCAGCTGTCGGGCTGGGACTCTCGAAGAAATGAAATGGTGGGCGCGCTCACCGGGCGAAAGTTACCGAATTCCCGCAGCAGTCGCCGTCACAACTGACAGCGTGTGCATTTGCCTCGCAGCAAGCACCAGCGGAGACTACTATTACGAGCAGAGAAGCGAGGCAGAAACTTTTCCGTCAAACGGCAGCCAGCCGGCACAGCACGCACGCGCACCAACGTTAACTGGGGATAGCCAGCCGGCGTGCTGGGAACTCTCGTAGAAATGAAATGGTGGGCGCGCTCACCGGACGAAAGTTACCGAATTCCCGCAGCAGTCGCCGTCACAACTGACAGCGTGTGCATGTGCCTCGCAGCAAGCACCAGCAGAGACTACAATTGCGAGCGGAGAAGCGATGCAGAAACTTTTCCGTCAAACGGCAGTCAGCCGGCACAGCACGCACGCGCACCAACGTTAACTGGGGATAGTCAGCTGTCGGGCTGGGACTCTCGAAGAAATGAAATGGTGGGCGCGCTCACCGGACGAAGGTTACCGAATTCCCGCAGCAGTCGCCGTCACAACTGACAGCGTGTGCATTTGCCTCGCAGCAAGCATCAGCAGAGACTACTATTACGAGCAGAGAAGTGAGGCAGAAACATTTCTATCAAACGGAAGCCAGCCGGCACAGCACGCACGCGCGCAAACGTTAACTGGGATAGCCAGCCGGCGTGCTGGGAACTCTCGAAGAAATGAAATGGTGGGCGCGCTCACCGGACGAAATTTACCGAAGTCCCGCAGCAGTCGCCGTCAGAACTGCCTGCGTGTGCATGTGCCTCGCAGCAAGCAGCCAGCAGAGACTACTATTACGAGCAGAGAAGCGAGGCAGAAACTTTTCCGTCAAATGGCAGCCAGCCGGCACAGCACGCTCACGCGCCAACGTTAACTGCGGATAGTCAGCTGTCGGGCAGGGACTCTCGAAGAAATGAAATGGTGGGCGCGCTCACCGGACGAAATTTACCGAAGTCCCGCAGCAGTCGCCGTCAGAACTGCCTGCGTGTGCATGTGCCTCGCAGCAAGCGGCCAGCAGAGACTACTATTACGAGCAGAGAAGCGAGGCAGAAACTTTTCCGTCAAATGGCAGCCAGCCGGCACAGCACGCTCACGCGCCAACGTTAACTGGGGATAGTCAGCTGTCGGGCTGGGACTCTCGAAGAAATGAAATGGTGGGCGCGCTCACCGGACGAAAGTTACCGAATTCCCGCAGCAGTCGCCGTCACAACTGCCTGCGTGTGCATGTGCCTCGTAGCAAGCAGACAGCAGAGACTACTATTACGAGCAGAGAAGCGAGGCAGAAACTTTTCCGTCAAACGGCAGCCAGCCGGCACAGCACGCACGCGCACCAACGTTAACTGGGGATAGCCAGCCGGCGTGCTGGGAACTCTCGTAGAAATGAAATGATGGGTGCGCTCACCTGACGAAAGTTACCGAATTCCCGCAGCAGTCGCGGTCACAACTGACAGCGTGTGCATGTGCCAGGCATCAAGTACCAGCAGAGACTATTATTTCCAGCAGAGAAGCGAGGCAGAAACGTTAACGTCAAACGGCAGCCAGGCGGCACAGCACGCACACGCACCAACGTTGACTGGCATAGCCAGCTGGCGTGCTGGGACTCTCGAAGAAATGAAATGGTGGGCGCGCTCACCGGACGAAAGTTACCGAATTACCACAGAAGTCGCCGTCACAACTGACAGCGTGTGCATGGGCCTCTAAGCAAGCACCAGCAGAGACTACTATTACGAGCAGAGAAGCGAGGCAGAAACTCTTTCGTCAAACGGCAGCCAGCCAGCACAGCACGCACGCGCACCAACGTTTACTGGGGATAGCCAGCCGACGTGCTGGGAACTCTGGAAGAAATGAAAATGGAGGGCGCGCTCACCGGACGAAAGTTACCGAATTCCCGCAGCAGTCGCCATCACAACTGACAGCGTGTGCATTTTGCCTCGCAGCAAGCATCAGCAGCGACTACTATTACGAGCAGAGAAGCGAGGCAGACACATTTCCGTCAAACGGAAGCCAGCCGGCACAGCACGCACGCGCACACCCGTTAACTGGGATAGCCAGCCGGCGTGCTGGGAACTCTCCAAGAAATGAAATGGTGGGCGCGCTCACCGGACGAAAGTTACCGAATTCCCGCAGCAGTCGCCGTCACAACTGCCTGCGTGTGCATGTGCCTCGGAGCAAGCAGACAGCAGAGACTACTATTACGAGCAGAGAAGCGAGGCAGAAACTTTTCCGTCAAATGGCAGCCAGCCGGCACAGCACGCTCACGCGCCAACGTTAACTGGGGATAGTCAGCTGTCGGGCTGGGACTCTCGAAGAAATGAAATGGTGGGCGCGCACACCGCACGAAAGTTATCGAATTCCCACAGCAGTCGCCGTCACAACTGACAGCGTGTGCATGTGCCTCGCAGCAAGCACCAGCAGAGACTACTATTACGAGCAGAGAAGCGAGGCAGGAATTTTTCCGTCAAACGACAGCCAGCCGGCACAGCACGTATTCGCACCAACGTTAACTGGGGATAGCCAGGCGGCGTAATGGGAACTCTCGAAGAAATGAAATTGAGGGCGCGCTCACCGGACGAAAGTTACCGAATTCCCGCAGCAGTCGCCGTCACAACTGACAGCTTGTGCATTTGCCTCGCAGCAAGCACCAGCGGAGACTACTATTACGAGCAGAAAAGCGAGGCAGAAACTTTTCCGTCAAACGGCAGCCAGCCAGCACAGCACGCACGCGCACCAACGTTTGGGATAGCCAGCCGGCGTGCTGGGAACTCTCGAAGAAATGAAATGATGGGCGCGCTCACCGGACGAAAGTTACCGAATTCCCGCAGCAATCGCCGTCACAACTGACAGCGTGTGCATGTGCCTCGCAGCAAGCGCCAGCAGAGACTACAACTACGAGCAGAGAAGCGAGGCAAAAACTTTTCCGTCAAACGACAGTCAGCCGGCACTGCACGTACGCGCACCAACTTTAACTGGGGATAGCCAGCCGGCGTAATGGGAACCCTCCAAGAAATGAAATGGAGGGCGCGCTCAGCGGACGAAAGTTACCGAATTCACGCAGCAGTCGTCGTCACAACTGACAGCGTGTGCATTTGCCTCGCAGCAAGCGAAAGCAAAGACTACTATTACGAGCAGAGAAGCGAGGCAGAAACTTTTCCGTCAAACGGCAGCCAGCCGGCACAGCACGCACGCGCACCAACGTTAACTGAGGATAGCCAGCCGGCGTGCTGGGAACTGTCGAAGAAATGAAATGGTGGGCGCGCTCACCGGACGAAAGTTACCGAATTCCCGCAGCAGTCGCCGTCACAACTGCCTGCGTGTGCATTTGCCTCGCAGCAAGCATCAGCAGAGATTACTATTACGAGCAGAGAAGCGAGGCAGAAGCATTTCCGTCAAACGGCAGCCAGCCGGCACAGTACGCACGCGCACAAACGTTAATTGGGATAGCCAGCTGGCGTGCTGGGAAATCTCGAAGAAATGAAATGGTGGGCGCGCTCACCGGACGAAAGTTACCGAATTCCCGCAGCAGTCGCCGTCACAACTGCCTGCGTTTGCATGTGCCTCGCAGCAAGCAGCCAGCAGAGACTACTATTACGAGCAGAGAAGCGAGGCAGAAACTTTTTCATCAAACGGCAGCCAGCCGGCACAGCACGCACGCGCACCAACGTTAACTGGGGATAACCAGCCGCCGTGCTGGGAACTCTCGAAAAAAGAAATGGTGATCGCGCTCACCGGACGAAAGTTACCGAATTCCCGCCGCAGTCGCCGTCACAACTGACAGCGTGTGCATGTGCCTCGAAGCAAGGACCAGCAGAGACTACTTTTACGAAGAGAGAGGCGAGGCAGAAACTTTTCCGTCAATCGACAGCCAGCCGGCACAGCACGTACGCGCACCAACGTTAACTGGGGTTAGCCAGCCGGCGTAATGGGAACTCTAGAAGAAATGAAATGGAGGGCGCGCTCACCTGACGAAAGTTACCGAATTCCCGCAGCAGTCGCCGTCACAACTGACAGCGTGTGCAAGTGCCTAGCATCAAGTACCAGCAGAGACTATTATTTCGACCAGAGAAGCGAGGCAGAAACTTTTCCGTCAAACGGCAGCCAGGCGGCACAACACGCACACGCACCAACGTTGACTGGGATAGCCAGCTGGCGTGCTGGGACTCTCGAAGAAATGAAATGGTGGGCGCGCTCACTGGATGAAAGTTACCGAATTCCCGCAGAAGTCGCCGTCACAACTGACAGCGTGTGCATGTGCCTCTAAGCAAGCACCAGCAGAGACTACTATTACGAGAAGAGAAGCGAGGCAGAAACTTTTTCGTCAAACGGCAGCCAGACAGCACAGCACGCACGCACACCAACGTTTACTGTTGATAGCCAGCTGACGTGCTGGGAACTCTGGAAGAAATGAAAATGGAGGGCGCGCTCACCGGACGAAAGTTACCGAATTCCCGCAGCAGTCGCCGTCACAACTGACAGCGTGTGCATGTGCCTCGCAGCAAGCACAAGCAGAGACTACTATTGCGAGCAGAGAAGCGAGGCAGAAACTTTTTCGTCAAAGGGCAGCCAGCCGGCACAGCACGCACGCGCACCAACGTTAACTGGGGATAGCCAGCCGGCGGGCTGGGAACTCTAGAAGAAATGAAATGAAGGGCGCGCTCACAGGACTAAAGTTACCGAATTTCAGCAGCAGTCACCGTCACAACTGGCAGCGTGTGCATGTACCTTGCAGCAAGCAGCCAGCAGGTTAATATTACGAGCAGAGAAGCGAAGCAGAAACTTTTCCGTCAAACGGCAGCCAGCCAGCACAGCACGCACGCGCACCAACGTTTGGGATAGCCAGCCGGCGTGCTGGGAACTCTCGAAGAAATGAAATGATGGGCGCGCTCACCGCACGAAAGTTACCGAATTCCCGCAGCAATCGCCGTCACAACTGACAGCGTGTGCATGTGCCTCGCAGCAAGCGCCAGCAGAGACTACAACTACGAGCAGAGAAGCGAGGCAAAAACTTTTCCGTCAAACGACAGTCAGCCGGCACTGCACGTAGGCGCACCAACTTTAACTGGGGATAGCCAGCCGGCGTAATGGGAACCCTCCAAGAAATGAAATGGCGGGCGCGCTCAGCGGACGAAAGTTACCGAATTCACGCAGCAGTCGTCGTCACAACTGACAGCGTGTGCATTTGCCTCGCAGCAAGCGAAAGCAAAGACTACTATTACGAGCAGAGAAGCGAGGCAGAAACTTTTCCGTCAAACGGCAGCCAGCCGGCACAGCACGCACGCGCA
The DNA here is from genome assembly GCF_052857255.1 of Amblyomma americanum. Lineage (NCBI taxonomy): Eukaryota > Metazoa > Arthropoda > Arachnida > Ixodida > Ixodidae > Amblyomma > Amblyomma americanum. Next base: position 182,999,278 of record NC_135502.1, on the reverse strand, counting down.
CCAACGTTAACTGAGGATAGCCAGCTGGCGTGCTGGGAAATCTCGAAGAAATGAAATGGTGGGCGCGCTCACCGGACGAAAGTTACCGAATTCCCGCAGCAGTCGCCGTCACAACTGCCTGCGTTTGCATGTGCCTCGCAGCAAGCAGCCAGCAGAGACTACTATTACGAGCAGAGAAGCGAGGCAGAAACTTTTCCGTCAAATGGCAGGCAGCCGGCACAGCACGCTCACGCACCAACGTTAACTGGGGATAGTTAGCTGTCGGGCTGGGACTCTCGAAGAAATGAAATGGTGGGCGCGCTCACCGGACGAAAGTTACCGAATTCCCGCAGCAGTCGCCGTCACAACTGACAGCGTGTGCATTTGCCTCGCAGCAAGCATCAGCAGAGACTACTATTACGAGCAAAGAAGCGAGGCAGAAACATTTCTGTCAAACGGAAGCCCGCCGGCACAGCACGCACGCGCACAAACGTTAACTGGGATAGCCAGCCGGCGTGCTGGGAACTCTCGAAGAAATGAAATGGTGGGCGCGCTCACCGGACGAAATTTACCGAATTCCCGCAGCAGTCGCCATCACAACTGACAGCGTGTGCATGTGCCTCGCAGCAAGCACAAGCAGAGACTACTATTGCGAGCAGAGAAGCGAGGCAGAAACTTTTTCGTCAAAGGGCAGCCAGCCGGCACAGCACGCACGGGCACCAACGTTAACTGGGGATAGCCAGCCGGCGGGCTGGGAACTCTAGAAGAAATGAAATGAAGGGTGCGATCACCGGACGAAAGTTACCGAATTTCAGCAGCAGTCACCGTCACAACCGGCAGCGTGTGCATGTGCCTCGCAGCAAGCACAAGCAGACACTACTATTGCGAGCAGAGAAGCGAGGCAGAAACTTTTTCGTCAAAGGGCAGCCAGCCGGCACAGCACGCGCACCAACGTTAACTGGGGATAGCCAGCCGGCGTGCTGGGAACTCTCGTAGAAATGAAATTGAGGGCGCTCTCACCGGACGAAAGTTACCGAATTCCCGCAGCAGTAACCGTCACAACTGAGAGCGTGTGCATTTGACTCGCAGCAAGCACCAGCGGAGACTACTATTACGAGCAGAGAAGCGAGGCAGAAACTTTTCCGTCAAACGGCAGCCAGCCGGCACAGCACGCACGCGCACCAACGTTAACTGGGGATAGCCAGGCGGCGTAATGGGAACTCTCGAAGAAATGAAATGATGGGCGCGCTCACCTGACGAAAGTTACCGAATTCCCGCAGCAGTCGCCGTCACAACTGACAGCGTGTGCATGTGCCTCGCAGCAAGCACCAGTAGAGACTACTATTACGAGCAGAGAAGCGAGGCAGGAACTTTTCCGTCAAACGACAGCCAGCCGGCACAGCACGTACTCGCACCAACGTTAACTGGGGATAGCCAGGCGGCGTAATGGGAACTCTCGAAGAAATGAAATTGAGGGCGCGCTCACCGGACGAAAGTTACCGAATTCCCGCAGCAGTCGCCGTCACAACTGACAGCGTGTGCATTTGCCTCGCAGCAAGCACCAGCGGAGACTATTATTACGAGCAGAGAAGCGACGCAGAAACTTTTCCGTCAAACGGCAGCCAGCCGGCACAGCACGCACGCGCACCAACGTTAACTGCGGATAGCCAGCCGGCGTGCTTGGAACTCTCGTAGAAATGAAATGGTGGGCGCGCTCAGCGGACGAAAGTTACGGAATTCCCGCAGCAGTCTCCGTCACAACTACCTGCGTGTGCATGTGCCTCGCAGCAAGCAGCCAGCAGAGACTACTATTACGAGCAGAGAAGCGAGGCAGAAACCTATTCGCCAAACGCCAGAGAGCCAGCACAGCACGGACGCGCACAAACGTCAACTGGGATAGCCAACCGGCGTGCTGTGAACTCTCGAAGAAATGAAATGGTGGGTGCGCTCACCGGACGAAATTTATTGAATTCCCGCAGCAGTCGCCGTCACAACTGCCTGCGTGTGCATGTGCCTCGCAGCAAGCAGCCAGCAGAGACTACTATTACGAGCAGAGAAGCGAGGCAGAAACTTTTCCGTCAAATGGCAGCCAGCCGGCACAGCACGCTCACGTGCCAACGTTAACTGGGGATTGTCAGCTGTCGGGCTGGGACTCTCGAAGAAATGAAATGGTGGGCGCGCTCACCGGACGAAAGTTACCGAATTCTCGCAGCAGTCGCCGTCACAACTGACAGCGTGTGCATTTGCCTCGCAGCAAGCATCAGCAGAGGCTACTATTACGAGCAGAGAAGCGAGGCAGAAACATTTCTGTCAAACGGCAGTCAGCCGGCACAGCACGCACGCGCACCAACGTTAACTGGGGATAGTCAGCTGGCGTGCAGGTACTCTCGAAGAAATGAAATGGTGGGCGCGCTCAGCGGACGAAAGTTACCGAATTCCCGTTGCAGTCGCCGTCACAACTGCCTGCGTGTGCATGTGCCTCGTAGCAAGCAGACAGCAGAGACTACTATTACGAGCAGAGAAGCGAGGCAGAAACTTTTGCGTCAAACGACCGCCAGCCGGCACAGCACGTACTCGCACCAACGTTAACTGGGGATAGCCAGCCGGCGTAATGGGAACTCTCGAAGAAATAAAATTGAGGGCGCGCTCACCGGACGAAAGTTACCGAATTCCCGCAGCAGTAACCGTCACAACTGAGAGCGTGTGCATTTGCCTCGCAGCAAGCACCAGCGGAGACTACTATTACGAGCAGAGAATCGAGGCAGAAACTTTTCCGTCAAACGGCAGTCAGCCGGCACAGCACGCACGCGCACCAACGTTAACTGGGGATAGCCAGCCGGCGTGCTGGGAACTCTCGTAGAAATGAAATGATGGGCGCGCTCATCTGACGAAAGTTACCGAATTCCCGCAGCAGTCGCCGCCACAACTGGCAGCGTAGGCATGTGCCTAGCATCAAGTACCAGCAGAGACTATTATTTCCAGCAGAGAAGCGAGGCAGAAACGTTTTCGTCAAACGGCAGCCAGGCGGCACAGCACGCACACGCACCAACGTTGACTGGGATAGCCAACTGGCGTGCTGGGACTCTCGAAGAAATGAAATGTTGGGCGCGCTCACCGGACGAAAGTTACCGAATTCCCACAGAAGTCGCCGTCACAACTGCCTGCGTGTGCATGCGCTTCGGAGCAAGCAGACAGCAGAGACTACTATTACGAGCAGAGAAGCGAGGCAGAAACTTTTCCGTCAAATGGCAGCCAGCCGGCACAGCACGCTCACGCGCCAACGTTAACTGGGGATAGTCAGCTGTCGGGCTGGGACTCTCGAAGAAATGAAATGGTGGGCGCGCTCACCGGGCGAAAGTTACCGAATTCCCGCAGCAGTCGCCGTCACAACTGACAGCGTGTGCATTTGCCTCGCAGCAAGCACCAGCGGAGACTACTATTACGAGCAGAGAAGCGAGGCAGAAACTTTTCCGTCAAACGGCAGCCAGCCGGCACAGCACGCACGCGCACCAACGTTAACTGGGGATAGCCAGCCGGCGTGCTGGGAACTCTCGTAGAAATGAAATGGTGGGCGCGCTCACCGGACGAAAGTTACCGAATTCCCGCAGCAGTCGCCGTCACAACTGACAGCGTGTGCATGTGCCTCGCAGCAAGCACCAGCAGAGACTACAATTGCGAGCGGAGAAGCGATGCAGAAACTTTTCCGTCAAACGGCAGTCAGCCGGCACAGCACGCACGCGCACCAACGTTAACTGGGGATAGTCAGCTGTCGGGCTGGGACTCTCGAAGAAATGAAATGGTGGGCGCGCTCACCGGACGAAAGTTACCGAATTCCCGCAGCAGTCGCCGTCACAACTGACAGCGTGTGCATTTGCCTCGCAGCAAGCATCAGCAGAGACTACTATTACGAGCAGAGAAGTGAGGCAGAAACATTTCTATCAAACGGAAGCCAGCCGGCACAGCACGCACGCGCGCAAACGTTAACTGGGATAGCCAGCCGGCGTGCTGGGAACTCTCGAAGAAATGAAATGGTGGGCGCGCTCACCGGACGAAATTTACCGAAGTCCCGCAGCAGTCGCCGTCAGAACTGCCTGCGTGTGCGTGTGCCTCGCAGCAAGCAGCCAGCAGAGACTACTATTACGAGCAGAGAAGCGAGGCAGAAACTTTTCCGTCAAATGGCAGCCAGCCGGCACAGCACGCTCACGCGCCAACGTTAACTGCGGATAGTCAGCTGTCGGGCAGGGACTCTCGAAGAAATGAAATGGTGGGCGCGCTCACCGGACGAAATTTACCGAAGTCCCGCAGCAGTCGCCGTCAGAACTGCCTGCGTGTGCATGTGCCTCGCAGCAAGCGGCCAGCAGAGACTACTATTACGAGCAGAGAAGCGAGGCAGAAACTTTTCCGTCAAATGGCAGCCAGCCGGCACAGCACGCTCACGCGCCAACGTTAACTGGGGATAGTCAGCTGTCGGGCTGGGACTCTCGAAGAAATGAAATGGTGGGCGCGCTCACCGGACGAAAGTTACCGAATTCCCGCAGCAGTCGCCGTCACAACTGCCTGCGTGTGCATGTGCCTCGTAGCAAGCAGACAGCAGAGACTACTATTACGAGCAGAGAAGCGAGGCAGAAACTTTTCCGTCAAACGGCAGCCAGCCGGCACAGCACGCACGCGCACCAACGTTAACTGGGGATAGCCAGCCGGCGTGCTGGGAACTCTCGTAGAAATGAAATGATGGGTGCGCTCACCTGACGAAAGTTACCGAATTCCCGCAGCAGTCGCGGTCACAACTGACAGCGTGTGCATGTGCCAGGCATCAAGTACCAGCAGAGACTATTATTTCCAGCAGAGAAGCGAGGCAGAAACGTTAACGTCAAACGGCAGCCAGGCGGCACAGCACGCACACGCACCAACGTTGACTGGCATAGCCAGCTGGCGTGCTGGGACTCTCGAAGAAATGAAATGGTGGGCGCGCTCACCGGACGAAAGTTACCGAATTACCACAGAAGTCGCCGTCACAACTGCCTGCGTGTGCATGTGCCTCGCAGCAAGCAGCCAGCAGAGACTACTATTACGAGCAGAGAAGCGAGGCAGAAACTTTTCCGTCAAATGGCAGCCAGCCGGCACAGCACGCTCACGCGCCAACGTTAACTGCGGATAGTCAGCTGTCGGGCAGGGACTCTCGAAGAAATGAAATGGTGGGCGCGCTCACCGGACGAAATTTACCGAAGTCCCGCAGCAGTCGCCGTCAGAACTGCCTGCGTGTGCATGTGCCTCGCAGCAAGCGGCCAGCAGAGACTACTATTACGAGCAGAGAAGCGAGGCAGAAACTTTTCCGTCAAATGGCAGCCAGCCGGCACAGCACGCTCACGCGCCAACGTTAACTGGGGATAGTCAGCTGTCGGGCTGGGACTCTCGAAGAAATGAAATGGTGGGCGCGCTCACCGGACGAAAGTTACCGAATTCCCGCAGCAGTCGCCGTCACAACTGCCTGCGTGTGCATGTGCCTCGTAGCAAGCAGACAGCAGAGACTACTATTACGAGCAGAGAAGCGAGGCAGAAACTTTTCCGTCAAACGGCAGCCAGCCGGCACAGCACGCACGCGCACCAACGTTAACTGGGGATAGCCAGCCGGCGTGCTGGGAACTCTCGTAGAAATGAAATGATGGGTGCGCTCACCTGACGAAAGTTACCGAATTCCCGCAGCAGTCGCGGTCACAACTGACAGCGTGTGCATGTGCCAGGCATCAAGTACCAGCAGAGACTATTATTTCCAGCAGAGAAGCGAGGCAGAAACGTTAACGTCAAACGGCAGCCAGGCGGCACAGCACGCACACGCACCAACGTTGACTGGCATAGCCAGCTGGCGTGCTGGGACTCTCGAAGAAATGAAATGGTGGGCGCGCTCACCGGACGAAAGTTACCGAATTACCACAGAAGTCGCCGTCACAACTGACAGCGTGTGCATGGGCCTCTAAGCAAGCACCAGCAGAGACTACTATTACGAGCAGAGAAGCGAGGCAGAAACTCTTTCGTCAAACGGCAGCCAGCCAGCACAGCACGCACGCGCACCAACGTTTACTGGGGATAGCCAGCCGACGTGCTGGGAACTCTGGAAGAAATGAAAATGGAGGGCGCGCTCACCGGACGAAAGTTACCGAATTCCCGCAGCAGTCGCCATCACAACTGACAGCGTGTGCATTTTGCCTCGCAGCAAGCATCAGCAGCGACTACTATTACGAGCAGAGAAGCGAGGCAGACACATTTCCGTCAAACGGAAGCCAGCCGGCACAGCACGCACGCGCACACCCGTTAACTGGGATAGCCAGCCGGCGTGCTGGGAACTCTCCAAGAAATGAAATGGTGGGCGCGCTCACCGGACGAAAGTTACCGAATTCCCGCAGCAGTCGCCGTCACAACTGCCTGCGTGTGCATGTGCCTCGGAGCAAGCAGACAGCAGAGACTACTATTACGAGCAGAGAAGCGAGGCAGAAACTTTTCCGTCAAATGGCAGCCAGCCGGCACAGCACGCTCACGCGCCAACGTTAACTGGGGATAGTCAGCTGTCGGGCTGGGACTCTCGAAGAAATGAAATGGTGGGCGCGCACACCGCACGAAAGTTATCGAATTCCAACAGCAGTCGCCGTCACAACTGACAGCGTGTGCATGTGCCTCGCATCAAGCCGCCAGCAGAGACTACTATTACGAGCACAGAAGCGAGGCAGAAACTTTTTCGCCAAACGGCAGCCAGCCAGCACAGCACGCACGCGCACCAACGTTTACTGGGGATAGCCAGGCGGCGTAATGGGAACTCTCGAAGAAATGAAATTGAGGGCGCGCTCACCGGACGAAAGTTACCGAATTCCCGCAGCAGTCGCCGTCACAACTGACAGCGTGTGCATGGGCCTCTAAGCAAGCACCAGCAGAGACTACTATTACGAGCAGAGAAGCGAGGCAGAAACTCTTTCGTCAAACGGCAGCCAGCCAGCACAGCACGCACGCGCACCAACGTTTACTGGGGATAGCCAGGCGGCGTAATGGGAACTCTCGAAGAAATGAAATTGAGGGCGCGCTCACCGGACGAAAGTTACCGAATTCCCGCAGCAGTCGCCGTCACAACTGACAGCTTGTGCATTTGCCTCGCAGCAAGCACCAGCGGAGACTACTATTACGAGCAGAAAAGCGAGGCAGAAACTTTTCCGTCAAACGGCAGCCAGCCGGCACAGCACGCACGCGCACCAACGTTAACTGGGGATAGCCAGCCGGCGTGCTGGGAACTCTCGTAGAAATGAAATGGTGGGCGCGCTCACCGGACGAAAGTTACCGAATTCCCGCAGCAGTCGCCGTCACAACTGACAGCGTGTGCATGTGCCTCGCAGCAAGCACCAGCAGAGACTACAATTGCGAGCAGAGAAGCGATGCAGAAACTTTTCCGTCAAACGGCAGTCAGCCGGCACAGCACGCACGCGCACCAACGATAACTGGGGATAGTCAGCTGGCGTGCTGGGACTCTCAAAGAAATGAAATGGTGGGTGCGCTCAGCGGACGAAAGTTACCGAATTCCCGCAGCAGTCGCCGTCACAACTACCTGCGTGTGCATGTGCCTCGCATCAAGCCGCCACCAGAGACTACTATTACGAGCACAGAAGCGAGGCAGAAACTTTTTCGCCAAACGGCAGCCAGCCAGCACAGCACGGACGCGCACAAACGTCAACTGGCATAGCCAACCGGCGTGCTGTGAACTCTCGAAGAAATGAAATGGTGGGCGCGCTCACTGGACGAAATTTATTGAATTCCCGCAGCAGTCGCCGTCACAACTGCCTGCGTGTGCATGTGCCTCGCAGCAAGCAGCCAGCAGAGACTACTATTACGAGCAGACAAGTGAGGCAGAAACTTTTCCGTCAAATGGCAGCCTGCCGGCACAGCACCCTTACGCGCCAACGTTAACTGGGGATAGTCAGCTGTCGGGCTGGGACACTCGAAGAAATGAAATGGTGGGCGCGCTCACCGGACGAAAGTTACCGAATTCCCGCAGCAGTCGCCGTCACAACTGCCTGCGTGTGCATGTGCCTCGTAGCAAGCAGACAGCAGAGACTACTATTACGAGCAGAGAAGCGAGGCAGAAACTTTTGCGTCAAACGACAGCCAGCCGGCACAGCACGTACTCGCACTAACGTTAACTTGGGATAGCCAGCCGGCGTAATGGGAACTCTCGAAGAAATGAAATTGAGGGCGCTCTCACCGGACGAAAGTTACCGAATTCCCGCAGCAGTAACCGTCACAACTGACAGCGTGTGCATGTGCCTCGCAGCAAGCACCAGCAGAGACTACAATTGCGAGCAGAGAAGCGATGCAGAAACTTTTCCGTCAAACGGCAGTCAGCCGGCACAGCACGCACGCGCACCAACGTTAACTGGGGATAGTCAGCTGGCGTGCTGGTACTCTCGAAGAAATGAAATGGTGGGCGCGCTCAGCGGACGAAAGTTACCGAATTCCCGCAGCAGTCGCCGTCACAACTGCCTGCGTGTGCATGTGCCTCGTAGCAAGCAGACAGCAGAGACTACTATTACGAGCAGAGAAGCGAGGCAGAAACTTTTGCGTCAAACGACAGCCAGCCGGCACAGCACGTACTCGCACCAACGTTAACTGGGGATAGCCAGCCGGCGTAATGGGAACTCTCGAAGAAATGAAATTGAGGGCGCGCTCACCGGACGAAAGTTACCGAATTCCCGCAGCAGTAACCGTCACAACTGAGAGCTTGTGCATTTGCCTCGCAGCAAGCACCAGCGGAGACTACTATTACGAGCAGAGAATCGAGGCAGAAACTTTTCCGTCAAACGGCAGCCAGCCGGCACAACACGCACGCGCACCAACTTTAACTGGGGATAGCCAGCCGGCGTGCTGGGAACTCTCGTAGAAATGAAATAATGGGCGCGCTCATCTGACGAAAGTTACCGAATTCCCGCAGCAGTCGCCGTCACAACTGACAGCGTGTGCATGTGCCTAGCATCAAGTACCAGCAGAGACTATTATTTCCAGCAGAGAAGCGAGGCAGAAACGTTTTCGTCAAACGGCAGCCAGGCGGCACAGCACGCACACGCACCAACGTTGACTGGGATAGCCAACTGGCGTGCTGGGACTCTCGTTGAAATGAAATGGTGGGCGCGCTCACCGGACGAAAGTTACCGAATTCCCGCAGCAGTCGCCGTCACAACTGACAGCGTGTGCATGTGCCTCGCAGCAAGCACCAGCAGAGACTACAATTGCGAGCGGAGAAGCGATGCAGAAACTTTTCCGTCAAACGGCAGTCAGCCGGCACAGCACGCACGCGCACCAACGCTAACTGGGGATAGTCAGCTGTCGGGCTGGGACTCTCGAAGAAATGAAATGGTGGGCGCGCTCACCGGACGAAAGTTACCGAATTCCCGCAGCAGTCGCCGTCACAACTGACAGCGTGTGCATTTGCCTCGCAGCAAGCATCAGCAGAGACTACTATTACGAGCAGAGAAGCGAGGCAGAAACATTTCTATCAAACGGAAGCCAGCCGGCACAGCACGCACGCGCGCAAACGTTAACTGGGATAGCCAGCCGGCGTGCTGGGAACTCTCGAAGAAATGAAATGGTGGGCGCGCTCACCGGACGAAATTTACCGAAGTCCCGCAGCAGTCGCCGTCAGAACTGCCTGCGTGTGCATGTGCCTCGCAGCAAGCAGCCAGCAGAGACTACTATTACGAGCAGAGAAGCGAGGCAGAAACTTTTCCGTCAAATGGCAGCCAGCCGGCACAGCACGCTCACGCGCCAACGTTAACTGGGGATAGTCAGCTGTCGGGCAGGGACTCTCGAAGAAATGAAATGGTGGGCGCGCTCACCGGACGAATGTTACCGAATTCCCGCAGCAGTCGCCGTCACAACTGCCTGCGTGTGCATGTGCCTCGTAGCAAGCAGACAGCAGAGACTACTATTACGAGCAGAGAAGCGAGGCAGAAACTTTTGCGTCAAACGGCAGCCAGCCGGCACAGCACGCACGCGCACCAACGTTAACTGTGGATAGCCAGCCGGCGTGCTGGAAACTTGATGCCTGTGCCTAGCATCAAGTACCAGCAGAGACTAATATTTCCAGCAGAGAAGCGAGGCAGAAACGTTTCCGTCAAACGGCAGCCAGGCGGCACAGCACGCACACGCACCAACGTTGACTGGGATAGCCAGCTGGCGTGCTGGGACTCTCGAAGAAATGAAATGGTGGGCGCGCTGACCGGACGAAAGTTACCGAATTCCCACAGAAGTCGCCGTCACAACTGACAGCGTGTGCATGTGCCTCTAAGCAAGCACCAGCAGAGACTACTATTACGAGCAGAGAAGCGAGGCAGACACTTTTTCGTCAAACGGCAGCCAGCCAGCACAGCACGCACGCGCACCAACGTTTACTGGGGATAGCCAGCCGACGAGCTGGGAACTCTGGAAGAAAGGAAAATGGTGGGCGCGCTCACCGGACGAAAGTTACCGAATTCTCGCAGCAGTCGCCGTCACAACTGCCTGCGTGTGCATGTGCCTCGGAGCAAGCAGACAGCAGAGACTACTATTACGAGCAGAGAAGCGAGGCAGAAACTTTTCCGTCAAATGGCAGCCAGCCGGCACAGCACGCTCACGCGCCAACTTTAACTGGGGATTGTCAGCTGTCGGGCTGTGACTCTCGAAGAAATGAAATGGTGGGCACGCTCACCGGGCGAAAGTTACCGAATTCCCGCAGCAGTCGCCGTCACAACTGACAGCGTGTGTATTTGCCTCGCTGCAAGCATCAGCAGAGATTACTATTAGGAGCAGAGAAGCGAGGCAGAAACATTTCCGTCAAACGGCAGCCAGCCGGCACAGCACGCACGCGCACAAACGTTAACTGGGATAGCCAGCCGGCGTGTTGGGAACTCTCGTAGAAATTAAATGGTGGGCGCGCACACCGCACGAAAGTTACCGAATTCCCGCCGCAGTCGCCGTCACAACTGACAGCGTGTGCAAGTGCCTAGCATCAAGTACCAGCAGAGACTATTATTTCGACCAGAGAAGCGAGGCAGAAACTTTTCCGTCAAACGGCAGCCAGCCGGAACAGCACGCACGCGCACCAACGTTAACTGGGGATAGCCAGCCGGCGTGCTGGGAACTCTCGTAGAAATGAAATGGTGGGCGCGCTCACCGGACGAAAGTTACCGAATTCCCGCAGCAGTCGCCGTCGCAACTGACAGCGTGTGCATGTGCCTCGCAGCAAGCACCAGCAGAGACTACAATTGCGAGCAGAAAAGCGATGCAGAAACTTTTCCGTCATACGGCAGTCAGCCGGCACAGCACGCACGCCCACCAACGTTAACTGGGGATAGTCAGATGGCGTGCTGGGACTCTCGAAGAAATGAAATGGTGGGCGCGCTCAGCGGACGAAATTTACCGAATTCCCGCAGCAGTCGCCGTCACAACTACCTGCGTGTGCATGTGCCTCGCAGCAAGCAGCCACCAGAGACTACTATTACGAACAGAGAAGCGAGGCAGAAACTTTTTCGCCAAACGGCAGCCAGCCAGCACAGCACGGACGCGCACCAACGTTTACTGAGGATAGCCAGCCGACGTGCTGGGAACTCTCTAAGAAATGAAAGGGTGGGCGCGGTCACCGGACGAAAGTTACCGAATTTCGGCAGCGGTCGCCGACACAACTGACAGCGTGTGCATGTGCCTCTAAGCAAGCGCCAGCAGAGACTACTATTACGAGCAGAGAAGCGAGGCAGAATCTTTTTCGTCAAACGGCAGCCAGCCGGCACAGCACGCACGCGCACCAACGTTAACTGGGGATAACCAGCCGCCGTGCTGGCAAATCTCGAAAAAAGAAATGGTGAGCGCGCTCACCGGACGAAAGTTACCGAATTCCCGCCGCAGTCGCCGTCACAAGTGACAGCGTGTGCATGTGCCTCGAAGCAAGGACCAGCAGAGACTACGTTTACGAAGAGAGAGGCGAGGCAGAAACTTTTCCGTCAATCGACAGCCAGCCGGCACAGCACGTACGCGCACCAACGTTAACTGGGGTTAGCCAGCCGGCGTAATGGGAACTCTCGAAGAAATGAAATGGAGGGCGCGCTCACCTGAAGAAAGTTACCGAATTCCCGCTGCAGTCGCCGTCACAACTGACAGCGTGTGCATGTGCCTAGCATCAAGTACCAGCAGAGACTATTATTTCGAGCAGAGAAGCGAGGCGGAAACTTTTCCGTCAAACGGCAGCCAGGCGGCACAACACGCACACGCTCAAACGTTGACTGGGATAGCCAGCTGGCGTGCTGGGACTCTCGAAGAAATGAAATGGTGGGCGCGCTTACCGGACGAAAGTTACCGAATTCCCGCAGAAGTCGCCGTCACAACTGACAGCGTGTGCATGTGCCTCTAAGCAAGCACCAGCAGAGACTACTATTACGAGAAGAGAAGCGAGGCAGAAACTTTTTCGTCAAACGGCAGCCAGACAGCACAGCACGCACGCACACCAACGTTTACTGGGGATAACCAGCCGACGTGCTGGGAACTCTGGAAGAAATCAAAATGGAGGGCGCGCTCACCGGACGAAAGTTACCGAATTCCCGCAGGAGTCACCGTCACAACTGACAGCGTGTGCATGTGCCTCGCAGCAAGCACCAGCAGAGACTACAATAGCGAGCAGAAAAGCGATGCAGAAACTTTTCCGTCATACGGCAGTCAGTCGGCACAGCACGCACGCGCACCAACGTTGACTGGGATAGTCAGCTGGCGTGCTGGGACTCTCGAAGAAATGAAATTGAGGGCGCGCTCACCGGACGAAAGTTACCGAATTCCCGCAGCAGTCGCCGTCACAACTGACAGCGTGTGCATTTTCCTCGCAGCAAGCACCAGCGGAGACTACTATTACGAGCAGAGAAGCGAGGCAGAAACTTTTCCGTCAAACGGCAGCCAGCCGGCACAGTACGCACGCGCACCAACGTTAACTGGGGATAGCCAGCCGGCGTGCTGGGAACTCTCGTAGAAATGAAATGGTAGGCGCGCTCACCGGACGGAAGTTACCGAATTCCCGCAGCAGTCGCCGTCACAACTGACAGCGTGTGCATGTGCCTCGCAGCAAGCACCAGCAGAGACTACAATTGCGAGCAGAAAAGCCATGCAGAAACTTTTCCGTCATACGGCAGTCAGCCGGCACAGCACGCACGCCCACCAACGTTAACTAGGGATAGTCAGATGGCGTGCTGGGACTCTCGAAGAAATGAAATGGTGGGCGCGCTCAGCGGACGAAAGTTACCGAATTCCCGCAGCAGTCGCCGTCACAACTACCTGCGTGTGCATGTGCCTCGCAGCAAGCAGCCAGCAGAGACTACTATTACGAACAGAGAAGCGAGGCAGAAACTTTTTCGCCAAACGGCAGCCAGCCAGCACAGCACGGACGCGCACCAACGTTTACTGAGGATAGCCAGCCGACGTGCTGGGAACTCTCTAAGAAATGAAAGGGTGGGCGCGGTCACCGGACGAAAGTTACCGAATTTCGGCAGCGGTCGCCGACACAACTGACAGCGTGTGCATGTTCCTCTAAGCAAGCGCCAGCAGAGACTACTATTACGAGCAGAGAAGCGAGGCAGAAACTTTTTCGTCAAACGGCAGCCAGCCGGCACAGCACGCACGCGCACCAACGTTAACAGGGGATAACCAGCCGCCGTGCTGGCAACTCTCGAAAAAAGAAATGGTGAGCGCGCTCACCGGACGAAAGTTACCGAATTCCCGCCGCAGTCGCCGTCACAACTGACAGCGTGTGCATGTGCCTAGCATCAAGTACCAGCAGAGACTATTATTTCGAGCAGAGAAGCGAGGCGGAAACTTTTCCGTCAAACGGCAGCCAGGCGGCACAACACGCACACGCTCAATCGTTGACTGGGATAGCCAGCTGGCGTGCTGGGACTCTCGAAGAAATGAAATGGTGGGCGCGCTTACCGGACGAAAGTTACCGAAATCCCGCAGAAGTCGCCGTCACAACTGACAGCGTGTGCATGTGCCTTTAAGCAAGCACCAGCAGAGACTACTATTACGAGAAGAGAAGCGAGGCAGAAACTTTTTCGTCAAATTGCAGCCAGACAGCACAGCACGCACGCACACCAACGTTTACTGGGGATAACCAGCCGACGTGCTGGGAACTCTGGAAGAAATCAAAATGGAGGGCGCGCTCACCGGACGAAAGTTACCGAAATCCCGCAGAAGTCGCCGTCACAACTGACAGCGTGTGCATGTGCCTCGCAGCAAGCACAAGCAGACACTACTATTGCGAGCAGAGAAGCGAGGCAGAAACTTTTTCGTCAAAGGGCAGCCAGCCGGCACAGCACGCACGCGCACCAACGTTAACTGGGGATAGCCAGCCGGCGTGCTGGGAACTCTCGTAGAAATGAAATGGTGGGCGCGCTCACCGGACGAAAGTTACCGAATTCCCGCAGCAGTCGCCGTCACAACTGCCTGCGTGTGCATTTGCCTCGCAGCAAGCATCAGCAGAGATTACTATTACGAGCAGAGAAGCGAGGCAGAAACTTTTCCGTCAAATGGCAGCCAGCCGGCGCAGCACGCTCACGAACCAACGTTTACTGGGGATAGTCAGCTGTCGGGCTGGGACTCTCGAAGAAATGAAATGGTGGGCGCGCTCGCCGGAAGAAAGTTACCGAATTCCCGCAGCAGTCGCCGTCACAACTGACAGCGTGTGCATTTGCCTCGCAGCAAGCATCAGCAGAGATTACTATTACGAGCAGAGAAGCGAGGCAGAAGCATTTCCGTCAAACGGCAGCCAGCCGGCACAGTACGCACGCGCACAAACGTTAATTGGGATAGCCAGCTGGCGTGCTGGGAAATCTCGAAGAAATGAAATGGTGGGCGCGCTCACCGGACGAAAGTTACCGAATTCCCGCAGCAGTCGCCGTCACAACTGCCTGCGTTTGCATGTGCCTCGCAGCAAGCAGCCAGCAGAGACTACTATTACGAGCAGAGTAGCGAGGCAGAAACTTTTTCATCAAACGGCAGCCAGCCGGCACAGCACGCACGCGCACCAACGTTAACTGTGGATAACCAGCCGCCGTGCTGGGAACTCTCGAAAAAAGAAATGGTGATCGCGCTCACCGGACGAAAGTTACCGAATTCCCGCCGCAGTCGCCGTCACAACTGACAGCGTGTGCATGTGCCTCGAAGCAAGGACCAGCAGAGACTACTTTTACGAAGAGAGAGGCGAGGCAGAAACTTTTCCGTCAATCGACAGCCAGCCGGCACAGCACGTACGCGCACCAACGTTAACTGGGGTTAGCCAGCCGGCGTAATGGGAACTCTAGAAGAAATGAAATGGAGGGCGCGCTCACCTGACGAAAGTTACCGAATTCCCGCAGCAGTCGCCGTCACAACTGACAGCGTGTGCAAGTTCCTAGCATCAAGTACCAGCAGAGACTATTATTTCGACCAGAGAAGCGAGGCAGAAACTTTTCCGCCAAACGGCAGCCAGGCGGCACAACACGCACACGCACCAACGTTGACTGGGATAGCCAGCTGGCGTGCTGGGACTCTCGAAGAAATGAAATGGTGGGCGCGCTCACTGGACGAAAGTTACCGAATTCCCGCAGAAGTCGCCTTCACAACTGACAGCGTGTGCATGTGCCTCTAAGCAAGCACCAGCAGAGACTACTATTACGAGAAGAGAAGCGAGGCAGAAACTTTTTCGTCAAACGGCAGCCAGACAGCACAGCACGCACGCACACCAACGTTTACTGTTGATAGCCAGCCGACGTGCTGGGAACTCTGGAAGAAATGAAAATGGAGGGCGCGCTCACCGGACGAAAGTTACCGAATTCCCGCAGCAGTCGCCATCACAACTGACAGCGTGTGCATGTGCCTCGCAGCAAGCACAAGCAGAGACTACTATTGCGAGCAGAGAAGCGAGGCAGAAACTTTTTCGTCAAAGGGCAGCCAGCCGGCACAGCACGCACGCGCACCAACGTTAACTGGGGATAGCAAGCCGGCGGGCTGGGAACTCTAGAAGAAATGAAATGAAGGGCGCCCTCACCGGACTAAAGTTACCGAATTTCAGCAGCAGTCACCGTCACAACTGGCAGCGTGTGCATGTACCTCGCAGCAAGCAGCCAGCAGGTTAATATTACGAGCAGAGAAGCGAGGCAGAAACTTTTCCGTCAAACGGCAGCCAGCCAGCACAGCACGTACGCGCACCAACGTTTGGGATAGCCAGCCGGCGTGCTGGGAACTCTCGAAGAAATAAAATAATGGGCGCGCTCACCGGACGAAAGTTACCGAATTCCCGCAGCAATCGCGGTCACAACTGACAGCGTGTGCATGTGCCTCGCAGCAAGCGCCAGCAGAGACTACAACTACGAGCAGAGAAGCGAGGCAAAAACTTTTCCATCAAACGCCAGTCAGCCGGCACTGCACGTACGCGCACCAACTTTAACTGGGGATAGCCAGCCGGCGTAATGGGAACCCTCCAAGAAATGAAATGGAGGGCGCGCTCAGCGGACGAAAGTTACCGAATTCACGCAGCAGTCGTCGTCACAACTGACAGCGTGTGCATTTGCCTCGCAGCAAGCGAAAGCAAAGACTACTATTACGAGCAGAGAAGCGAGGCAGAAACTTTTCCGTCAAACGGCAGCCAGCCGGCACAGCACGCACGCGCACCAACGTTAACTGAGGATAGCCAGCCGGCGTGCTGGGAACTGTCGAAGAAATGAAATGGTCGGCGCGCTCACCGGACGAAAGTTACCGAATTCCCGCAGCAGTCGCCGTCACAACTGCCTGCGTGTGCATTTGCCTCGCAGCAAGCATCAGCAGAGATTACTATTACGAGCAGAGAAGCGAGGCAGAAACTTTTCCGTCAAATGGCAGCCAGCCGGCACAGCACGCTCACGAACCAACGTTTACTGGGGATAGTCAGCTGTCGGGCTGGGACTCTCGAAGAAATGAAATGGTGGGCGCGCTCGCCGGAAGAAAGTTACCGAATTCCCGCAGCAGTCGCCGTCACAACTGACAGCGTGTGCATTTGCATCGCAGCAAGCATCAGCAGAGATTACTATTACGAGCAGAGAAGCGAGGCAGAAGCATTTCCGTCAAACGGCAGCCAGCCGGCACAGTACGCACGCGCACAAACGTTAATTGGGATAGCCAGCTGGCGTGCTGGGAAATCTCGAAGAAATGAAATGGTGGGCGCGCTCACCGGACGAAAGTTACCGAATTCCCGCAGCAGTCGCCGTCACAACTGCCTGCGTTTGCATGTGCCTCGCAGCAAGCAGCCAGCAGAGACTACTATTACGAGCAGAGAAGCGAGGCAGAAACTTTTTCATCAAACGGCAGCCAGCCGGCACAGCACGCACGCGCACCAACGTTAACTGGGGATAACCAGCCGCCGTGCTGGGAACTCTCGAAAAAAGAAATGGTGATCGCGCTCACCGGACGAAAGTTACCGAATTCCCGCCGCAGTCGCCGTCACAACTGACAGCGTGTGCATGTGCCTCGAAGCAAGGACCAGCAGAGACTACTTTTACGAAGAGAGAGGCGAGGCAGAAACTTTTCCGTCAATCGACAGCCAGCCGGCACAGCACGTACGCGCACCAACGTTAACTGGGGTTAGCCAGCCGGCGTAATGGGAACTCTAGAAGAAATGAAATGGAGGGCGCGCTCACCTGACGAAAGTTACCGAATTCCCGCAGCAGTCGCCGTCACAACTGACAGCGTGTGCAAGTGCCTAGCATCAAGTACCAGCAGAGACTATTATTTCGACCAGAGAAGCGAGGCAGAAACTTTTCCGTCAAACGGCAGCCAGGCGGCACAACACGCACACGCACCAACGTTGACTGGGATAGCCAGCTGGCGTGCTGGGACTCTCGAAGAAATGAAATGGTGGGCGCGCTCACTGGATGAAAGTTACCGAATTCCCGCAGAAGTCGCCGTCACAACTGACAGCGTGTGCATGTGCCTCTAAGCAAGCACCAGCAGAGACTACTATTACGAGAAGAGAAGCGAGGCAGAAACTTTTTCGTCAAACGGCAGCCAGACAGCACAGCACGCACACCAACGTTTACTGTTGATAGCCAGCCGACGTGCTGGGAACTCTGGAAGAAATGAAAATGGAGGGCGCGCTCACCGGACGAAAGTTACCGAATTCCCGCAGCAGTCGCCATCACAACTGACAGCGTGTGCATGTGCCTCGCAACAAGCACAAGCAGAGACTACTATTGCGAGCAGAGAAGCGAGGCAGAAACTTTTTCGTCAAAGGGCAGCCAGCCGGCACAGCACGCACGCGCACCAACGTTAACTGGGGATAGCAAGCCGGCGGGCTGGGAACTCTAGAAGAAATGAAATGAAGGGCGCCCTCACCGGACTAAAGTTACCGAATTTCAGCAGCAGTCACCGTCACAACTGGCAGCGTGTGCATGTACCTCGCAGCAAGCAGCCAGCAGGTTAATATTACGAGCAGAGAAGCGAGGCAGAAACTTTTCCGTCAAACGGCAGCCAGCCAGCACAGCACGTACGCGCACCAACGTTTGGGATAGCCAGCCGGCGTGCTGGGAACTCTCGAAGAAATAAAATAATGGGCGCGCTCACCGGACGAAAGTTACCGAATTCCCGCAGCAATCGCGGTCACAACTGACAGCGTGTGCATGTGCCTCGCAGCAAGCGCCAGCAGAGACTACAACTACGAGCAGAGAAGCGAGGCAAAAACTTTTCCATCAAACGCCAGTCAGCCGGCACTGCACGTACGCGCACCAACTTTACCTGGGGATAGCCAGCCGGCGTAATGGGAACCCTCCAAGAAATGAAATGGAGGGCGCGCTCAGCGGACGAAAGTTACCGAATTCACGCAGCAGTCGTCGTCACAACTGACAGCGTGTGCATTTGCCTCGCAGCAAGCGAAAGCAAAGACTACTATTACGAGCAGAGAAGCGAGGCAGAAACTTTTCCGTCAAACGGCAGCCAGCCGGCACAGCACGCACGCGCACCAACGTTAACTGAGGATAGCCAGCCGGCGTGCTGGGAACTGTCGAAGAAATGAAATGGTCGGCGCGCTCACCGGACGAAAGTTACCGAATTCCCGCAGCAGTCGCCGTCACAACTGCCTGCGTGTGCATTTGCCTCGCAGCAAGCATCAGCAGAGATTACTATTACGAGCAGAGAAGCGAGGCAGAAACTTTTCCGTCAAATGGCAGCCAGCCGGCACAGCACGCTCACGAACCAACGTTTACTGGGGATAGTCAGCTGTCGGGCTGGGACTCTCGAAGAAATGAAATGGTGGGCGCGCTCGCCGGAAGAAAGTTACCGAATTCCCGCAGCAGTCGCCGTCACAACTGACAGCGTGTGCATTTGCATCGCAGCAAGCATCAGCAGAGATTACTATTACGAGCAGAGAAGCGAGGCAGAAGCATTTCCGTCAAACGGCAGCCAGCCGGCACAGTACGCACGCGCACAAACGTTAATTGGGATAGCCAGCTGGCGTGCTGGGAAATCTCGAAGAAATGAAATGGTGGGCGCGCTCACCGGACGAAAGTTACCGAATTCCCGCAGCAGTCGCCGTCACAACTGCCTGCGTTTGCATGTGCCTCGCAGCAAGCAGCCAGCAGAGACTACTATTACGAGCAGAGAAGCGAGGCAGAAACTTTTTCATCAAACGGCAGCCAGCCGGCACAGCACGCACGCGCACCAACGTTAACTGGGGATAACCAGCCGCCGTGCTGGGAACTCTCGAAAAAAGAAATGGTGATCGCGCTCACCGGACGAAAGTTACCGAATTCCCGCCGCAGTCGCCGTCACAACTGACAGCGTGTGCATGTGCCTCGAAGCAAGGACCAGCAGAGACTACTTTTACGAAGAGAGAGGCGAGGCAGAAACTTTTCCGTCAATCGACAGCCAGCCGGCACAGCACGTACGCGCACCAACGTTAACTGGGGTTAGCCAGCCGGCGTAATGGGAACTCTAGAAGAAATGAAATGGAGGGCGCGCTCACCTGACGAAAGTTACCGAATTCCCGCAGCAGTCGCCGTCACAACTGACAGCGTGTGCAAGTGCCTAGCATCAAGTACCAGCAGAGACTATTATTTCGACCAGAGAAGCGAGGCAGAAACTTTTCCGTCAAACGGCAGCCAGGCGGCACAACACGCACACGCACCAACGTTGACTGGGATAGCCAGCTGGCGTGCTGGGACTCTCGAAGAAATGAAATGGTGGGCGCGCTCACTGGATGAAAGTTACCGAATTCCCGCAGAAGTCGCCGTCACAACTGACAGCGTGTGCATGTGCCTCTAAGCAAGCACCAGCAGAGACTACTATTACGAGAAGAGAAGCGAGGCAGAAACTTTTTCGTCAAACGGCAGCCAGACAGCACAGCACGCACACCAACGTTTACTGTTGATAGCAGCCGACGTGCTGGGAACTCTGGAAGAAATGAAAATGGAGGGCGCGCTCACCGGACGAAAGTTACCGAATTCCCGCAGCAGTCGCCGTCACAACTGACAGCGTGTGCATGTGCCTCGCAGCAAGCACAAGCAGAGACTACTATTGCGAGCAGAGAAGCGAGGCAGAAACTTTTTCGTCAAAGGGCAGCCAGCCGGCACAGCACGCACGCGCACCAACGTTAACTGGGGATAGCCAGCCGGCGGGCTGGGAACTCTAGAAGAAATGAAATGAAGGGCGCGCTCACAGGAGTAAAGTTACCGAATTTCAGCAGCAGTCACCGTCACAACTGGCAGCGTGTGCATGTACCTCGCAGCAAGCAGCCAGCAGGTTAATATTACGAGCAGAGAAGCGAAGCAGAAACTTTTCCGTCAAACGGCAGCCAGCCAGCACAGCACGCACGCGCACCAACGTTTGGGATAGCCAGCCGGCGTGCTGGGAACTCTCGAAGAAATGAAATGATGGGCGCGCTCACCGCACGAAAGTTACCGAATTCCCGCAGCAATCGCCGTCACAACTGACAGCGTGTGCATGTGCCTCGCAGCAAGCGCCAGCAGAGACTACAACTACGAGCAGAGAAGCGAGGCAAAAACTTTTCCGTCAAACGACAGTCAGCCGGCACTGCACGTACGCGCACCAACTTTAACTGGGGATAGCCAGCCGGCGTAATGGGAACCCTCCAAGAAATGAAATGGCGGGCGCGCTCAGCGGACGAAAGTTACCGAATTCACGCAGCAGTCGTCGTCACAACTGACAGCGTGTGCATTTGCCTCGCAGCAAGCGAAAGCAAAGACTACTATTACGAGCAGAGAAGCGAGGCAGAAACTTTTCCGTCAAACGGCAGCCAGCCGGCACAGCACGCACGCGCACCAACGTTAACTGAGGATAGCCAGCTGGCGTGCTGGGAAATCTCGAAGAAATGAAATGGTGGGCGCGCTCACCGGACGAAAGTTACCGAATTCCCGCAGCAGTCGCCGTCACAAACTGCCTGCGTTTGCATGTGCCTCGCAGCAAGCAGCCAGCAGAGACTACTATTACGAGCAGAGAAGCGAGGCAGAAACTTTTCCGTCAAATGGCAGGCAGCCGGCACAGCACGCTCACGCACCAACGTTAACTGGGGATAGTTAGCTGTCGGGCTGGGACTCTCGAAGAAATGAAATGGTGGGCGCGCTCACCGGACGAAAGTTACCGAATTCCCGCAGCAGTCGCCGCCACAACTGACAGCGTGTGCATTTGCCTCGCAGCAAGCATCAGCAGAGACTACTATTACGAGCAAAGAAGCGAGGCAGAAACATTTCTGTCAAACGGAAGCCCGCCGGCACAGCACGCACGCGCACAAACGTTAACTGGGATAGCCAGCCGGCGTGCTGGGAACTCTCGAAGAAATGAAATGGTGGGCGCGCTCACCGGACGAAATTTACCGAATTCCCGCAGCAGTCGCCGTCACAACTGACAGCGTGTGCATGTGCCTCGCAGCAAGCACAAGCAGAGACTACTATTGCGAGCAGAGAAGCGAGGCAGAAACTTTTTCGTCAAAGGGCAGCCAGCCGGCACAGCACGCACGGGCACCAACGTTAACTGGGGATAGCCAGCCGGCGGGCTGGGAACTCTAGAAGAAATGAAATGAAGGGTGCGATCACCGGACGAAAGTTACCGAATTTCAGCAGCAGTCACCGTCACAACTGGCAGCGTGTGCATGTGCCTCGCAGCAAGCACAAGCAGACACTACTATTGCGAGCAGAGAAGCGAGGCAGAAACTTTTTCGTCAAAGGGCAGCCAGCCGGCACAGCACGCACGCGCACCAACGTTAACTGGGGATAGCCAGCCGGCGTGCTGGGAACTCTCGTAGAAATGAAATGGTGGGCGCGCTCACCGGACGAAAGTTACCGAATTCCCGCAGCAGTCGCCGTCACAACTGACAGCGTGTGCACGTGCCTCGCAGCAAGCACCAGCAGAGACTACAATAGCGAGCAGAAAAGCGATGCAGAAACTTTTCCGTCATACGGCAGTCAGTCGGCACAGCACGCACGCGCACCAACGTTAACTGGGGATAGTCAGCTGGCGTGCCGGGACTCTCGAAGAAATGAAATGGTGGGCGCGCTCAGTGGACGAAAGTTACCGAATTCCCGCAGCAGTCACCGTCACAACTGGCAGCGTGTGCATGTACCTCGCAGCAAGCAGCCAGCAGGTTAATATTACGAGCAGAGAAGCGAGGCAGAAACTTTTCCGTCAAACGGCAGCCAGGCGGCACAACACGCACACGCACCAACGTTGACTGGGATAGTCAGCTGGCGTGCTGGGACTCTCGAAGGAATGAAATGGTGGGCGCGCTCACTGGACGAAAGTTACCGAATTCCCGCAAAAGTCGCCGTCACAACTGACAGCGTGTGCATGTGCCTCTAAGCAAGCACCAGCAGAGACTACTATTACGAGAAGAGAAGCGAGGCAGAAACTTTTTCGTCAAACGGCAGCCAGACAGCACAGCACGCACGCACACCAACGTTTACTGTTGATAGCCAGCCGACGTGCTGGGAACTCTGGAAGAAATGAAAATGGAGGGCGCGCTCACCGGACGAAAGTTACCGAATTCCCGCAGCAGTCGCCGTCACAACTGACAGCGTGTGCATGTGCCTCGCAGCAAGCACAAGCAGAGACTACTATTGCGAGCAGGGAAGCGAGGCAGAAACTTTTTCGTCAAAGGGCAGCCAGCCGGCACAGCACGCACGCGCACCAACGTTAACTGGGGATAGCAAGCCGGCGGGCTGGGAACTCTAGAAGAAATGAAATGAATGGCGCCCTCACCGGACCAAAGTTACCGAATTTCAGCAGCAGTCACCGTCACAACTGGCAGCGTGTGCATGTACCTCGCAGCAAGCAGCCAGCAGGTTAATATTACGAGCAGAGAAGCGAGGCAGAAACTTTTCCGTCAAACGGCAGCTAGCCAGCACAGCACGCACGCGCACCAACGTTTGGGATAGCCAGCCGGCGTGCTGGGAACTCTCGAAGAAATGAAATGATGGGCGCGCTCACCGGACGAAAGTTACCGAATTCCCGCAGCAATCGCGGTCACAACTGACAGCGTGTGCATGTGCCTCGCAGCAAGCGCCAGCAGAGACTACAACTACGAGCAGAGAAGCGAGGCAAAAACTTTTCCATCAAACGCCAGTCAGCCGGCACTGCACGTACGCGCACCAACTTTAACTGGGGATAGCCAGCCGGCGTAATGGGAACCCTCCAAGAAATGAAATGGAGGGCGCGCTCAGCGGACGAAAGTTACCGAATTCACGCAGCAGTCGTCGTCACAACTGACAGCGTGTGCATTTGCCTCGCAGCAAGCGAAAGCAAAGACTACTATTACGAGCAGAGAAGCGAGGCAGAAACTTTTCCGTCAAACGGCAGCCAGCCGGCACAGCACGCACGCGCACCAACGTTAACTGAGGATAGCCAGCCGGCGTGCTGGGAACTCTCGAAGAAATGAAATGGTGGGCGCGCTCACCGGACGAAAGTTACCGAATTCCCGCAGCAGTCGCCGTCACAACTGCCTGCGTGTGCATTTGCCTCGCAGCAAGCATCAGCAGAGATTACTATTACGAGCAGAGAAGCGAGCCAGAAACTTTTCCGTCAAATGGCAGCCAGCCGGCACAGCACGCTCACGAACCAACGTTTACTGGGGATAGTCAGCTGTCGGGCTGGGACTCTCGAAGAAATGAAATGGTGGGCGCGCTCGCCGGAAGAAAGTTACCGAATTCCCGCAGCAGTCGCCGTCACAACTGACAGCGTGTGCATTTGCCTCGCAGCAAGCATCAGCAGAGATTACTATTACGAGCAGAGAAGCGAGGCAGAAGCATTTCCGTCAAACGGCAGCCAGCCGGCACAGTACGCACGCGCACAAACGTTAATTGGGATAGCCAGCTGGCGTGCTGGGAAATCTCGAAGAAATGAAATGGTGGGCGCGCTCACCGGACGAAAGTTACCGAATTGCCGCAGCAGTCGCCGTCACAACTGCCTGCGTTTGCATGTGCCTCGCAGCAAGCAGCCAGCAGAGACTACTATTACGAGCAGAGAAGCGAGGCAGAAACTTTTTCATCAAACGGCAGCCAGCCGGCACAGCACGCACGCGCACCAACGTTAACTGGGGATAACCAGCCGCCGTGCTGGGAACTCTCGAAAAAAGAAATGGTGATCGCGCTCACCGGACGAAAGTTACCGAATTCCCGCCGCAGTCGCCGTCACAACTGACAGCGTGTGCATGTGCCTCGAAGCAAGGACCAGCAGAGACTACTTTTACGAAGAGAGAGGCGAGGCAGAAACTTTTCCGTCAATCGACAGCCAGCCGGCACAGCACGTACGCGCACGAACGTTAACTGGGGTTAGCCAGCCGGCGTAATGGGAACTCTAGAAGAAATGAAATGGAGGGCGCGCTCAACTGACGAAAGTTACCGAATTCCCGCAGCAGTCGCCGTCACAACTGACAGCGTGTGCAAGTGCCTAGCATCAAGTACCAGCAGAGACTATTATTTCGACCAGAGAAGCGAGGCAGAAACTTTTCCGTCAAACGGCAGCCAGGCGGCACAACACGCACACGCACCAACGTTGACTGGGATAGCCAGTTGGCGTGCTGGGACTCTCGAAGAAATGAAATGGTGGGCGCGCTCACTGGACGAAAGTTACCGAATTCCCGCAGAAGTCGCCGTCACAACTGACAGCGTGTGCATGTGCCTCTAAGAAAGCACCAGCAGAGACTACTATTACGAGAAGAGAAGCGAGGCAGAAACTTTTTCGTCAAACGGCAGCCAGACAGCACAGCACGCACGCACACCAACGTTTACTGTTGATAGCCAGCCGACGTGCTGGGAACTCTGGAAGAAATGAAAATGGAGGGCGCGCTCACCGGACGAAAGTTACCGAATTTCAGCAGCAGTCACCGTCACAACTGGCAGCGTGTGCATGTACCTCGCAGCAAGCAGCCAGCAGGTTAATATTACGAGCAGAGAAGCGAAGCAGAAACTTTTCCGTCAAACGGCAGCCAGCCAGCACAGCACGCACGCGCACCAACGTTTGGGATAGCCAGCCGGCGTGCTGGGAACTCTCGAAGAAATGAAATGATGGGCGCGCTCACCGGACGAATGTTACCGAATTCCCGCAGCAATCGCCGTCACAACTGACAGCGTGTGCATGTGCCTCGGAGCAAGCGCCAGCAGAGACTACAACTACGAGCAGAGAAGCGAGGCAAAAACTTTTCCGTCAAACGACAGTCAGCCGGCACTGCACGTACGCGCACCAACTTTAACTGGGGATAGCCAGCCGGCGTAATGGGAACCCTCCAAGAAATGAAATGGCGGGCGCGCTCAGCGGACGAAAGTTACCGAATTCACGCAGCAGTCGTCGTCACAACTGACAGCGTGTGCATTTGCCTCGCAGCAAGCACAAGCAGAGACTACTATTGCGAGCAGAGAAGCGAGGCAGAAACTTTTTCGTCAAAGGGCAGCCAGCCGGCACAGCACGCACGGGCACCAACGTTAACTGGGGATAGCCAGCCGGCGGGCTGGGAACTCTAGAAGAAATGAAATGAAGGGTGCGATCACCGGACGAAAGTTACCGAATTTCAGCAGCAGTCACCGTCACAACTGGCAGCGTGTGCATGTGCCTCGCAGCAAGCAGCCGCCAGGTTCATATTACGAGCAGAGAAGCGAGGCAGAAACTTTTCCGTCAAACGGCAGCCAGCCAGCACAGCACGCACGCGCACCAACGTTTGGGATAGCCAGCCGGCGTGCTGGGAACTCTCGAAGAAATGAAATGATGGGCGCGCTCACCGGACGAAAGTTACCGAATTCCCGCAGCAATCGCCGTCACAACTGACAGCGTGTGCATTTGCCTCGCAGCAAGCATCAGCAGAGATTACTATTACGAGCAGAGAAGCGAGCCAGAAACTTTTCCGTCAAATGGCAGCCAGCCGGCACAGCACGCTCACGAACCAACGTTTACTGGGGATAGTCAGCTGTCGGGCTGGGACTCTCGAAGAAATGAAATGGTGGGCGCGCTCGCCGGAAGAAAGTTACCGAATTCCCGCAGCAGTCGCCGTCACAACTGACAGCGTGTGCATTTGCCTCGCAGCAAGCATCAGCAGAGATTACTATTACGAGCAGAGAAGCGAGGCAGAAGCATTTCCGTCAAACGGCAGCCAGCCGGCACAGTACGCACGCGCACAAACGTTAATTGGGATAGCCAGCTGGCGTGCTGGGAAATCTCGAAGAAATGAAATGGTGGGCGCGCTCACCGGACGAAAGTTACCGAATTGCCGCAGCAGTCGCCGTCACAACTGCCTGCGTTTGCATGTGCCTCGCAGCAAGCAGCCAGCAGAGACTACTATTACGAGCAGAGAAGCGAGGCAGAAACTTTTTCATCAAACGGCAGCCAGCCGGCACAGCACGCACGCGCACCAACGTTAACTGGGGATAACCAGCCGCCGTGCTGGGAACTCTCGAAAAAAGAAATGGTGATCGCGCTCACCGGACGAAAGTTACCGAATTCCCGCCGCAGTCGCCGTCACAACTGACAGCGTGTGCATGTGCCTCGAAGCAAGGACCAGCAGAGACTACTTTTACGAAGAGAGAGGCGAGGCAGAAACTTTTCCGTCAATCGACAGCCAGCCGGCACAGCACGTACGTGCACGAAATGTTAACTGGGGTTAGCCAGCCGGCGTAATGGGAACTCTAGAAGAAATGAAATGGAGGGCGCGCTCAACTGACGAAAGTTACCGAATTCCCGCAGCAGTCGCCGTCACAACTGACAGCGTGTGCAAGTGCCTAGCATCAAGTACCAGCAGAGACTATTATTTTGACCAGAGAAGCGAGGCAGAAACTTTTCCGTCAAACGGCAGCCAGGCGGCACAACACGCACACGCACCAACGTTGACTGGGATAGCCAGTTGGCGTGCTGGGACTCTCGAAGAAATGAAATGGTGGGCGCGCTCACTGGACGAAAGTTACCGAATTCCCGCAGAAGTCGCCGTCACAACTGACAGCGTGTGCATGTGCCTCTAAGAAAGCACCAGCAGAGACTACTATTACGAGAAGAGAAGCGAGGCAGAAACTTTTTCGTCAAACGGCAGCCAGACAGCACAGCACGCACGCACACCAACGTTTACTGTTGATAGCCAGCCGACGTGCTGGGAACTCTGGAAGAAATGAAAATGGAGGGCGCGCTCACCGGACGAAAGTTACCGAATTTCAGCAGCAGTCACCGTCACAACTGGCAGCGTGTGCATGTACCTCGCAGCAAGCAGCCAGCAGGTTAATATTACGAGCAGAGAAGCGAAGCAGAAACTTTTCCGTCAAACGGCAGCCAGCCAGCACAGCACGCACGCGCACCAACGTTTGGGATAGCCAGCCGGCGTGCTGGGAACTCTCGAAGAAATGAAATGATGGGCGCGCTCACCGGACGAATGTTACCGAATTCCCGCAGCAATCGCCGTCACAACTGACAGCGTGTGCATGTGCCTCGGAGCAAGCGCCAGCAGAGACTACAACTACGAGCAGAGAAGCGAGGCAAAAACTTTTCCGTCAAACGACAGTCAGCCGGCACTGCACGTACGCGCACCAACTTTAACTGGGGATAGCCAGCCGGCATAATGGGAACCCTCCAAGAAATGAAATGGCGGGCGCGCTCAGCGGACGAAAGTTACCGAATTCACGCAGCAGTCGTCGTCACAACTGACAGCGTGTGCATTTGCCTCGCAGCAAGCGAAAGCAAAGACTACTATTACGAGCAGAGAAGCGAGGCAGAAACTTTTCCGTCAAACGGCAGCCAGCCGGCACAGCACGCACGCGCACCAACGTTAACTGAGGATAGCCAGCTGGCGTGCTGGGAAATTTTGAAGAAATGAAATGGTGGGCGCGCTCACCGGACGAAAGTTACCGAATTCCCGCAGCAGTCGCCGTCACAACTGCCTGCGTTTGCATGTGCCTCGCAGCAAGCAGCCAGCAGAGACTACTATTACGAGCAGAGAAGCGAGGCAGAAACTTTTCCGTCAAATGGCAGGCAGCCGGCACAGCACGCTCACGCACCAACGTTAACTGGGGATAGTTAGCTGTCGGGCTGGGACTCTCGAAGAAATGAAATGGTGGGCGCGCTTACCGGACGAAAGTTACCGAATTCCCGCAGCAGTCGCCGTCACAACTGACAGCGTGTGCATTTGCCTCGCAGCAAGCATCAGCAGAGACTACCATTACGAGCAAAGAAGCGAGGCAGAAACATTTCTGTCAAACGGAAGCCAGCCGGCACAGCACGCACGCGCACAAACGTTAACTGGGATAGCCAGCCGGCGTGCTGGGAACTCTCGAAGAAATGAAATGGTGGGCGCGCTCACCGGACGGAATTTACCGAATTCCCGCAGCAGTCGCCGTCACAACTGACAGCGTGTGCATGTGCCTCGCAGCAAGCACAAGCAGAGACTACTATTGCGAGCAGAGAAGCGAGGCAGAAACTTTTTCGTCAAAGGGCAGCCAGCCGGCACAGCACGCACGGGCACCAACGTTAATTGGGGATAGCCAGCCGGCGGGCTGGGAACTCTAGAAGAAATGAAATGAAGGGTGCGATCACCGGACGAAAGTTACCGAATTTCAGCAGCAGTCACCGTCACAACTGGCAGCGTGTGCATGTGCCTCGCAGCAAGCAGCCGGCAGGTTAATATTACGAGCAGAGAAGCGAGGCAGAAACTTTTCCGTCAAACGGCAGCCAGCCAGCACAGCACGCACGCGCACCAACGTTTGGGATAGCCAGCCGGCGTGCTGGGAACTCTCGAAGAAATGAAATGATGGGCGCGCTCACCGGACGAAAGTTACCGAATTCCCGCAGCAATCGCCGTCACAACTGACAGCGTGTACATGTGCCTCGCAGCAAGCGCCAGCAGAGACTACAACTACGAAGCAGAGAAGCGAGGCAAAACTTTTCCGTCAAACGACAGCCAGCCGGCACTGCACGTACGCGCACCAACTTTAACTGGGGATAGCCAGCCGGCGTAATGGGAACCCCCGAAGAAATAAAATGGAGGGCGCGCTCAACGGACGAAAGTTACCGAATTCACGCAGCAGTCGTCGTCACAACTGACAGCGTGTGCATTTGCCTCGCAGCAAGCGAAAGCAAAGACTACTATTACGAGCAGAGAAGCGAGGCAGAAACTTTTCCGTCAAACGGCAGCCAGCCGGCACAGCACGCACGCGCACCAACGTTACCTGAGGATAGCCAGCCGGCGTGCTGGGAACTCTCGAAGAAATGAAAAGGTGGGCGCGCTCACCGGACGAAAGTTACCGAATTCCCGCAGCAGTCGCCGTCACAACTGCCTGCGTGTGCATTTGCCTCGCAGCAAGCATCAGCAGAGATTACTATTACGAGCAGAGAAGTGAGGCAGAAACTTTTCCGTCAAATGGCAGCCAGCCGGCACAGCACGCTCACGAAACAACGTTTACTGGGGATAGTCAGCTGTCGGGCTGGGACTCTCGAAGAAATGAAATGGTGGGCGCGCTCGCCGGAAGAAAGTTACCGAATTCCCGCAGCAGTCGCCGTCACAACTGACAGCGTGTGCATTTGCCTCGCAGCAAGCATCAGCAGAGATTACTATTACGAGCAGAGAAGCGAGGCAGAAGCATTTCCGTCAAACGTCAGCCAGCCGGCACAGTACGCACGCACACAAACGTTAATTGGGATAGCCAGCTGGCGTGCTGGGAAATCTCGAAGAAATGAAATGGTGGGCGCGCTCACCGGACGAAATTTACCGAAGTCCCGCAGCAGTCGCCGTCAGAACTGCCTGCGTGTGCATGTGCCTCGCAGCAAGCAGCCAGCAGAGACTACTATTACGAGCAGAGAAGCGAGGCAGAAACTTTTCCGTCAAATGGCAGCCAGCCGGCACAGCACGCTCACGCGCCAACGTTAACTGGGGATAGTCAGCTGTCGGGCAGGGACTCTCGAAGAAATGAAATGGTGGGCGCGCTCACCGGACGAATGTTACCGAATTCCCGCAGCAGTCGCCGTCACAACTGCCTGCGTGTGCATGTGCCTCGTAGCAAGCAGACAGCAGAGACTACTATTACGAGCAGAGAAGCGAGGCAGAAACTTTTGCGTCAAACGGCAGCCAGCCGGCACAGCACGCACGCGCACCAACGTTAACTGTGGATAGCCAGCCGGCGTGCTGGAAACTTGATGCATGTGCCTAGCATCAAGTACCAGCAGAGACTAATATTTCCAGCAGAGAAGCGAGGCAGAAACGTTTCCGTCAAACGGCAGCCAGGCGGCACAGCACGCACACGCACCAACGTTGACTGGGATAGCCAGCTGGCGTGCTGGGACTCTCGAAGAAATGAAATGGTGGGCGCGCTGACCGGACGAAAGTTACCGAATTCCCACAGAAGTCGCCGTCACAACTGACAGCGTGTGCATGTGCCTCTAAGCAAGCACCAGCAGAGACTACTATTACGAGCAGAGAAGCGAGGCAGACACTTTTTCGTCAAACGGCAGCCAGCCAGCACAGCACGCACGCGCACCAACGTTTACTGGGGATAGCCAGCCGACGAGCTGGGAACTCTGGAAGAAAGGAAAATGGTGGGCGCGCTCACCGGACGAAAGTTACCGAATTCTCGCAGCAGTCGCCGTCACAACTGCCTGCGTGTGCATGTGCCTCGGAGCAAGCAGACAGCAGAGACTACTATTACGAGCAGAGAAGCGAGGCAGAAACTTTTCCGTCAAATGGCAGCCAGCCGGCACAGCACGCTCACGCGCCAACTTTAACTGGGGATTGTCAGCTGTCGGGCTGTGACTCTCGAAGAAATGAAATGGTGGGCACGCTCACCGGGCGAAAGTTACCGAATTCCCGCAGCAGTCGCCGTCACAACTGACAGCGTGTGTATTTGCCTCGCAGCAAGCATCAGCAGAGATTACTATTACGAGCAGAGAAGCGAGGCAGAAACATTTCCGTCAAACGGCAGCCAGCCGGCACAGCACGCACGCGCACAAACGTTAACTGGGATAGCCAGCCGGCGTGTTGGGAACTCTCGTAGAAATTAAATGGTGGGCGCGCACACCGCACGAAAGTTACCGAATTGCCGCCGCAGTCGCCGTCACAACTGACAGCGTGTGCAAGTGCCTAGAATCAAGCACCAGCAGAGACTACAATTGCGAGCAGAAAAGCGATGCAGAAACTTTTCCGTCATACGGCAGTCAGCCGGCACAGCACGCACGCCCACCAACGTTAACTGGGGATAGTCAGATGGCGTGCTGGGACTCTCGAAGAAATGAAATGGTGGGCGCGCTCAGCGGACGAAAGTTACCGAATTCCCGCAGCAGTCGCCGTCACAACTACCTGCGTGTGCATGTGCCTCGCAGCAAGCAGCCACCAGAGACTACTATTACGAACAGAGAAGCGAGGCAGAAACTTTTTCGCCAAACGGCAGCCAGCCAGCACAGCACGGACGCGCACCAACGTTTACTGAGGATAGCCAGCCGACGTGCTGGGAACTCTCTAAGAAATGAAAGGGTGGGCGCGGTC
Source organism: Amblyomma americanum (assembly GCF_052857255.1). NCBI lineage: Eukaryota > Metazoa > Arthropoda > Arachnida > Ixodida > Ixodidae > Amblyomma > Amblyomma americanum. The sequence continues at coordinate 182,967,306 of NC_135502.1, read as the reverse complement.
ACCGGACGAAAGTTACCGAATTTCGGCAGCGGTCGCCGACACAACTGACAGCGTGTGCATGTGCCTCTAAGCAAGCGCCAGCAGAGACTACTATTACGAGCAGAGAAGCGAGGCAGAATCTTTTTCGTCAAACGGCAGCCAGCCGGCACAGCACGCACGCGCACCAACGTTAACTGGGGATAAACAGCCGCCGTGCTGGCAAATCTCGAAAAAAGAAATGGTGAGCGCGCTCACCGGACGAAAGTTACCGAATTCCCGCCGCAGTCGCCGTCACAAGTGACAGCGTGTGCATGTGCCTCGAAGCAAGGACCAGCAGAGACTACGTTTACGAAGAGAGAGGCGAGGCAGAAACTTTTCCGTCAATCGACAGCCAGCCGGCACAGCACGTACGCGCACCAACGTCAACTGGGGTTAGCCAGCCGGCGTAATGGGAACTCTCGAAGAAATGAAATGGAGGGCGCGCTCACCTGAAGAAAGTTACCGAATTCCCGCTGCAGTCGCCGTCACAACTGACAGCGTGTGCATGTGCCTAGCATCAAGTACCAGCACAGACTATTATTTCGAGCAGAGAAGCGAGGCGGAAACTTTTCCGTCAAACGGCAGCCAGGCGGCACAACACGCACACGCTCAAACGTTGACTGGGATAGCCAGCTGGCGTGCTGGGACTCTCGAAGAAATGAAATGGTGGGCGCGCTTACCGGACGAAAGTTACCGAATTCCCGCAGAAGTCGCCGTCACAACTGACAGCGTGTGCATGTGCCTCTAAGCAAGCACCAGCAGAGACTACTATTACGAGAAGAGAAGCGAGGCAGAAACTTTTTCGTCAAACGGCAGCCAGACAGCACAGCACGCACGCACACCAACGTTTACTGGGGATAACCAGCCGACGTGCTGGGAACTCTGGAAGAAATCAAAATGGAGGGCGCGCTCACCGGACGAAAGTTACCGAATTCCCGCCGGAGTCGCCGTCACAACTGACAGCGTGTGCATGTGCCTCGCAGCAAGCACCAGCAGAGACTACAATAGCGAGCAGAAAAGCGATGCAGAAACTTTTCCGTCATACGGCAGTCAGTCGGCACAGCACGCACGCGCACCAACGTTGACTGGGATAGTCAGCTGGCGTGCTGGGACTCTCGAAGAAATGAAATTGAGGGCGCGCTCACCGGACGAAAGTTACCGAATTCCCGCAGCAGTCGCCGTCACAACTGACAGCGTGTGCATTTGCCTCGCAGCAAGCACCAGCGGAGACTACTATTACGAGCAGAGAAGCGAGGCAGAAACTTTTCCGTCAAACGGCAGCCAGCCGGCACAGTACGCACGCGCACCAACGTTAACTGGGGATAGCCAGCCGGCGTGCTGGGAACTCTCGTAGAAATGAAATGGTAGGCGCGCTCACCGGACGAAAGTTACCGAATTCCCGCAGCAGTCGCCGTCACAACTGACAGCGTGTGCATGTGCCTCGCAGCAAGCACCAGCAGAGACTACAATTGCGAGCAGAAAAGCCATGCAGAAACTTTTCCGTCATACGGCAGTCAGCCGGCACAGCACGCACGCCCACCAACGTTAACTAGGGATAGTCAGATGGCGTGCTGGGACTCTCGAAGAAATGAAATGGTGGGCGCGCTCAGCGGACGAAAGTTACCGAATTCCCGCAGCAGTCGCCGTCACAACTACCTGCGTGTGCATGTGCCTCGCAGCAAGCAGCCAGCAGAGACTACTGTTACGAACAGAGAAGCGAGGCAGAAACTTTTTCGCCAAACGGCAGCCAGCCAGCACAGCACGGACGCGCACCAACGTTTACTGAGGATAGCCAGCCGACGTGCTGGGAACTCTCTAAGAAATGAAAGGGTGGGCGCGGTCACCGGACGAAAGTTACCGAATTTCGGCAGCGGTCGCCGACACAACTGACAGCGTGTGCATGTTCCTCTAAGCAAGCGCCAGCAGAGACTACTATTACGAGCAGAGAAGCGAGGCAGAAACTTTTTCGTCAAACGGCAGCCAGCCGGCACAGCACGCACGCGCACCAACGTTAACAGGGGATAACCAGCCGCCGTGCTGGCAACTCTCGAAAAAAGAAATGGTGAGCGCGCTCACCGGACGAAAGTTACCGAATTCCCGCCGCAGTCGCCGTCACAACTGACAGCGTGTGCATGTGCCTAGCATCAAGTACCAGCAGAGACTATTATTTCGAGCAGAGAAGCGAGGCGGAAACTTTTCCGTCAAACGGCAGCCAGGCGGCACAACACGCACACGCTCAATCGTTGACTGGGATAGCCAGCTGGCGTGCTGGGACTCTCGAAGAAATGAAATGGTGGGCGCGCTTACCGGACGAAAGTTACCGAAATCCCGCAGAAGTCGCCGTCACAACTGACAGCGTGTGCATGTGCCTCTAAGCAAGCACCAGCAGAGACTACTATTACGAGAAGAGAAGCGAGGCAGAAACTTTTTCGTCAAATTGCAGCCAGACAGCACAGCACGCACGCACACCAACGTTTACTGGGGATAACCAGCCGACGTGCTGGGAACTCTGGAAGAAATCAAAATGGAGGGCGCGCTCACCGGACGAAAGTTACCGAAATCCCACAGAAGTCGCCGTCACAACTGACAGCGTGTGCATGTGCCTCGCAGCAAGCACAAGCAGACACTACTATTGCGAGCAGAGAAGCGAGGCAGAAACTTTTTCGTCAAAGGGCAGCCAGCCGGCACAGCACGCACGCGCACCAACGTTAACTGGGGATAGCCAGCCGGCGTGCTGGGAACTCTCGTAGAAATGAAATGGTGGGCGCGCTCACCGGACGAAAGTTACCGAATTCCCGCAGCAGTCGCCGTCACAACTGCCTGCGTGTGCATTTGCCTCGCAGCAAGCATCAGCAGAGATTACTATTACGAGCAGAGAAGCGAGGCAGAAACTTTTCCGTCAAATGGCAGCCAGCCGGCGCAGCACGCTCACGAACCAACGTTTACTGGGGATAGTCAGCTGTCGGGCTGGGACTCTCGAAGAAATGAAATGGTGGGCGCGCTCGCCGGAAGAAAGTTACCGAATTCCCGCAGCAGTCGCCGTCACAACTGACAGCGTGTGCATTTGCCTCGCAGCAAGCATCAGCAGAGATTACTATTACGAGCAGAGAAGCGAGGCAGAAGCATTTCCGTCAAACGGCAGCCAGCCGGCACAGTACGCACGCGCACAAACGTTAATTGGGATAGCCAGCTGGCGTGCTGGGAAATCTCGAAGAAATGAAATGGTGGGCGCGCTCACCGGACGAAAGTTACCGAATTCCCGCAGCAGTCGCCGTCACAACTGCCTGCGTTTGCATGTGCCTCGCAGCAAGCAGCCAGCAGAGACTACTATTACGAGCAGAGTAGCGAGGCAGAAACTTTTTCATCAAACGGCAGCCAGCCGGCACAGCACGCACGCGCACCAACGTTAACTGTGGATAACCAGCCGCCGTGCTGGGAACTCTCGAAAAAAGAAATGGTGATCGCGCTCACCGGACGAAAGTTACCGAATTCCCGCCGCAGTCGCCGTCACAACTGACAGCGTGTGCATGTGCCTCGAAGCAAGGACCAGCAGAGACTACTTTTACGAAGAGAGAGGCGAGGCAGAAACTTCCGTCAATCGACAGCCAGCCGGCACAGCACGTACGCGCACCAACGTTAACTGGGGTTAGCCAGCCGGCGTAATGGGAACTCTAGAAGAAATGAAATGGAGGGCGCGCTCACCTGACGAAAGTTACCGAATTCCCGCAGCAGTCGCCGTCACAACTGACAGCGTGTGCAAGTTCCTAGCATCAAGTACCAGCAGAGACTATTATTTCGAGCAGAGAAGCGAGGCAGAAACTTTTCCGTCAAACGGCAGCCAGGCGGCACAACACGCACACGCACCAACGTTGACTGGGATAGCCAGCTGGCGTGCTGGGACTCTCGAAGAAATGAAATGGTGGGCGCGCTCACTGGACGAAAGTTACCGAATTCCCGCAGAAGTCGCCTTCACAACTGACAGCGTGTGCATGTGCCTCTAAGCAAGCACCAGCAGAGACTACTATTACGAGAAGAGAAGCGAGGCAGAAACTTTTTCGTCAAACGGCAGCCAGACAGCACAGCACGCACGCACACCAACGTTTACTGTTGATAGCCAGCCGACGTGCTGGGAACTCTGGAAGAAATGAAAATGGAGGGCGCGCTCACCGGACGAAAGTTACCGAATTCCCGCAGCAGTCGCCATCACAACTGACAGCGTGTGCATGTGCCTCGCAGCAAGCACAAGCAGAGACTACTATTGCGAGCAGAGAAGCGAGGCAGAAACTTTTTCGTCAAAGGGCAGCCAGCCGGCACAGCACGCACGCGCACCAACGTTAACTGGGGATAGCAAGCCGGCGGGCTGGGAACTCTAGAAGAAATGAAATGAAGGGCGCCCTCACCGGACTAAAGTTACCGAATTTCAGCAGCAGTCACCGTCACAACTGGCAGCGTGTGCATGTACCTCGCAGCAAGCAGCCAGCAGGTTAATATTACGAGCAGAGAAGCGAGGCAGAAACTTTTCCGTCAAACGGCAGCCAGCCAGCACAGCACGTACGCGCACCAACGTTTGGGATAGCCAGCCGGCGTGCTGGGAACTCTCGAAGAAATAAAATAATGGGCGCGCTCACCGGACGAAAGTTACCGAATTCCCGCAGCAATCGCGGTCACAACTGACAGCGTGTGCATGTGCCTCGCAGCAAGCGCCAGCAGAGACTACAACTACGAGCAGAGAAGCGAGGCAAAAACTTTTCCATCAAACGCCAGTCAGCCGGCACTGCACGTACGCGCACCAACTTTAACTGGGGATAGCCAGCCGGCGTAATGGGAACCCTCCAAGAAATGAAATGGAGGGCGCGCTCAGCGGACGAAAGTTACCGAATTCACGCAGCAGTCGTCGTCACAACTGACAGCGTGTGCATTTGCCTCGCAGCAAGCGAAAGCAAAGACTACTATTACGAGCAGAGAAGCGAGGCAGAAACTTTTCCGTCAAACGGCAGCCAGCCGGCACAGCACGCACGCGCACCAACGTTAACTGAGGATAGCCAGCCGGCGTGCTGGGAACTGTCGAAGAAATGAAATGGTCGGCGCGCTCACCGGACGAAAGTTACCGAATTCCCGCAGCAGTCGCCGTCACAACTGCCTGCGTGTGCATTTGCCTCGCAGCAAGCATCAGCAGAGATTACTATTACGAGCAGAGAAGCGAGGCAGAAACTTTTCCGTCAAATGGCAGCCAGCCGGCACAGCACGCTCACGAACCAACGTTTACTGGGGATAGTCAGCTGTCGGGCTGGGACTCTCGAAGAAATGAAATGGTGGGCGCGCTCGCCGGAAGAAAGTTACCGAATTCCCGCAGCAGTCGCCGTCACAACTGACAGCGTGTGCATTTGCATCGCAGCAAGCATCAGCAGAGATTACTATTACGAGCAGAGAAGCGAGGCAGAAGCATTTCCGTCAAACGGCAGCCAGCCGGCACAGTACGCACGCGCACAAACGTTAATTGGGATAGCCAGCTGGCGTGCTGGGAAATCTCGAAGAAATGAAATGGTGGGCGCGCTCACCGGACGAAAGTTACCGAATTCCCGCAGCAGTCGCCGTCACAACTGCCTGCGTTTGCATGTGCCTCGCAGCAAGCAGCCAGCAGAGACTACTATTACGAGCAGAGAAGCGAGGCAGAAACTTTTTCATCAAACGGCAGCCAGCCGGCACAGCACGCACGCGCACCAACGTTAACTGGGGATAACCAGCCGCCGTGCTGGGAACTCTCGAAAAAAGAAATGGTGATCGCGCTCACCGGACGAAAGTTACCGAATTCCCGCCGCAGTCGCCGTCACAACTGACAGCGTGTGCATGTGCCTCGAAGCAAGGACCAGCAGAGACTACTTTTACGAAGAGAGAGGCGAGGCAGAAACTTTTCCGTCAATCGACAGCCAGCCGGCACAGCACGTACGCGCACCAACGTTAACTGGGGTTAGCCAGCCGGCGTAATGGGAACTCTAGAAGAAATGAAATGGAGGGCGCGCTCACCTGACGAAAGTTACCGAATTCCCGCCGCAGTCGCCGTCACAACTGACAGCGTGTGCAAGTGCCTAGCATCAAGTACCAGCAGAGACTATTATTTCGACCAGAGAAGCGAGGCAGAAACTTTTCCGTCAAACGGCAGCCAGGCGGCACAACACGCACACGCACCAACGTTGACTGGGATAGCCAGCTGGCGTGCTGGGACTCTCGAAGAAATGAAATGGTGGGCGCGCTCACTGGATGAAAGTTACCGAATTCCCGCAGAAGTCGCCGTCACAACTGACAGCGTGTGCATGTGCCTCTAAGCAAGCACCAGCAGAGACTACTATTACGAGAAGAGAAGCGAGGCAGAAACTTTTTCGTCAAACGGCAGCCAGACAGCACAGCACGCACACCAACGTTTACTGTTGATAGCCAGCCGACGTGCTGGGAACTCTGGAAGAAATGAAAATGGAGGGCGCGCTCACCGGACGAAGGTTACCGAATTCCCGCAGCAGTCGCCGTCACAACTGACAGCGTGTGCATGTGCCTCGCAGCAAGCACAAGCAGAGACTACTATTGCGAGCAGAGAAGCGAGGCAGAAACTTTTTCGTCAAAGGGCAGCCAGCCGGCACAGCACGCACGCGCACCAACGTTAACTGGGGATAGCCAGCCGGCGGGCTGGGAACTCTAGAAGAAATGAAATGAAGGGCGCGCTCACAGGACTAAAGTTACCGAATTTCAGCAGCAGTCACCGTCACAACTGGCAGCGTGTGCATGTACCTCGCAGCAAGCAGCCAGCAGGTTAATATTACGAGCAGAGAAGCGAAGCAGAAACTTTTCCGTCAAACGGCAGCCAGCCAGCACAGCACGCACGCGCACCAACGTTTGGGATAGCCAGCCGGCGTGCTGGGAACTCTCGAAGAAATGAAATGATGGGCGCGCTCACCGCACGAAAGTTACCGAATTCCCGCAGCAATCGCCGTCACAACTGACAGCGTGTGCATGTGCCTCGCAGCAAGCGCCAGCAGAGACTACAACTACGAGCAGAGAAGCGAGGCAAAAACTTTTCCGTCAAACGACAGTCAGCCGGCACTGCACGTACGCGCACCAACTTTAACTGGGGATAGCCAGCCGGCGTAATGGGAACCCTCCAAGAAATGAAATGGCGGGCGCGCTCAGCGGACGAAAGTTACCGAATTCACGCAGCAGTCGTCGTCACAACTGACAGCGTGTGCATTTGCCTCGCAGCAAGCGAAAGCAAAGACTACTATTACGAGCAGAGAAGCGAGGCAGAAACTTTTCCGTCAAACGGCAGCCAGCCGGCACAGCACGCACGCGCACCAACGTTAACTGAGGATAGCCAGCTGGCGTGCTGGGAAATCTCGAAGAAATGAAATGGTGGGCGCGCTCACCGGACGAAAGTTACCGAATTCCCGCAGCAGTCGCCGTCACAACTGCCTGCGTTTGCATGTGCCTCGCAGCAAGCAGCAAGCAGAGACTACTATTACGAGCAGAGAAGCGAGGCAGAAACTTTTCCGTCAAATGGCAGGCAGCCGGCACAGCACGCTCACGCACCAACGTTAACTGGGGATAGTTAGCTGTCGGGCTGGGACTCTCGAAGAAATGAAATGGTGGGCGCGCTCACCGGACGAAAGTTACCGAATTCCCGCAGCAGTCGCCGCCACAACTGACAGCGTGTGCATTTGCCTCGCAGCAAGCATCAGCAGAGACTACTATTACGAGCAAAGAAGCGAGGCAGAAACATTTCTGTCAAACGGAAGCCCGCCGGCACAGCACGCACGCGCACAAACGTTAACTGGGATAGCCAGCCGGCGTGCTGGGAACTCTCGAAGAAATGAAATGGTGGGCGCGCTCACCGGACGAAATTTACCGAATTCCCGCAGCAGTCGCCTTCACAACTGACAGCGTGTGCATGTGCCTCGCAGCAAGCACAAGCAGAGACTACTATTGCGAGCAGAGAAGCGAGGCAGAAACTTTTTCGTCAAAGGGCAGCCAGCCGGCACAGCACGCACGGGCACCAACGTTAACTGGGGATAGCCAGCCGGCGGGCTGGGAACTCTAGAAGAAATGAAATGAAGGGTGCGATCACCGGACGAAAGTTACCGAATTTCAGCAGCAGTCACCGTCACAACTGGCAGCGTGTGCATGTGCCTCGCAGCAAGCACAAGCAGACACTACTATTGCGAGCAGAGAAGCGAGGCAGAAACTTTTTCGTCAAAGGGCAGCCAGCCGGCACAGCACGCACGCGCACCAACGTTAACTGGGGATAGCCAGCCGGCGTGCTGGGAACTCTCGTAGAAATGAAATGGTGGGCGCGCTCACCGGACGAAAGTTACCGAATTCCCGCAGCAGTCGCCGTCACAACTGACAGCGTGTGCACGTGCCTCGCAGCAAGCACCAGCAGTGACTACAATAGCGAGCAGAAAAGCGATGCAGAAACTTTTCCGTCATACGGCAGTCAGTCGGCACAGCACGCACGCGCACCAACGTTAACTGGGGATAGTCAGCTGGCGTGCCGGGACTCTCGAAGAAATGAAATGGTGGGCGCGCTCAGTGGACGAAAGTTACCGAATTCCCGCAGCAGTCACCGTCACAACTGGCAGCGTGTGCATGTACCTCGCAGCAAGCAGCCAGCAGGTTAATATTACGAGCAGAGAAGCGAGGCAGAAACTTTTCCGTCAAACGGCAGCCAGGCGGCACAACACGCACACGCACCAACGTTGACTGGGATAGTCAGCTGGCGTGCTGGGACTCTCGAAGAAATGAAATGGTGGGCGCGCTCACTGGACGAAAGTTACCGAATTCCCGCAAAAGTCGCCGTCACAACTGACAGCGTGTGCATGTGCCTCTAAGCAAGCACCAGCAGAGACTACTATTACGAGAAGAGAAGCGAGGCAGAAACTTTTTCGTCAAACGGCAGCCAGACAGCACAGCACGCACGCACACCAACGTTTACTGTTGATAGCCAGCCGACGTGCTGGGAACTCTGGAAGAAATGAAAATGGAGGGCGCGCTCACCGGACGAAAGTTACCGAATTCCCGCAGCAGTCGCCGTCACAACTGACAGCGTGTGCATGTGCCTCGCAGCAAGCACAAGCAGAGACTACTATTGCGAGCAGGGAAGCGAGGCAGAAACTTTTTCGTCAAAGGGCAGCCAGCCGGCACAGCACGCACGCGCACCAACGTTAACTGGGGATAGCAAGCCGGCGGGCTGGGAACTCTAGAAGAAATGAAATGAATGGCGCCCTCACCGGACCAAAGTTACCGAATTTCAGCAGCAGTCACCGTCACAACTGGCAGCGTGTGCATGTACCTCGCAGCAAGCAGCCAGCAGGTTAATATTACGAGCAGAGAAGCGAGGCAGAAACTTTTCCGTCAAACGGCAGCCAGCCAGCACAGCACGCACGCGCACCAACGTTTGGGATAGCCAGCCGGCGTGCTGGGAACTCTCGAAGAAATGAAATGATGGGCGCGCTCACCGGACGAAAGTTACCGAATTCCCGCAGCAATCGCGGTCACAACTGACAGCGTGTGCATGTGCCTCGCAGCAAGCGCCAGCAGAGACTACAACTACGAGCAGAGAAGCGAGGCAAAAACTTTTCCATCAAACGCCAGTCAGCCGGCACTGCACGTACGCGCACCAACTTTAACTGGGGATAGCCAGCCGGCGTAATGGGAACCCTCCAAGAAATGAAATGGAGGGCGCGCTCAGCGGACGAAAGTTACCGAATTCACGCAGCAGTCGTCGTCACAACTGACAGCGTGTGCATTTGCCTCGCAGCAAGCGAAAGCAAAGACTACTATTACGAGCAAAGAAGCGAGGCAGAAACATTTCTGTCAAACGGAAGCCAGCCGGCACAGCACGCACGCGCACAAACGTTAACTGGGATAGCCAGCCGGCGTGCTGGGAACTCTCGAAGAAATGAAATGGTGGGCGCGCTCAGCGGACGAAAGGTACCGAATTCCCGCAGCAGTCGCCGTCACAACTACCTGCGTGTGCATGTGCCTGGTAGCAAGCAGCCAGCAGAGACTACTATTACGAGCAGAGAACCGAGGCAGAAACTTTTTCGCCAAACGGCAGCCAGCCAGCACAGCACGGACGCGCACCAACGTTTACTGGGGATAGCCAGCCGACGTGCTGGGAACTCTGGAAGATATGAAATGGAGGGCACGCTCACCGGACGAAAGTTACCGAATTCCCTCAGCAGTCGCCGTCACAACTGACAGCGTGTGCATGTGCCTCGAAGCAAGGACCAGCAGAGACTACTATTACGAGCAGAGAAGCGAGGCAGAAACCTTTCCGTCAAACGGCAGCCAGCCGGCAAAGCACGCATGCGCACCAACTTTAACTGGGGATAGCCAGCTGGCGTGCTGGGAACTCTCTAAGAAATGAAAGGGTGGGCGCGGTCACCGGACGAAAGTTACCGTATTTCGGCAGCGGTCGCCGACACAACTGACAGCGTGTGCATGTGCCTCTAAGCAAGCGCCAGCCGAGACTACTATTACGAGCAGAGTAGCGAGGCAGAAACTTTTTGGTCAAACGGCAGCCAGCCGGCACAGCACGCACGCGCACCAACGTTAACTGGGGATAACCAGCCGCCATGCTGGGAACTCTCGAAGAAAATAAATGGTGAGCGCGCTCACCGGACGAAAGTTACCGAATTCCCGCCGCAGTCGCCGTCACAACTGACAGCGTGTGCATGTGCCTCGAAGCAAGGACCTGCAGAGACTACTTTTACGAGGAGAGAGGCGAGGCAGAAACTTTTCCGTCAATCGACAGCCAGCCGGCACAGCACGTACGCGCACCAACGTTAACTGGGGTTAGCCAGCCGGCGTAATGGCAACTCTCGAAGAAATGAAATGGAGGGCGCGCTCACCTAACGAAAGTTACCGAATTTTTATTATCAATACCTCAAATGCCCCAGGAATGGGGTATTACATGTGGGATGGGCTGAGTGTGTCACTAATGGGAGATTGGATGGCAGCCTTGAAGTGCAGTGGATCGGAGTGGTGCACGGAGTCGAATGGCAGGCCGTTCCTGTCTCGAGCAGTTTGCGCGAAGAATGAGCGAAGATGAGCTGTAGTCTGTGCTGGGGGAGGGTAGACTGTTTTGGGATGGTTGGTGCGGCTTGATAAGCGATGAGCTGGCAGGATAGCTGAAACATCAAGTTGGCTGTGATAAAATTTATGAAAGAGGCAGAACCGAAAGATGCAACGTCTGGACTCGAGATTAGTAAGATTAGCCTCAGATTTAAGTGCAGTGACGCTGGTGTGATACGAGTAGTCCGAAAAAATAAATCTAGCTGCGCGATTCTGAACGGATTCGAGGGTGTTTGAAAGGTTAGATTGATGAGGGTCCCAGACTGAGCATGCGTACTCCAACTTCGTCCGGACAAATGTGAGGTATGTTAACGTTTTAATAGAAGCAGAAGCGCGTCGCAAGTTCCTACGGAGGAAGCCAAGAGTGCGATTGGCTTCGTTTGTTATGTTTGTTATGTGCGCTGACCAATTAAGTGTGTTAGAAAATGTGATGCCGAGATATTTATACGATTGAACAGATGCTATTTCAGATGCACTAATTTCGTACTTGAAGGGTTGATAGTTTTGACGCCGATGGAAAGAAAGCAATGACGTTTTGTTAGTGTTTAAGGACATTAACCAAGTGTTGCACTAGGCTTCAACACGTTTAAGGTCGTTTTGTAGTAAGCGAGAGTCCGAGGTGTTATGGATGGGGCGGTAGATTACACAGTCGTCTGCAAATAGGCGGATATGAGAAGTGATATTATTAGGCAGGTCGTTAATATAGATTAGAAAAAGCAAAGGCCCAAGCACAGTGCCTTGGGGGACACCGGAAAGGACCGGGGAGCAAGATGACGAAAGTTTATTAGCATACACAAATTGTTTCCGGTTAGTGAGAAAATTGCGTATCCAATCTAATACAAGGGGGTTAATGTGTAAGCTTGAAAGTTGAAGTGGAAGTCTTTGATGGGGAACCTTGTCGAATGCCTTTTCAAAAACCAAAAAGAGAGCGTCCACCGGAATGTTTAAATCGAGATTAGAGCTTATGTCGTTAATGAATAAAGCGAGTTGAGTATCACAAGATAGCCCTTTGCGAAACCCATGCTGATTAGGATGAAAAAAAGTGACAGATATCAGGAATTTTACTATGTGAGAGTAAAGCACATGCTCCATTAGTTTTGAACAAACGCTAGTTAGTGAAATGGGACGATAACTAGAACATAAAAATGGAGGACCTTTTTTCGGGACTGGAACAACCTTGCTTACTCTCCAATCTTCCAGCACCACTCCTGATGACAATGATTGCTGGAAAATATGGCATAAAATCACACTGACAGTGTTTTTCGTATGTTTTAGTACCTTGGTGTTAATGCCATCGACATCTGCAGAAGATGAAAGCCTTAATGAGTCAATGATTTTCACAATACCGGGAGGATTAAAAGTGATCTCAGGCATAACAGTGTGATCGTAATGGGGAAAATCTGGTAAATTGTTAGCAGGTTCTTGTGTGAAAACAGAAGTGAATGCACGGTTTAGTTCTTCGGCTGTTTGACTTGCAGGAATCGGGCGATTGCAGTGATCGTGTAATTGTAATGGTTGCGAGCGTTTAGGGTTTATAGTGCTCCAAACTTTTTAGGGTCATTTTTTACACAGTTGGCAAAACTGATGAATAGAAAATACGCTTTGTTTTGTTAGCAAGTGACTCAAACTCTTTTTCCGCAGTGTAATACTTTTTCCATGAGCATTCGTTGTTAATTCGTTTAGCAGTGCGAAAGAGTCTTTTATTTATGTTGTTGAGACGTTTCAGCGTGCGGTTGAACCATGGCGATGATTGTTTATCGGTTACAGTGATAGTGGGTATGTACGTCTCTATCAGCTCATGCATTTTATCCTTGAAAAGTAACCAGTTAGTCTCAGCGGAACGTTTAGAAAGGTCCTCAAGAAGCCAGACGGAAAATTCCTCAAGTGCAGTATTGATTGCGGAATAGTTTCCTTTGTCATATAATGTTATTGTTTTCATTATTGTTGTTGTACCCGGTAGATGGCAATGAAACGAACCATGCATGATGGAATGGTCACTAAGACCTGGTAAAGATGTGAGCGAAGAGAGCTTATCGGAGTCAGAGGTAAGGATCAGATCGAGTGTATTAGACGAATTGCTGCTATGACGTGTTGGTTGGGCGACTACTTGCGTTAGTCCAAAGGTTAGACACGTGTTTACGAAGTCACTTTCAATGTTATTCTTTGATAGTGTTTTGGCGAGATTAGACCAGGTAATAGCAGGAAAGTTAGTCTCCGAACAGCAGAATAGGTGACTGACGGTGCGTTGCAGTTACGCATTGAAGAACTGCGTGGAATTCGGCGACAAAAGAAGCGTTGGCGTCGGGGGGGCGATAACAGGCGCCGATTATTATAGGCGGGTAAGAGGCATTGGAAATAACAAATATAATTTCTAGGGGCGATGATATTTTTAATTCGATGCATTGGAGATTTCGGTGGGCTGCTATCAGTACGCCACCCCCACGCTTGTCGGTTCGATCCCGCCGGAAAATATTTAAGTCGGAAGAAAGCGAGAGAATTTCAGAGTCGGTGATTGATGATGTGAGCCACGTCTCGGTAAGAACAACAAGGTTAGACTCTGTTGTGTGAATTATATTGCTGAGATGATCAAGTTTAGGCAAAAGGCTTCTGATATTAGTATATATAAAGGATAAGTAAGAACGGCTAGGTTTCAGACAAGTGTTTCCTACGTGCGTAAAGGGTGGGGGACAACCATCTGACTACTCCGGTCGAAAGTGTAAGTTTTCTTTCCGATGGTTAGTTTGTCATGTCTGAGTTTGAATTTAGTTTCTTCCTGTGCCTTCGCGAATTCCACAAGGCGCTTTCTAGCGGCAAGAGTACTTGGGCAGTAGTCCTCAGAAATACTGTAACTTGTGCCTTTCAGTTTTTTGGCACATGAAAGAACCTTTTCTTTAACCTTAAAATGCGCAAATTTAACAATTATTGGTCGGTTTCGGTCCGCCCCAAACATTCCCAGCCTGTGAGCTCTCTCGATATCTAGGGGAGCAAGAGTGGTGTCTAACTGCTCGCTGCAGTGTTGGATAATAAGGGCCTCTGACTGCGCCCACGTTTCCCGTTCGTCATCTTTATGGCCAAAAAAAACCAGGTTTGATCTGTGCGACCTGTCGTCCGAATCATCAAGTCTGCTTTTAATAGCAGCAACCTGCTCAGAGTTCTGTTCGGAGAGCGCCTGTACATCGTTCACTTGTTTTTTTACAGCTGTTATCGATGAAAAGTCGGCTTCAATTTTTGCCAGTCGGTTTTTAATTTCTTCAAATGCTTTGTCACTTTGGGAAAGCCTGACGCGGATAGCCTTCATTTCTGCGAGAAGTGAGGCTTGGCCGGCTCGGATTTCGTCCAGTGCTTCGAAAAGGCCATTTTCACCGGAACGAAGGGTGGGGGGACCGGGGTTTAGCTCAATATCGCCAGATAAGATTAGTAACTGCTTTATGACATGGTAACAATCAGAGGCAATATGAATGCAACACATTGGGCTTGGCAGCACCAGTAAACCAGCATACCGCGGGCGTCGCGCAAATAAGCAGTATTGAGAATTAACCTGCAGCAAGAACAAGCGTCGAAGGTGAGAAGCGGTCGCCATGGATGGGGTGCTGCCCAGCCCATAGAGCGCGGCGGTGGCTAGTGTCGCGTTTATACATCGGTCAGGTGGGGAGGAGGTTGATCGCTGGCGAATCATCGTCGGAAGTAGCGGTGATAGACAGGGGGCGTTTCCATCCGGTGGTGGTGCCGGGCACTGGCGCAATGCTGTCGCTGACGTGGGGGTGGCCGGCGTGATGCAGTGCTGCCGCACATGTTGGGCACCGCGCCGTTCCGGCGTCCAGGCCGGCATCCATGAGGGCCTTCCGGCATCCTTCCAGTCGTCGAAGTGGGCGTCGCACCGTAAAAGGCAGATGGACACCTGCAGCAAGAACAAGCGCCGAAGGTTAGAAGCGGTCGTCATGGTTGGGGTGCAGCCAAGCCCATAGAGCGCGGCGGTGGCTAGTGTCGCGTTTATACATCGGTCAGGTGGGGAGCAGGTTGATCGCTGGCGAATCATCATCGGAAGTAGCGGTGATAGACAGGGGGCGTTTCCATCCGGTGGTGGTGCCGGGCACTGGCGCAACGCTGTCGCTGACGTGGGGGTGGCGGGCGTGATGCAGTGCTGCCGCACATGTTGGGCACCGCGTCGTTCCGGCGTCCAGGCCGGCATCCATGAGGGCCTTCCGGCATCCTTCCAGTCGTCGCAGTGGGCGTCGCACCGTAAAAGGCAGCTGGACACCTGCAGCAAGAACAAGCGTCGAAGGTGAGAAGCGGTCGTCATGGTTGGGGTGCTGCCAAGCCCATCCCGCAGCAGTCGCCGTCACAACTGACAGCGTGTGCATGTGCCTCTAAGCAAGCACCAGCAGAGACTACTATTACGAGCAGAGAAGCGAGGCAGAAACTTTTTCGTAAAACGGCAGCCAGCCAGCACAGCACGCACGCACACCAATGTTTACTGGGGATAGCCAGCCGACGTGCTGGGAACTCTGGAAGAAATGAAAATGGAGAGCGCGCTCACCGGGCGAAAGTTTCCGAATTCCCGCAGCAGTCGCCGTCACAACTGACAGCGTGTGCATGTGCCTCGAAGCAAGGACCAGCAGAGACTACTATTACGAGCAGAGAAGCGAGGCAGAAACCTTTCCGTCAAACGGCAGCCAGCCGGCAAAGCAGGCATGCGCACCAACGTTGACTGGGAATAGTCAGCTGTCGTGCTGGGACTCTCGATGAAATGAAATGGAGGGCGCGCTCACCGGACAAAAGTTACCAAATTCCCGCAGCAGTCGCCGTCACAACTGACAGCGTGTGCATTTGCCTCAGCAAGCATCAGCAGAGACTACTATTACGAGCAGAGAAGCGAGGCAGAAACATTTCCGTCAAACGGCAGCCAGCCGGCACAGCACGCACGCGCACAAACGTTAACTGGGGATAGCCAGCCGGCGTGTTGGGAACTCTCGTAGAAATTAAATGGTGGGCACGAACACCGCGCGAATATTACCGAATTCCCGCAGCAGTCGCCGTCACAACTGACAGCGTGTGCATGTGCCTCGCAGCAAGCACCAGCAGAGACTTCTAATACGTGCAGAGAAGCGAGGCAGAAACCTTTCCGACAAACGGCAGCCATCCGGCACAGCGCGCACGCGCACCAACGTTAATTGAGGATAGCGAGCTGGTGTGCTGGGACTCTAGCAGAAATGAAATGGTGGGCGTGCTCACCGGACGGAAGTTACCGAATTCCCGCAGCAGTCGCGGTAACAACTGACAGCGTGTGCATGTGCCTCGCAGCAAGCACCAGCAGAGATTACTATTACGAGCAGAGAAGCGAGGCAGGAACTTTTCCGTCAAACGACAGCCAGCCGGCACAGCACGTACGCGCAACAACGTTAACTGGGGATAGTCGCTGTCGGGCTGGGACTCTCGAAGATATGGAATGGTGGGCGCGCTCACCGGACAAATGTTACCGAATTCCCGCAACAGTCGCCGTCACAACTGACAGCGTGTGCATTTGCCTCGCAGCAAGCATCAGCAGAGACTACTATTACGAGCAGAGAAGCGAGGCAGAAACATTTCCGTCAAACGGCAGCCAGCCGGCACAGCACGCACGGGCACCAACTTTAACTGGGGACAGCCAGCCGGCGCGCTGGGAACTCTCGAAGAAATGAATTGGTGGGCGCGCTCACCGGACGAAAGTTACCGAATTCCCGCAGCAGTCGCCGTCACAACTGCCTGCGTGTGCATGTGCCTCGCAACAAGCAGCCAGCAGAGACTACTATTACGAGCAGAGAAGCGAGGCAGAAACTTTTCCGTCAAATGGCAGCCAGCCGGCACAGCACGCTAACGCGCCAACGTTAACTGGGGATAGTCAGCTGTCGGGCTGGGACTCACGAAGAAATGAAATGGTGGGCGCGCTCACCGGACGAAAGTTACCGAATTCCCGCAGCGGCCGCCGTCACAACTGACAGCGTGTGCATGTGATTCTAAGCAAGCTACAGCAGAGACTACTATTACGAGCAGAGAAACGAGGCAGAAACTTTTTCGTTAAACGGCAGCCAGCCGGCACAGCATGCACGCGCACCAACGTTTACTGGGGATAGTCAGCCGACGTGCTGGGAACTCTGGAAGAAATGAAATGGAGGGCGCGCTCACCGGACGAAATTTACCGAATTCCCGCAGCAGTCGCCGTCACAACTGACAGCGTGTGCATGTGCCTCGCAGCAAGCACAAGCAGAGACTACTATTGCGAGCAGAGAAGCGAGGCAGAAACTTTTTCGTCAAAGGGCAGCCAGCCGGCACAGCACGCACGGGCACCAACGTTAACTGGGGATAGCCAGCCGGCGGGCTGGGAACTCTAGAAGAAATGAAATGAAGGGTGCGATCACCGGACGAAAGTTACCGAATTTCAGCAGCAGTCACCGTCACAACTGGCAGCGTGTGCATGTGCCTCGCAGCAAGCAGCCGGCAGGTTAATATTACGAGCAGAGAAGCGAGGCAGAAACTTTTCCGTCAAACGGCAGCCAGCCAGCACAGCACGCACGCGCACCAACGTTTGGGATAGCCAGCCGGCGTGCTGGGAACTCTCGAAGAAATGAAATGATGGGCGCGCTCACCGGACGAAAGTTACCGAATTCCCGCAGCAATCGCCGTCACAACTGACAGCGTGTGCATGTGCCTCGCAGCAAGCGCCAGCAGAGACTACAACTACGAGCAGAGAAGCGAGGCAAAAACTTTTCCGTCAAACGACAGCCTGCCGGCACTGCACGTACGCGCACCAACTTTAACTGGGGATAGCCAGCCGGCGTAATGGGAACCCCCGAAGAAATAAAATGGAGGGCGCGCTCAACGGACGAAAGTTACCGAATTCACGCAGCAGTCGTCGTCACAACTGACAGCGTGTGCATTTGCCTCGCAGCAAGCGAAAGCAAAGACTACTATTACGAGCAGAGAAGCGAGGCAGAAACTTTTCCGTCAAACGGCAGCCAGCCGGCACAGCACGCACGCGCACCAACGTTAACTGAGGATAGCCAGCCGGCGTGCTGGGAACTCTCGAAGAAATGAAATGGTGGGCGCACTCACCGGATGAAAGTTACCGAATTCCCGCAGCAGTCGCCGTCACAACTGCCTGCGTGTGCATTTGCCTCGCAGCAAGCATCAGCAGAGATTACTATTACGAGCAGAGAAGCGAGGCAGAAACTTTTCCGTCAAATGGCAGCCAGCCGGCACAGCACGCTCACGAAACAACGTTTACTGGGGATAGTCAGCTGTCGGGCTGGGACTCTCGAAGAAATGAAATGGTGGGCGCGCTCGCCGGAAGAAAGTTACCGAATTCCCGCAGCAGTCGCCGTCACAACTGACAGCGTGTGCATTTGCCTCGCAGCAAGCATCAGCAGAGATTACAATTACGAGCAGAGAAGCGAGGCAGAAGCATTTCCGTCAAACGTCAGCCAGCCGGCACAGTACGCACGCACACAAACGTTAATTGGGATAGCCAGCTGGCGTGCTGGGAAATCTCGAAGAAATGAAATGGTGGGCGCGCTCACCGGACGAAAGTTACCGAATTCCCGCAGCAGTCGCCGTCACAACTGCCTGCGTTTGCATGTGCCTCGCAGCAAGCAGCCAGCAGAGACTACTATTACGAGCAGAGAAGCGAGGCAGAAACTTTTCCGTCAAATGGCAGGCAGCCGGCACAGCACGCTCACGCACCAACGTTAACTGGGGATAGTTAGCTGTCGGGCTGGGACTCTCGAAGAAATGAAATGGTTGGCGCGCTCACCGGACGAAAGTTACCGAATTCCCGCAGCAGTCGCCGTCACAACTGACAGCGTGTGCATTTGCCTCGCAGCAAGCATCAGCAGAGACTACTATTACGAGCAAAGAAGCGAGGCAGAAACATTTCTGTCAAACGGAAGCCAGCCGGCACAGCACGCACGCGCACAAACGTTAACTGGGATAGCCAGCCGGCGTGCTGGGAACTCTCGAAGAAATGAAATGGTGGGCGCGCTCAGCGGACGAAAGGTACCGAATTCCCGCAGCAGTCGCCGTCACAACTACCTGCGTGTGCATGTGCCTGGTAGCAAGCAGCCAGCAGAGACTACTATTACGAGCAGAGAACCGAGGCAGAAACTTTTTCGCCAAACGGCAGCCAGCCAGCACAGCACGGACGCGCACCAACGTTTACTGGGGATAGCCAGCCGACGTGCTGTGAACTCTGGAAGAAATGAAATGGAGGGCACGCTCACCGGACGAAAGTTACCGAATTCCCTCAGCAGTCGCCGTCACAACTGACAGCGTGTGCATGTGCCTCGAAGCAAGGACCAGCAGAGACTACTATTACGAGCAGAGAAGCGAGGCAGAAACCTTTCCGTCAAACGGCAGCCAGCCGGCAAAGCACGCATGCGCACCAACTTTAACTGGGGATAGCCAGCTGGCGTGCTGGGAACTCTCTAAGAAATGAAAGGGTGGGCGCGGTCACCGGACGAAAGTTACCGTATTTCGGCAGCGGTCGCCGACACAACTGACAGCGTGTGCATGTGCCTCTAAGCAAGCGCCAGCCGAGACTACTATTACGAGCAGAGTAGCGAGGCAGAAACTTTTTGGTCAAACGGCAGCCAGCCGGCACAGCACGCACGCGCACCAACGTTAACTGGGGATAACCAGCCGCCATGCTGGGAACTCTCGAAGAAAATAAATGTTGAGCGCGCTCACCGGACGAAAGTTACCGAATTCCCGCCGCAGTCGCCGTCACAACTGACAGCGTGTGCATGTGCCTCGAAGCAAGGACCTGCAGAGACTACTTTTACGAGGAGAGAGGCGAGGCAGAAACTTTTCCGTCAATCGACAGCCAGCCGGCACAGCACGTACGCGCACCAACGTTAACTGGGGTTAGCCAGCCGGCGTAATGGCAACTCTCGAAGAAATGAAATGGAGGGCGCGCTCACCTAACAAAAGTTACCGAATTTTTATTATCAATACCTCAAATGCCCCAGGAATGGGGTATTACATGAGGGATGGGCTGAGTGTGTCACTAATGGGAGATTGGATGGCAGCCTTGAAGTGCAGTGGATCGGAGTGGTGCACGGAGTCGAATGGCAGGCCGTTCCTGTCTCGAGCAGTTTGCGCGAAGAATGAGCGAAGATGAGCTGTAGTCTGTGCTGGGGGAGGGTAGACTGTTTTGGGATGGTTGGTGCGGCTTGATAAGCGATGAGCTGGCAGGATAGCTGAAACATCAAGTTGGCTGTGATAAAATTTATGAAAGAGGCAGAACCGAAAGATGCAACGTCTGGACTCGAGATTAGTAAGATTAGCCTCAGATTTAAGTGCAGTGACGCTGGTGTGATACGAGTAGTCCGAAAAAATAAATCTAGCTGCGCGATTCTGAACGGATTCGAGGGTGTTTGAAAGGTTAGATTGATGAGGGTCCCAGACTGAGCATGCGTACTCCAACTTCGTCCGGACAAATGTGACGTATGTTAACGTTTTAATAGAAGCAGAAGCGCGTCGCAAGTTCCTACGGAGGAAGCCAAGAGTGCGATTGGCTTCGTTTGTTATGTTTGTTATGTGCGCTGACCAATTAAGTGTGTTAGAAAATGTGATGCCGAGATATTTATACGATTGAACAGATGCTATTTCAGATGCACTAATTTCGTACTTGAAGGGTTGATAGTTTTGACGCCGATGGAAAGAAAGCAATGACGTTTTGTTAGTGTTTAAGGACATTAACCAAGTGTTGCACTAGGCTTCAACACGTTTAAGGTCGTTTTGTAGTAAGCGAGAGTCCGAGGTGTTATGGATGGGGCGGTAGATTACACAGTCGTCTGCAAATAGGCGGATATGAGAAGTGATATTATTAGGCAGGTCGTTAATATAGATTAGAAAAAGCAAAGGCCCAAGCACAGTGCCTTGGGGGACACCGGAAAGGACCGGGGAGCAAGATTACGAAAGTTTATTAGCATACACAAATTGTTTCCGGTTAGTGAGAAAATTGCGTATCCAATCTAATACAAGGGGGTTAATGTGTAAGCTTGAAAGTTGAAGTAGAAGTCTTTGATGGGGAACCTTGTCGAATGCCTTTTCAAAAACCAAAAAGAGAGCGTCCACCGGAATGTTTAAATCGAGATTAGAGCTTATGTCGTTAATGAATAAAGCGAGTTGAGTATCACATGATAGCCCTTTGCGAAACCCATGCTGATTAGGATGAAAAAAAGTGACAGATATCAGGAATTTTACTATGTGAGAGTAAAGCACATGCTCCATTAGTTTTGAACAAACGCTAGTTAGTGAAATGGGACGATAAGTAGAACATAAAAATGGAGGACCTTTTTTCGGGACTGGAACAACCTTGCCTACTCTCCAATCTTCCGGCACCACTCCTGATGACAATGATTGCTGGAAAATATGGCATAAAATCACACTGACAGTGTTTTTCGTATGTTTTAGTACCTTGGTGTTAATGCCATCGACATCTGCAGAAGATGAAAGCCTTAATGAGTCAATGATTTTCACAATACCGGGAGGATTAAAAGTGATCTCAGGCATAACAGTGTGATCGTAATGGGGAAAATCTGGTAAATTGTTAGCAGGTTCTTGTGTGAAAACAGAAGTGAATGCACGGTTTAGTTCTTCGGCTGTTTGACTTGCAGGAATCGGGCGATTGCAGTGATCGTGTAATTGTAATGGTTGCGAGCGTTTAGGGTTTATAGTGCTCCAAAATTTTTAGGGTCATTTTTTAACATGGTTGGCAAAACTGATGAATAGAAAATACGCTTTGTTTTGTTAGCAAGTGACTCAAACTCTTTTTCCGCAGTGTAATACTTTTTCCATGAGCATTCGTTGTTAATTCGTTTAGCAGTGCGAAAGAGTCTTTTATTTATGTTGTTGAGACGTTTCAGCGTGCGGTTGAACCATGGCGATGATTGTTTATCGGTTACAGTGATAGTGGGTATGTACGTCTCTATCAGCTCATGCATTTTATCCTTGAAAAGTAACCAGTTAGTCTCAGCGGAACGTTTAGAAAGGTCCTCAAGAAGCCAGACGGAAAATTCCTCAAGTGCAGTATTGATTGCGGAATAGTTTCCTTTGTCATATAATGTTATTGTTTTCATTATTGTTGTTGTACCCGGTAGATGGCAATGAAACGAACCATGCATGATGGAATGGTCACTAAGACCTGGTAAAGATGTGAGCGAAGAGAGCTTATCGGAGTCAGAGGTAAGGATCAGATCGAGTGTATTAGACGAATTGCTGCTATGACGTGTTGGTTGGGCGACTACTTGCGTTAGTCCAAAGGTTAGACACGTGTTTACGAAGTCACTTTCAATGTTATTCTTTGATAGTGTTTTGGCGAGATTAGACCAGGTAATAGCAGGAAAGTTAGTCTCCGAACAGCAGAATAGGTGACTGACGGTGCGTTGCAGTTACGCATTGAAGAACTGCGTGGAATTCGGCGACAAAAGAAGCGTTGGCGTCGGGGGGGCGATAACAGGCGCCGATTATTATAGGCGGGTAAGAGGCATTGGAAATAACAAATATAATTTCTAGGGGCGATGATATTTTTAATTCGATGCATTGGAGATTTCGGTGGGCTGCTATCAGTACGCCACCCCCACGCTTGTCGGTTCGATCCCGCCGGAAAATATTTAAGTCGGAAGAAAGCGAGAGAATTTCAGAGTCGGTGATTGATGATGTGAGCCACGTCTCGGTAAGAACAACAAGGTTAGACTCTGTTGTGTGAATTATATTGCTGAGATGATCAAGTTTAGGCAAAAGGCTTCTGATATTAGTATATATAAAGGATAAGTAAGAACGGCTAGGTTTCAGACAAGTGTTTCCTACGTGCGTAAAGGGTGGGGGACAACCATCTGACTACTCCGGTCGAAAGTGTAAGTTTTCTTTCCGATGGTTAGTTTGTCATGTCTGAGTTTGAATTTAGTTTCTTCCTGTGCCTTCGCGAATTCCACAAGGCGCTTTCTAGCGGCAAGAGTACTTGGGCAGTAGTCCTCAGAAATACTGTAACTTGTGCCTTTCAGTTTTTTGGCACATAAAAGAACCTTTTCTTTAACCTTAAAATGCGCAAATTTAACAATTATTGGTCGGTTTCGGTCCGCCCCAAACATTCCCAGCCTGTGAGCTCTCTCGATATCTAGGGGAGCAAGAGTGGTGTCTAACTGCTCGCTGCAGTGTTGGATAATAAGGGCCTCTGACTGCGCCCACGTTTCCCGTTCGTCATCTTTATGGCCAAAAAAAACCAGGTTTGATCTGTGCGACCTGTCGTCCGAATCATCAAGTCTGCTTTTAATAGCAGCAACCTGCTCAGAGTTCTGTTCGGAGAGCGCCTGTACATCGTTCACTTGTTTTTTTACAGCTGTTATCGATGAACAGTCGGCTTCAATTTTTGCCAGTCGGTTTTTAATTTCTTCAAATGCTTTGTCACTTTGGGAAAGCCTGACGCGGATAGCCTTCATTTCTGCGAGAAGTGAGGCTTGGCCGGCTCGGATTTCGTCCAGTGCTTCGAAAAGGCCATTTTCACCGGAACGAAGGGTGGGGGGACCGGGGTTTAGCTCAATATCGCCAGATAAGATTAGTAACTGCTTTATGACATGGTAACAATCAGAGGCAATATGAATGCAACACATTGGGCTTGGCAGCACCAGTAAACCAGCATACCGCGGGCGTCGCGCAAATAAGCAGTATTGAGAATTAACCTGCAGCAAGAACAAGCGTCGAAGGTGAGAAGCGGTCGCCATGGATGGGGTGCTGCCCAGCCCATAGAGCGCGGCGGTGGCTAGTGTCGCGTTTATACATCGGTCAGGTGGGGAGGAGGTTGATCGCTGGCGAATCATCGTCGGAAGTAGCGGTGATAGACAGGGGGCGTTTCCATCCGGTGGTGGTGCCGGGCACTGGCGCAATGCTGTCGCTGACGTGGGGGTGGCCGGCGTGATGCAGTGCTGCCGCACATGTTGGGCACCGCGCCGTTCCGGCGTCCAGGCCGGCATCCATGAGGGCCTTCCGGCATCCTTCCAGTCGTCGAAGTGGGCGTCGCACCGTAAAAGGCAGATGGACACCTGCAGCAAGAACAAGCGTCGAAGGTTAGAAGCGGTCGTCATGGTTGGGGTGCAGCCAAGCCCATAGAGCGCGGCGGTGGCTAGTGTCGCGTTTATACATCGGTCAGGTGGGGAGGAGGTTGATCGCTGGCGAATCATCATCGGAAGTAGCGGTGATAGACAGGGGGCGTTTCCATCCGGTGGTGGTGCCGGGCACTGGCGCAACGCTGTCGCTGACGTGGGGGTGGCGGGCGTGATGCAGTGCTGCCGCACATGGGCACCGCGCCGTTCAGGCGTCCAGGCCGGCATCCATGAGGGCCTTCCGGCATCCTTCCAGTCGTCGCAGTGGGCGTCGCACCGTAAAAGGCAGATGGACACCTGCAGCAAGAACAAGCGTCGAAGGTGAGAAGCGGTCGCCATGGATGGGGTGCTGCCCAGCCCATAAAGCGCGGCGGTGGCTAGTGTCGCGCTTATACATCGGTCAGGTGGGGAGCAGGTTGATCGCTGGCGAATCATCATCGGAAGTAGCGGTGATAGACAGGGGGCGTTTCCATCCGGTGGTGGTGCCGGGCACTGGCGCAACGCTGTCGCTGACGTGGGGGTGGCG
The DNA here is from genome assembly GCF_052857255.1 of Amblyomma americanum. Lineage (NCBI taxonomy): Eukaryota > Metazoa > Arthropoda > Arachnida > Ixodida > Ixodidae > Amblyomma > Amblyomma americanum. The sequence goes on along the minus strand of NC_135502.1, from coordinate 182,942,508 downwards.
GGCGTGATGCAGTGCTGCCGCACATGTTGGGCACCGCGTCGTTCCGGCGTCCAGGCCGGCATCCATGAGGGCCTTCCGGCATCCTTCCAGTCGTCGCAGTGGGCGTCGCACCGTAAAAGGCAGCTGGACACCTGCAGCAAGAACAAGCGTCGAAGGTGAGAAGCGGTCGTCATGGTTGGGGTGCTGCCAAGCCCATCCCGCAGCAGTCGCCGTCACAACTGACAGCGTGTGCATGTGCCTCTAAGCAAGCACCAGCAGAGACTACTATTACGAGCAGAGAAGCGAGGCAGAAACTTTTTCGTAAAACGGCAGCCAGCCAGCACAGCACGCACGCACACCAACGTTTACTGGGGATAGCCAGCCGACGTGCTGGGAACTCTGGAAGAAATGAAAATGGAGAGCGCGCTCACCGGGCGAAAGTTTCCGAATTCCCGCAGCAGTCGCCGTCACAACTGACAGCGTGTGCATGTGCCTCGAAGCAAGGAACAGCAGAGACTACTATTACGAGCAGAGAAGCGAGGCAGAAACCTTTCCGTCAAACGGCAGCCAGCCGGCAAAGCAGGCATGCGCACCAACTTTAACTGGGGATAGCCAGCCGGCGTGCTGGGAACTCTCTAAGAAATGAAAGGGTGGGCGCGGTCACCGGACGAAAGTTACCGTATTTCGGCAGCGGTCGCCGACACAACTGACAGCGTGTGCATGTGCCTCTAAGCAAGCGCCAGCAGAGACTACTATTACGAGCAGAGAAGCGAGGCAGAAACTTTTTCGTCAAACGGCAGCCAGCCGGCACAGCACGCACGCGCACCAACGTTAACTGGGGATAACCAGCCGCCATGCTGGGAACTCTCGAAGAAAATAAATGGTGAGCGCGCTCACCGGACGAAAGTTACCGAATTCCCGCCGCAGTCGCCGTCACAACTGAGAGCGTGTGCATGTGCCTCGAAGCAAGGACCAGCAGAGACTACTTTTACGAGGAGAGAGGCGAGGCAGAAACTTTTCCGTCAAACGGCAGCCAGCCGGCACAGCACGCACGCGCACCAACGTTAACTGGGGATAGACAGCCGGCGTGCTGGGAACTCTCAAAGAAATGAAATGGTGGGCGCGCTCACCGGACGAAATTTACCGAATTCCCGCAGCAGTCGCCGTCACAACAGCCTGCGTGTGCATGTGCCTCGCAGCAAGCAGCCAGCAGAGACTACTATTACGCGCAGAGAAGCGAGGCAGAAACTTTTCCGTCAAATGGCAGCCAGCCGGCACAGCACGCACACGCACCAACGTTGACTGGGAATAGTCAGCTGTCGTGCTGGGACTCTCGATGAAATGAAATGGAGGGCGCGCTCACCGGACAAAAGTTACCAAATTCCCGCAGCAGTCGCCGTCACAACTGACAGCGTGTGCATTTGCCTCAGCAAGCATCAGCAGAGACTACTATTACGAGCAGAGAAGCGAGGCAGAAACATTTCCGTCAAACGGCAGCCAGCCGGCACAGCACGCACGCGCACAAACGTTAACTGGGGATAGCCAGCCGGCGTGTTGGGAACTCTCGTAGAAATTAAATGGTGGGCACGAACACCGCGCGAATATTACCGAATTCCCGCAGCAGTCGCCGTCACAACTGACAGCGTGTGCATGTGCCTCGCAGCAAGCACCAGCAGAGACTTCTAATACGTGCAGAGAAGCGAGGCAGAAACCTTTCCGACAAACGGCAGCCATCCGGCACAGCGCGCACGCGCACCAACGTTAATTGAGGATAGCGAGCTGGTGTGCTGGGACTCTAGCAGAAATGAAATGGTGGGCGTGCTCACCGGACGGAAGTTACCGAATTCCCGCAGCAGTCGCGGTAACAACTGACAGCGTGTGCATGTGCCTCGCAGCAAGCACCAGCAGAGATTACTATTACGAGCAGAGAAGCGAGGCAGGAACTTTTCCGTCAAACGACAGCCAGCCGGCACAGCACGTACGCGCAACAACGTTAACTGGGGATAGTCGCTGTCGGGCTGGAACTCTCGAAGATATGGAATGGTGGGCGCGCTCACCGGACAAATGTTACCGAATTCCCGCAACAGTCGCCGTCACAACTGACAGCGTGTGCATTTGCCTCGCAGCAAGCATCAGCAGAGACTACTATTACGAGCAGAGAAGCGAGGCAGAAACATTTCCGTCAAACGGCAGCCAGCCGGCACAGCACGCACGGGCACCAACTTTAACTGGGGACAGCCAGCCGGCGCGCTGGGAACTCTCGAAGAAATGAATTGGTGGGCGCGCTCACCGGACGAAAGTTACCGAATTCCCGCAGCAGTCGCCGTCACAACTGCCTGCGTGTGCATGTGCCTCGCAACAAGCAGCCAGCAGAGACTACTATTACGAGCAGAGAAGCGAGGCAGAAACTTTTCCGTCAAATGGCAGCCAGCCGGCACAGCACGCTAACGCGCCAACGTTAACTGGGGATAGTCAGCTGTCGGGCTGGGACTCACGAAGAAATGAAATGGTGGGCGCGCTCACCGGACGAAAGTTACCGAATTCCCGCAGCGGCCGCCGTCACAACTGACAGCGTGTGCATGTGATTCTAAGCAAGCTACAGCAGAGACTACTATTACGAGCAGAGAAACGAGGCAGAAACTTTTTCGTTAAACGGCAGCCAGCCGGCACAGCATGCACGCGCACCAACGTTTACTGGGGATAGTCAGCCGACGTGCTGGGAACTCTGGAAGAAATGAAATGGAGGGCGCGCTCACCGGACGAAATTTACCGAATTCCCGCAGCAGTCGCCGTCACAACTGACAGCGTGTGCATGTGCCTCGCAGCAAGCACAAGCAGAGACTACTATTGCGAGCAGAGAAGCGAGGCAGAAACTTTTTCGTCAAAGGGCAGCCAGCCGGCACAGCACGCACGGGCACCAACGTTAACTGGGGATAGCCAGCCGGCGGGCTGGGAACTCTAGAAGAAATGAAATGAAGGGTGCGATCACCGGACGAAAGTTACCGAATTTCAGCAGCAGTCACCGTCACAACTGGCAGCGTGTGCATGTGCCTCGCAGCAAGCAGCCGGCAGGTTAATATTACGAGCAGAGAAGCGAGGCAGAAACTTTTCCGTCAAACGGCAGCCAGCCAGCACAGCACGCACGCGCACCAACGTTTGGGATAGCCAGCCGGCGTGCTGGGAACTCTCGAAGAAATGAAATGATGGGCGCGCTCACCGGACGAAAGTTACCGAATTCCCGCAGCAATCGCCGTCACAACTGACAGCGTGTGCATGTGCCTCGCAGCAAGCGCCAGCAGAGACTACAACTACGAGCAGAGAAGCGAGGCAGAAGCATTTCCGTCAAACGTCAGCCAGCCGGCACAGTACGCACGCACACAAACGTTAATTGGGATAGCCAGCTGGCGTGCTGGGAAATCTCGAAGAAATGAAATGGTGGGCGCGCTCACCGGACGAAAGTTACCGAATTCCCGCAGCAGTCGCCGTCACAACTGCCTGCGTTTGCATGTGCCTCGCAGCAAGCAGCCAGCAGAGACTACTATTACGAGCAGAGAAGCGAGGCAGAAACTTTTCCGTCAAATGGCAGGCAGCCGGCACAGCACGCTCACGCACCAACGTTAACTGGGGATAGTTAGCTGTCGGGCTGGGACTCTCGAAGAAATGAAATGGTTGGCGCGCTCACCGGACGAAAGTTACCGAATTCCCGCAGCAGTCGCCGTCACAACTGACAGCGTGTGCATTTGCCTCGCAGCAAGCATCAGCAGAGACTACTATTACGAGCAAAGAAGCGAGGCAGAAACATTTCTGTCAAACGGAAGCCAGCCGGCACAGCACGCACGCGCACAAACGTTAACTGGGATAGCCAGCCGGCGTGCTGGGAACTCTCGAAGAAATGAAATGGTGGGCGCGCTCAGCGGACGAAAGGTACCGAATTCCCGCAGCAGTCGCCGTCACAACTACCTGCGTGTGCATGTGCCTGGTAGCAAGCAGCCAGCAGAGACTACTATTACGAGCAGAGAACCGAGGCAGAAACTTTTTCGCCAAACGGCAGCCAGCCAGCACAGCACGGACGCGCACCAACGTTTACTGGGGATAGCCAGCCGACGTGCTGGGAACTCTGGAAAAAATGAAATGGAGGGCACGCTCACCGTACGAAAGTTACCGAATTCCCTCAGCAGTCGCCGTCACAACTGACAGCGTGTGCATGTGCCTCGAAGCAAGGACCAGCAGAGACTACTATTACGAGCAGAGAAGCGAGGCAGAAACCTTTCCGTCAAACGGCAGCCAGCCGGCAAAGCACGCATGCGCACCAACTTTAACTGGGGATAGCCAGCTGGCGTGCTGGGAACTCTCTAAGAAATGAAAGGGTGGGCGCGGTCACCGGACGAAAGTTACCGTATTTCGGCAGCGGTCGCCGACACAACTGACAGCGTGTGCATGTGCCTCTAAGCAAGCGCCAGCCGAGACTACTATTACGAGCAGAGTAGCGAGGCAGAAACTTTTTGGTCAAACGGCAGCCAGCCGGCACTGCACGCACGCGCACCAACGTTAACTGGGGATAACCAGCCGCCATGCTGGGAACTCTCGAAGAAAATAAATGGTGAGCGCGCTCACCGGACGAAAGTTACCGAATTCCCGCCGCAGTCGCCGTCACAACTGACAGCGTGTGCATGTGCCTCGAAGCAAGGACCTGCAGAGACTACTTTTACGAGGAGAGAGGCGAGGCAGAAACTTTTCCGTCAATCGACAGCCAGCCGACACAGCACGTACGCGCACCAACGTTAACTGGGGTTAGCCAGCCGGCGTAATGGCAACTCTCGAAGAAATGAAATGAAGGGCGCGCTCACCTAACAAAAGTTACCGAATTTTTATTATCAATACCTCAAATGCCCCAGGAATGGGGTATTACATGAGGGATGGGCTGAGTGTGTCACTAATGGGAGATTGGATGGCAGCCTTGAAGTGCAGTGGATCGGAGTGGTGCACGGAGTCGAATGGCAGGCCGTTCCTGTCTCGAGCAGTTTGCGCGAAGAATGAGCGAAGATGAGCTGTAGTCTGTGCTGGGGGAGGGTAGACTGTTTTGGGATGGTTGGTGCGGCTTGATAAGCGATGAGCTGGCAGGATAGCTGAAACATCAAGTTGGCTGTGATAAAATTTATGAAAGAGGCAGAACCGAAAGATGCAACGTCTGGACTCGAGATTAGTAAGATTAGCCTCAGATTTAAGTGCAGTGACGCTGGTGTGATACGAGTAGTCCGAAAAAATAAATCTAGCTGCGCGATTCTGAACGGATTCGAGGGTGTTTGAAAGGTTAGATTGATGAGGGTCCCAGACTGAGCATGCGTACTCCAACTTCGTCCGGACAAATGTGAGGTATGTTAACGTTTTAATAGAAGCAGAAGCGCGTCGCAAGTTCCTACGGAGGAAGCCAAGAGTGCGATTGGCTTCGTTTGTTATGTTTGTTATGTGCGCTGACCAATTAAGTGTGTTAGAAAATGTGATGCCGAGATATTTATACGATTGAACAGATGCTATTTCAGATGCACTAATTTCGTACTTGAAGGGTTGATAGTTTTGACGCCGATGGAAAGAAAGCAATGACGTTTTGTTAGTGTTTAAGGACATTAACCAAGTGTTGCACTAGGCTTCAACACGTTTAAGGTCGTTTTGTAGTAAGCGAGAGTCCGAGGTGTTATGGATGGGGCGGTAGATTACACAGTCGTCTGCAAATAGGCGGATATGAGAAGTGATATTATTAGGCAGGTCGTTAATATAGATTAGAAAAAGCAAAGGCCCAAGCACAGTGCCTTGGGGGACACCGGAAAGGACCGGGGAGCAAGATGACGAAAGTTTATTAGCATACACAAATTGTTTCCGGTTAGTGAGAAAATTGCGTATCCAATCTAATACAAGGGGGTTAATGTGTAAGCTTGAAAGTTGAAGTAGAAGTCTTTGATGGGGAACCTTGTCGAATGCCTTTTCAAAAACCAAAAAGAGAGCGTCCACCGGAATGTTTAAATCGAGATTAGAGCTTATGTCGTTAATGAATAAAGCGAGTTGAGTATCACATGATAGCCCTTTGCGAAACCCATGCTGATTAGGATGAAAAAAAGTGACAGATATCAGGAATTTTACTATGTGAGAGTAAAGCACATGCTCCATTAGTTTTGAACAAACGCTAGTTAGTGAAATGGGACGATAACTAGAACATAAAAATGGAGGACCTTTTTTCGGGACTGGAACAACCTTGCCTACTCTCCAATCTTCCGGCACCACTCCTGATGACAATGATTGCTGGAAAATATGGCATAAAATCACACTGACAGTGTTTTTCGTATGTTTTAGTACCTTGGTGTTAATGCCATCGACATCTGCAGAAGATGAAAGCCTTAATGAGTCAATGATTTTCACAATACCGGGAGGATTAAAAGTGATCTCAGGCATAACAGTGTGATCGTAATGGGGAAAATCTGGTAAATTGTTAGCAGGTTCTTGTGTGAAAACAGAAGTGAATGCACGGTTTAGTTCTTCGGCTGTTTGACTTGCAGGAATCGGGCGATTGCAGTGATCGTGTAATTGTAATGGTTGCGAGCGTTTAGGGTTTATAGTGCTCCAAAATTTTTAGGGTCATTTTTTAACATGGTTGGCAAAACTGATGAATAGAAAATACGCTTTGTTTTGTTAGCAAGTGACTCAAACTCTTTTTCCGCAGTGTAATACTTTTTCCATGAGCATTCGTTGTTAATTCGTTTAGCAGTGCGAAAGAGTCTTTTATTTATGTTGTTGAGAGGTTTCAGCGTGCGGTTGAACCATGGCGATGATTGTTTATCGGTTACAGTGATAGTGGGTATGTACGTCTCTATCAGCTCATGCATTTTATCCTTGAAAAGTAACCAGTTAGTCTCAGCGGAACGTTTAGAAAGGTCCTCAAGAAGCCAGACGGAAAATTCCTCAAGTGCAGTATTGATTGCGGAATAGTTTCCTTTGTCATATAATGTTATTGTTTTCATTATTGTTGTTGTACCCGGTAGATGGCAATGAAACGAACCATGCATGATGGAATGGTCACTAAGACCTGGTAAAGATGTGAGCGAAGAGAGCTTATCGGAGTCAGAGGTAAGGATCAGATCGAGTGTATTAGATGAATTGCTGCTATGACGTGTTGGTTGGGCGACTACTTGCGTTAGTCCAAAGGTTAGACACGTGTTTACGAAGTCACTTTCAATGTTATTCTTTGATAGTGTTTTGGCGAGATTAGACCAGGTAATAGCAGGAAAGTTAGTCTCCGAACAGCAGAATAGGTGACTGACGGTGCGTTGCAGTTACGCATTGAAGAACTGCGTGGAATTCGGCGACAAAAGAAGCGTTGGCGTCGGGGGGGCGATAACAGGCGCCGATTATTATAGGCGGGTAAGAGGCATTGGAAATAACAAATATAATTTCTAGGGGCGATGATATTTTTAATTCGATGCATTGGAGATTTCGGTGGGCTGCTATCAGTACGCCACCCCCACGCTTGTCGGTTCGATCCCGCCGGAAAATATTTAAGTCGGAAGAAAGCGAGAGAATTTCAGAGTCGGTGATTGATGATGTGAGCCACGTCTCGGTAAGAACAACAAGGTTAGACTCTGTTGTGTGAATTATATTGCTGAGATGATCAAGTTTAGGCAAAAGGCTTCTGATATTAGTATATATAAAGGATAAGTAAGAACGGCTAGGTTTCAGACAAGTGTTTCCTACGTGCGTAAAGGGTGGGGGACAACCATCTGACTACTCCGGTCGAAAGTGTAAGTTTTCTTTCCGATGGTTAGTTTGTCATGTCTGAGTTTGAATTTAGTTTCTTCCTGTGCCTTCGCGAATTCCACAAGGCGCTTTCTAGCGGCAAGAGTACTTGGGCAGTAGTCCTCAGAAATACTGTAACTTGTGCCTTTCAGTTTTTTGGCACATGAAAGAACTTTTTCTTTAACCTTAAAATGCGCAAATTTAACAATTATTGGTCGGTTTCGGTCCGCCCCAAACATTCCCAGCCTGTGAGCTCTCTCGATATCTAGGGGAGCAAGAGTGGTGTCTAACTGCTCGCTGCAGTGTTGGATAATAAGGGCCTCTGACTGCGCCCACGTTTCCCGTTCGTCATCTTTATGGCCAAAAAAAACCAGGTTTGATCTGTGCGACCTGTCGTCCGAATCATCAAGTCTGCTTTTAATAGCAGCAACCTGCTCAGAGTTCTGTTCGGAGAGCGCCTGTACATCGTTCACTTGTTTTTTTACAGCTGTTATCGATGAACAGTCGGCTTCAATTTTTGCCAGTCGGTTTTTAATTTCTTCAAATGCTTGGTCACTTTGGGAAAGCCTGACGCGGATAGCCTTCATTTCTGCGAGAAGTGAGGCTTGGCCGGCTCGGATTTCGTCCAGTGCTTCGAAAAGGCCATTTTCACCGGAACGAAGGGTGGGGGGACCGGGGTTTAGCTCAATATCGCCAGATAAGATTAGTAACTGCTTTATGACATGGTAACAATCAGAGGCAATATGAATGCAACACATTGGGCTTGGCAGCACCAGTAAACCAGCATACCGCGTGCGTCGCGCAAATAAGCAGTATTGAGAATTAACCTGCAGCAAGAACAAGCCTCGAAGGTGAGAAGCGGTCGCCATGGATGGGGTGCTGCCCAGCCCATAGAGCGCGGCGGTGGCTAGTGTCGCGTTTATACATCGGTCAGGTGGGGAGGAGGTTGATCGCTGGCGAATCATCGTCGGAAGTAGCGGTGATAGACAGGGGGCGTTTCCATCCGGTGGTGGTGCCGGGCACTGGCGCAATGCTGTCGCTGACGTGGGGGTGGCCGGCGTGATGCAGTGCTGCCGCACATGTTGGGCACCGCGCCGTTCCGGCGTCCAGGCCGGCATCCATGAGGGCCTTCCGGCATCCTTCCAGTCGTCGAAGTGGGCGTCGCACCGTAAAAGGCAGATGGACACCTGCAGCAAGAACAAGCGTCGAAGGTTAGAAGCGGTCGTCATGGTTGGGGTGCAGCCAAGCCCATAGAGCGCGGCGGTGGCTAGTGTCGCGTTTATACATCGGTCAGGTGGGGAGGAGGTTGATCGCTGGCGAATCATCATCGGAAGTAGCGGTGATAGACAGGGGGCGTTTCCATCCGGTGGTGGTGCCGGGCACTGGCGCAACGCTGTCGCTGACGTGGGGGTGGCGGGCGTGATGCAGTGCTGCCGCACATGTTGGGCACCGCGCCGTTCCGGCGTCCAGGCCGGCATCCATGAGGGCCTTCCGGCATCCTTCCAGTCGTCGCAGTGGGCGTCGCACCGTAAAAGGCAGCTGGACACCTGCAGCAAGAACAAGCGTCGAAGGTGAGAAGCGGTCGTCATGGTTGGGGTGCTGCCAAGCCCATCCCGCAGCAGTCGCCGTCACAACTGACAGCGTGTGCATGTGCCTCTAAGCAAGCACCAGCAGAGACTACTATTACGAGCAGAGAAGCGAGGCAGAAACTTTTTCGTAAAACGGCAGCCAGCCAGCACAGCACGCACGCACACCAACGTTTACTGGGGATAGCCAGCCGACGTGCTGGGACTATGGAAGAAATGAAAATGGAGAGCGCGCTCACCGGACGAAAGTTTCCGAATTCCCGCAGCAGTCGCCGTCACAACTGACAGCGTGTGCATGTGCCTCGAAGCAAGGACCAGCAGAGACTACTATTACGAGCAGAGAAGCGAGGCAGAAACCTTTCCGTCAAACGGGAGCCAGCCGGCAAAGCAGGCATGCGCACCAACTTTAACTGGGGATAGCCAGCCGGCGTGCTGGGAACTCTCTAAGAAATGAAAGGGTGGGCGCGGTCACCGGACGAAAGTTACCGTATTTCGGCAGCGGTCGCCGACACAACTGACAGCGTGTGCATGTGCCTCTAAGCAAGCGCCAGCAGAGACTACTATTACGAGCAGAGAAGCGAGGCAGAAACTTTTTCGTCAAACGGCAGCCAGCCGGCACAGCACGCACGCGCACCAACGTTAACTGGGGATAACCAGCCGCCATGCTGGGAACTCTCGAAGAAAATAAATGGTGAGCGCGCTCACCGGACGAAAGTTACCGAATTCCCGCCGCAGTCGCCGTCACAACTGACAGCGTGTGCATGTGCCTCGAAGCAAGGACCTGCAGAGACTACTTTTACGAGGAGAGAGGCGAGGCAGAAAATTTTCCGTCAAACGGCAGCCAGCCGGCACAGCACGCACGCGCACCAACGTTAACTGGGGATAGACAGCCGGCGTGCTGGGAACTCTCAAAGAAATGAAATGGTGGGCGCGCTCACCGGACGAAATTTACCGAATTCCCGCAGCAGTCGCCGTCACAACAGCCTGCGTGTGCATGTGCCTCGCAGCAAGCAGCCAGCAGAGACTACTATTACGCGCAGAGAAGCGAGGCAGAAACTTTTCCGTCAAATGGCAGCCAGCCGGCACAGCACGCACACGCACCAACGTTGACTGGGAATAGTCAGCTGTCGTGCTGGGACTCTCGATGAAATGAAATGGAGGGCGCGCTCACCGGACAAAAGTTACCAAATTTCCGCAGCAGTCGCCGTCACAACTGACAGCGTGTGCATTTGCCTCAGCAAGCATCAGCAGAGACTACTATTACGAGCAGAGAAGCGAGGCAGAAACATTTCCGTCAAACGGCAGCCAGCCGGCACAGCACGCACGCGCACAAACGTTAACTGGGGATAGCCAGCCGGCGTGTTGGGAACTCTCGTAGAAATTAAATGGTGGGCACGAACACCGCGCGAATATTACCGAATTCCCGCAGCAGTCGCCGTCACAACTGACAGCGTGTGCATGTGCCTCGCAGCAAGCACCAGCAGAGACTTCTAATACGTGCAGAGAAGCGAGGCAGAAACCTTTCCGACAAACGGCAGCCATCCGGCACAGCGCGCACGCGCACCAACGTTAATTGAGGATAGCGAGCTGGTGTGCTGGGACTCTAGCAGAAATGAAATGGTGGGCGTGCTCACCGGACGGAAGTTACCGAATTCCCGCAGCAGTCGCGGTAACAACTGACAGCGTGTGCATGTGCCTCGCAGCAAGCACCAGCAGAGATTACTATTACGAGCAGAGAAGCGAGGCAGGAACTTTTCCGTCAAACGACAGCCAGCCGGCACAGCACGTACGCGCACCAACGTTAACTGGGGATAGTCGCTGTCGGGCTGGGACTCTCGAAGATATGGAATGGTGGGCGCGCTCACCGGACAAATGTTACCGAATTCCCGCAACAGTCGCCGTCACAACTGACAGCGTGTGCATTTGCCTCGCAGCAAGCATCAGCAGAGACTACTATTACGAGCAGAGAAGCGAGGCAGAAACATTTCCGTCAAACGGCAGCCAGCCGGCACAGCACGCACGGGCACCAACTTTAACTGGGGACAGCCAGCCGGCGCGCTGGGAACTCTCGAAGAAATGAATTGGTGGGCGCGCTCACCGGGCGAAAGTTACCGAATTCCCGCAGCAGTCGCCGTCACAACTGCCTGCGTGTGCATGTGCCTCGCAACAAGCAGCCAGCAGAGACTACTATTACGAGCAGAGAAGCGAGGCAGAAACTTTTCCGTCAAATGGCAGCCAGCCGGCACAGCACGCTAACGCGCCAACGTTAACTGGGGATAGTCAGCTGTCGGGCTGGGACTCACGAAGAAATGAAATGGTGGGCGCGCTCACCGGACGAAAGTTACCGAATTCCCGCAGCGGCCGCCGTCACAACTGACAGCGTGTGCATGTGATTCTAAGCAAGCTATAGCAGAGACTACTATTACGAGCAGAGAAACGAGGCAGAAACTTTTTCGTTAAACGGCAGCCAGCCGGCACAGCATGCACGCGCACCAACGTTTACTGGGGATAGTCAGCCGACGTGCTGGGAACTCTGGAAGAAATGAAATGGAGGGCGCGCTCACCGGACGAAAGTTACCAAATTCCCGCAGCATTCGCCGTCACAACTGACAGCGTGTGCATGTGCCTCGAAGCAAGGACCAGCAGAGACTACTATTACGAGCAGAGAAGCGAGGCAGAAACTTTTTCGCCAAACGGCAGCCAGCCAGCACAGCACCGACGCGCACCAACTTTTACTGGGGATATCCAGCCGACGTGCTGGGAACTCTGGAAGAAATGAAATGGAGGGCACGCTCACCGGATGAAAGCTACTGAATTCCTGCAGCAGTCGCCGTCACAACTGACAGCGTGTGCATGTGCCTCGAAGCAAGGACCAGCAGAGATTACTTTTACGAGCAGACAAGCGAGGCAGAAACCTTTCCGTCAAACAGCAGCCAGCCGGCAAAGCACGCACGCGCACCAACTTTAACTGGGGATAGCCAGCCGGCGTGCTGGAAACTCTCTAAGAAATGAAAGGGTGGGCGCGGTCACCGGACGAAAGTTACCGAATTTCGGCAGCGGTCGCCGACAGAACTGACAGCGTGTGCATGTGCCTCTATGCAAGCGCCAGCAGAGACTACTATTACGAGCAGAGAAGCGAGGCAGAAACTTTTTCGTCAAACGGCAGCCAGCCGGCACAGCACGCACGCCCACCAACGTTAATTGGGGATAACCAGCCGCCGTGCTGGGAACTCTCGAAGAAAAGAAATGGTGAGCGCGCTCACCGGACGAAAGTTACCGAATTCCCGCCGCAGTCGCCGTCACAACTGACAGCGTGTGAATGTGCCTCGAAGCAAGGACCAGCAGAGACTACTTTTACGAGGAGAGAGGCGAGGCAGAAACTTTTCCGCCAATCGACAGCCAGCCGGCACAGCACGTACGCGCACCAACGTTAACTGGGGTTAGCCAGCCGGCGTAATGGGAACTCTCGAAGAAATGAAATGGAGGGCGCGCTCACCTGACGAAAGTTACCGAATTCCCGCAGCAGTCGCCGTCACAACTAAAAGCGTGTGCATGTGCCTAGCATCAAGTACCAGCAGGGATTATTATTTCGTGCAGAGAAGCAAGGCAGGAACTTTTCCGTCAAACGGCAGCCAGGCGGCACAGCACGCACACGCACCAACGTTGACTGGGATAGCCAGCTGGCGTGCTGGGACTCTCGAAGAAATGAAATGGTGGGCGCGCTCACCGGACGAAAGTTACCGAATTCCCGCAGAAGTCGCCGTCACAACTGACAGCGTCTGCATGTGCCTCTAAGCAAGCACCAGCAGAGACTACTATTACGAGCAGAGAACCGAGGCAGAAACTTTTTCGTCAAACGGCAGCCAGCCAGCACAGCACGCACGCGCACCAACGTTTACTGGGGATAGCCAGCTGACGTGCTGCGAACTCTGGAAGAAATGAAAATGGAGGGCGCGCTCACCGGAAGAAAGTTATCGAATTCCCGCAGCAGTCGCCGTCACAACTGACAGCGTGTGCATGTGCCTCGCGGCAAGCGCCAGCAGAGACTACTATTACGAGCAGAGAAGCGAGGCAGAAACTTTTCCGTCAAATGGCAGCCAGCCGGCACAGCACGCACGCGCACCAACGTTAACTGGGGATAACCAGCCGCCATGCTGGGAACTCTCGAAGAAAATAAATGGTGAGCGCGCTCACCGGACGAAAGTTACCGAATTCCCGCCGCAGTCGCCGTCACAACTGACAGCGTGTGCATGTGCCTCGAAGCAAGGACCTGCAGAGACTACTTTTACGAGGAGAGAGGCGAGGCAGAAACTTTTCCGTCAATCGACAGCCAGCCGGCACAGCACGTACGCGCACCAACGTTAACTGGGGTTAGCCAGCCGGCGTAATGGCAACTCTCGAAGAAATGAAATGGAGGGCGCGCTCACCTAAAGAAAGTTACCGAATTTTTATTATCAATACCTCAAATGCCCCAGGAATGGGGTATTACATGAGGGATGGGCTGAGTTTGTCACTAATGGGAGATTGGATGGCAGCCTTGAAGTGCAGTGGATCGGAGTGGTGCACGGAGTCGAATGGCAGGCCGTTCCTGTCTCGAGCAGTTTGCGCGAAGAATGAGCGAAGATGAGCTGTAGTCTGTGCTGGGGGAGGGTAGACTGTTTTGGGATGGTTGGTGCGGCTTGATAAGCGATGAGCTGGCAGGATAGCTGAAACATCAAGTTGGCTGTGATAAAATTTATGAAAGAGGCAGAACCGAAAGATGCAACGTCTGGACTCGAGATTAGTAAGATTAGCCTCAGATTTAATTGCAGTGACGCTGGTGTGATACGAGTAGTCCGAAAAAATAAATCTAGCTGCGCGATTCTGAACGGATTCGAGGGTGTTTGAAAGGTTAGATTGATGAGGGTCCCAGACTGAGCATGCGTACTCCAACTTCGTCCGGACAAATGTGAGGTATGTTAACGTTTTAATAGAAGCAGAAGCGCGTCGCAAGTTCCTACGGAGGAAGCCAAGAGTGCGATTGGCTTCGTTTGTTATGTTTGTTATGTGCGCTGACCAATTAAGTGTGTTAGAAAATGTGATGCCGAGATATTTATACGATTGAACAGATGCTATTTCAGATGCACTAATTTCGTACTTGAAGGGTTGATAGTTTTGACGCCGATGGAAAGAAAGCAATGACGTTTTGTTAGTGTTTAAGGACATTAACCAAGTGTTGCACTACGCTTCAACACGTTTAAGGTCGTTTTGTAGTAAGCGAGAGTCCGAGGTGTTATGGATGGGGCGGTAGATTACACAGTCGTCTGCAAATAGGCGGATATGAGAAGTGATATTATTAGGCAGGTCGTTAATATAGATTAGAAAAAGCAAAGGCCCAAGCACAGTGCCTTGGGGGACACCGGAAAGGACCGGGGAGCAAGATGACGAAAGTTTATTAGCATACACAAATTGTTTCCGGTTAGTGAGAAAATTGCGTATCCAATCTAATACAAGGGGGTTAATGTGTAAGCTTGAAAGTTGAAGTAGAAGTCTTTGATGGGGAACCATGTCGAATGCCTTTTCAAAAACCAAAAAGAGAGCGTCCACCGGAATGTTTAAATCGAGATTAGAGCTTATGTCGTTAATGAATAAAGCGAGTTGAGTATCACATGATAGCCCTTTGCGAAACCCATGCTGATTAGGATGAAAAAAGTGACAGATATCAGGAATTTTACTATGTGAGAGTAAAGCACATGCTCCATTAGTTTTGAACAAACGCTAGTTAGTGAAATGGGACGATAACTAGAACATAAAAATGGAGGACCTTTTTTCGGGACTGGAACAACCTTGCCTACTCTCCAATCTTCCGGCACCACTCCTGATGACAATGATTGCTGGAAAATATGGCATAAAATCACACTGACAGTGTTTTTCGTATGTTTTAGTACCTTGGTGTTAATGCCATCGACATCTGCAGAAGATGAAAGCCTTAATGAGTCAATGATTTTCACAATACCGGGAGGATTAAAAGTGATCTCAGGCATAACAGTGTGATCGTAATGGGGAAAATCTGGTAAATTGTTAGCAGGTTCTTGTGTGAAAACAGAAGTGAATGCACGGTTTAGTTCTTCGGCTGTTTGACTTGCAGGAATCGGGCGATTGCAGTGATCGTGTAATTGTAATGGTTGCGAGCGTTTAGGGTTTATAGTGCTCCAAAATTTTTAGGGTCATTTTTTAACATGGTTGGCAAAACTGATGAATAGAAAATACGCTTTGTTTTGTTAGCAAGTGACTCAAACTCTTTTTCCGCAGTGTAATACTTTTTCCATGAGCATTCGTTGTTAATTCGTTTAGCAGTGCGAAAGAGTCTTTTATTTATGTTGTTGAGACGTTTCAGCGTGCGGTTGAACCATGGCGATGATTGTTTATCGGTTACAGTGATAGTGGGTATGTACGTCTCTATCAGCTCATGCATTTTATCCTTGAAAAGTAACCAGTTAGTCTCAGCGGAACGTTTAGAAAGGTCCTCAAGAAGCCAGACGGAAAATTCCTCAAGTGCAGTATTGATTGCGGAATAGTTTCCTTTGTCATATAATGTTATTGTTTTCATTATTGTTGTTGTACCCGGTAGATGGCAATGAAACGAACCATGCATGATGGAATGGTCACTAAGACCTGGTAAAGATGTGAGCGAAGAGAGCTTATCGGAGTCAGAGGTAAGGACCAGATCGAGTGTATTAGACGAATTGCTGCTATGACGTGTTGGTTGGGCGACTACTTGCGTTAGTCCAAAGGTTAGACACGTGTTTACGAAGTCACTTTCAATGTTATTCTTTGATAGTGTTTTGGCGAGATTAGACCAGGTAATAGCAGGAAAGTTAGTCTCCGAACAGCAGAATAGGTGACTGACGGTGCGTTGCAGTTACGCATTGAAGAACTGCGTGGAATTCGGCGACAAAAGAAGCGTTGGCGTCGGGGGGGCGATAACAGGCGCCGATTATTATAGGCGGGTAAGAGGCATTGGAAATAACAAATATAATTTCTAGGGGCGATGATATTTTTAATTCGATGCATTGGAGATTTCGGTGGGCTGCTATCAGTACGCCACCCCCACGCTTGTCGGTTCGATCCCGCCGGAAAATATTTAAGTCGGAAGAAAGCGAGAGAATTTCAGAGTCGGTGATTGATGATGTGAGCCACGTCTCGGTAAGAACAACAAGGTTAGACTCTGTTGTGTGAATTATATTGCTGAGATGATCAAGTTTAGGCAAAAGGCTTCTGATATTAGTATATATAAAGGATAAGTAAGAACGGCTAGGTTTCAGACAAGTGTTTCCTACGTGCGTAAAGGGTGGGGGACAACCATCTGACTACTCCGGTCGAAAGTGTAAGTTTTCTTTCCGATGGTTAGTTTGTCATGTCTGAGTTTGAATTTAGTTTCTTCCTGTGCCTTCGCGAATTCCACAAGGCGCTTTCTAGCGGCAAGAGTACTTGGGCAGTAGTCCTCAGAAATACTGTAACTTGTGCCTTTCAGTTTTTTGGCACATGAAAGAACCTTTTCTTTAACCTTAAAATGCGCAAATTTAACAATTATTGGTCGGTTTCGGTCCGCCCCAAACATTCCCAGCCTGTGAGCTCTCTCGATATCTAGGGGAGCAAGAGTGGTGTCTAACTGCTCGCTGCAGTGTTGGATAATAAGGGCCTCTGACTGCGCCCACGTTTCCCGTTCGTCATCTTTATGGCCAAAAAAAACCAGGTTTGATCTGTGCGACCTGTCGTCCGAATCATCAAGTCTGCTTTTAATAGCAGCAACCTGCTCAGAGTTCTGTTCGGAGAGCGCCTGTACATCGTTCACTTGTTTTTTTACAGCTGTTATCGATGAACAGTCGGCTTCAATTTTTGCCAGTCGGTTTTTAATTTCTTCAAATGCTTGGTCACTTTGGGAAAGCCTGACGCGGATAGCCTTCATTTCTGCGAGAAGTGAGGCTTGGCCGGCTCGGATTTCGTCCAGTGCTTCGAAAAGGCCATTTTCACCGGAACGAAGGGTGGGGGGACCGGGGTTTAGCTCAATATCGCCAGATAAGATTAGTAACTGCTTTATGACATGGTAACAATCAGAGGCAATATGAATGCAACACATTGGGCTTGGCAGCACCAGTAAACCAGCATACCGCGTGCGTCGCGCAAATAAGCAGTATTGAGAATTAACCTGCAGCAAGAACAAGCCTCGAAGGTGAGAAGCGGTCGCCATGGATGGGGTGCTGCCCAGCCCATAGAGCGCGGCGGTGGCTAGTGTCGCGTTTATACATCGGTCAGGTGGGGAGGAGGTTGATCGCTGGCGAATCATCGTCGGAAGTAGCGGTGATAGACAGGGGGCGTTTCCATCCGGTGGTGGTGCCGGGCACTGGCGCAATGCTGTCGCTGACGTGGGGGTGGCCGGCGTGATGCAGTGCTGCCGCACATGTTGGGCACCGCGCCGTTCCGGCGTCCAGGCCGGCATCCATGAGGGCCTTCCGGCATCCTTCCAGTCGTCGAAGTGGGCGTCGCACCGTAAAAGGCAGATGGACACCTGCAGCAAGAACAAGCGTCGAAGGTTAGAAGCGGTCGTCATGGTTGGGGTGCAGCCAAGCCCATAGAGCGCGGCGGTGGCTAGTGTCGCGTTTATACATCGGTCAGGTGGGGAGGAGGTTGATCGCTGGCGAATCATCATCGGAAGTAGCGGTGATAGACAGGGGGCGTTTCCATCCGGTGGTGGTGCCGGGCACTGGCGCAACGCTGTCGCTGACGTGGGGGTGGCGGGCGTGATGCAGTGCTGCCGCACATGTTGGGCACCGCGCCGTTCCGGCGTCCAGGCCGGCATCCATGAGGGCCTTCCGGCATCCTTCCAGTCGTCGCAGTGGGCGTCGCACCGTAAAAGGCAGCTGGACACCTGCAGCAAGAACAAGCGTCGAAGGTGAGAAGCGGTCGTCATGGTTGGGGTGCTGCCAAGCCCATCCCGCAGCAGTCGCCGTCACAACTGACAGCGTGTGCATGTGCCTCTAAGCAAGCACCAGCAGAGACTACTATTACGAGCAGAGAAGCGAGGCAGAAACTTTTTCGTAAAACGGCAGCCAGCCAGCACAGCACGCACGCACACCAACGTTTACTGGGGATAGCCAGCCGACGTGCTGGGAACTCTGGAAGAAATGAAAATGGAGAGCGCGCTCACCGGACGAAAGTTTCCGAATTCCCGCAGCAGTCGCCGTCACAACTGACAGCGTGTGCATGTGCCTCGAAGCAAGGACCAGCAGAGACTACTATTACGAGCAGAGAAGCGAGGCAGAAACCTTTCCGTCAAACGGCAGCCAGCCGGCAAAGCAGGCATGCGCACCAACTTTAACTGGGGATAGCCAGCCGGCGTGCTGGGAACTCTCTAAGAAATGAAAGGGTGGGCGCGGTCACCGGACGAAAGTTACCGTATTTCGGCAGCGGTCGCCGACACAACTGACAGCGTGTGCATGTGCCTCTAAGCAAGCGCCAGCAGAGACTACTATTACGAGCAGAGAAGCGAGGCAGAAACTTTTTCGTCAAACGGCAGCCAGCCGGCACAGCACGCACGCGCACCAACGTTAACTGGGGATAACCAGCCGCCATGCTGGGAACGCTCGAAGAAAATAAATGGTGAGCGCGCTCACCGGACGAAAGTTGCCGAATTCCCGCCGCAGTCGCCGTCACAACTGACAGCGTGTGCATGTGCCTCGAAGCAAGGACCTGCAGAGACTACTTTTACGAGGAGAGAGGCGAGGCAGAAAATTTTCCGTCAAACGGCAGCCAGCCGGCACAGCACGCACGCGCACCAACGTTAACTGGGGATAGACAGCCGGCGTGCTGGGAACTCTCGAAGAAATGAATTGGTGGGCGCGCTCACCGGGCGAAAGTTACCGAATTCCCGCAGCAGTCGCCGTCACAACTGCCTGCGTGTGCATGTGCCTCGCAACAAGCAGCCAGCAGAGACTACTATTACGAGCAGAGAAGCGAGGCAGAAACTTTTCCGTCAAATGGCAGCCAGCCGGCACAGCACGCTAACGCGCCAACGTTAACTGGGGATAGTCAGCTGTCGGGCTGGGACTCACGAAGAAATGAAATGGTGGGCGCGCTCACCGGACGAAAGTTACCGAATTCCCGCAGCGGCCGCCGTCACAACTGACAGCGTGTGCATGTGATTCTAAGCAAGCTACAGCAGAGACTACTATTACGAGCAGAGAAACGAGGCAGAAACTTTTTCGTTAAACGGCAGCCAGCCGGCACAGCATGCACGCGCACCAACGTTTACTGGGGATAGTCAGCCGACGTGCTGGGAACTCTGGAAGAAATGAAATGGAGGGCGCGCTCACCGGACGAAAGTTACCAAATTCCCGCAGCATTCGCCGTCACAACTGACAGCGTGTGCATGTGCCTCGAAGCAAGGACCAGCAGAGACTACTATTACGAGCAGAGAAGCGAGGCAGAAACTTTTTCGCCAAACGGCAGCCAGCCGGCACAGCACGCACGCGCACCAACTTTAACTGGGGATAGCCAGCCGGCGTGCTGGGAACTCTGGAAGAAATGAAATGGAGGGCACGCTCACCGGATGAAAGCTACTGAATTCCTGCAGCAGTCGCCGTCACAACTGACAGCGTGTGCATGTGCCTCGAAGCAAGGACCAGCAGAGATTACTTTTACGAGCAGACAAGCGAGGCAGAAACCTTTCCGTCAAACAGCAGCCAGCCGGCAAAGCACGCACGCGCACCAACTTTAACTGGGGATAGCCAGCCGGCGTGCTGGGAACTCTCTAAGAAATGAAAGGGTGGGCTCGGTCACCGGACGAAAGTTACCGAATTTCGGCAGCGGTCGCCGACAGAACTGACAGCGTGTGCATGTGCCTCTATGCAAGCGCCAGCAGAGACTACTATTACGAGCAGAGAAGCGAGGCAGAAACTTTTTCGTCAAACGGCAGCCAGCCGGCACAGCACGCACGCCCACCAACGTTAATTGGGGATAACCAGCCGCCGTGCTGGGAACTCTCGAAGAAAAGAAATGGTGAGCGCGCTCACCGGACGAAAGTTACCGAATTCCCGCCGCAGTCGCCGTCACAACTGACAGCGTGTGAATGTGCCTCGAAGCAAGGACCAGCAGAGACTACTTTTACGAGGAGAGAGGCGAGGCAGAAACTTTTCCGCCAATCGACAGCCAGCCGGCACAGCACGTACGCGCACCAACGTTAACTGGGGTTAGCCAGCCGGCGTATTGGGAACTCTCGAAGAAATGAAATGGAGGGCGCGCTCACCTGACGAAAGTTACCGAATTCCCGCAGCAGTCGCCGTCACAACTAAAAGCGTGTGCATGTGCCTAGCATCAAGTACCAGCAGGGATTATTATTTCGTGCAGAGAAGCAAGGCAGGAACTTTTCCGTCAAACGGCAGCCAGGCGGCACAGCACGCACACGCACCAACGTTGACTGGGATAGCCAGCTGGCGTGCTGGGACTCTCGAAGAAATGAAATGGTGGGCGCGCTCACCGGACGAAAGTTACCGAATTCCCGCAGAAGTCGCCGTCACAACTGACAGCGTCTGCATGTGCCTCTAAGCAAGCACCAGCAGAGACTACTATTACGAGCAGAGAACCGAGGCAGAAACTTTTTCGTCAAACGGCAGCCAGCCAGCACAGCACGCACGCGCACCAACGTTTACTGGGGATAGCCAGCTGACGTGCTGCGAACTCTGGAAGAAATGAAAATGGAGGGCGCGCTCACCGGAAGAAAGTTATCGAATTCCCGCAGCAGTCGCCGTCACAACTGACAGCGTGTGCATGTGCCTCGCGGCAAGCGCCAGCAGAGACTACTATTACGAGCAGAGAAGCGAGGCAGAAACTTTTCCGTCAAATGGCAGCCAGCCGGCACAGCACGCACGCGCACCAACGTTAACTGAGGATAGCCAGCTGGCGTGCTGGGAACTCTCGAAGAAATGAAATGGTGGGCGCACTCACCGGACGAAAGTTACCGAATTCCCGCAGCAGTCGCCATCACAACTGACAGCGTGTGCATTTGCCTCGCAGCAAGCATCAGCAGAGACTACTATTACGAGTAGAGAAGCGAGGCAGAAACATTTCCGTCAAACGGCAGCCAGCCGGTACAGCACGCACGCGCACCAACGTTAACTGGGGATAGCCAGCCGCCGTAATGGGAACTCTCGAAGAAATGAAATTGAGGGCGCGCTCACCGGACGAAAGTTACCGAATTCCCGCAGCAGTCGCCGTCACAACTGACAGCGTGTGCATTTGCCTCGCAGCAAGCACCAGCGGAGACTACTATTACGAGCAGTGAAGCGAGGCAGAAACTTTTCCGTCAAACGGCAGCCAGCCGGCACAGCACGCACGCGCACCAACGTTAACTGGGGATAGACAGCCGGCGTGCTGGGAACTCTCAAAGAAATGAAATGGAGGGCGCGCTCACCGGACGAAATTTACCGAATTCCCGCAGCAGTCGCCGTCACAACAGCCTGCGTGTGCATGTGCCTCGCAGCAAGCAGCCAGCAGAGACTACTATTACGCGCAGAGAAGCGAGGCAGAAACTTTTCCGTCAAATGGCAGCCAGCCGGCACAGCACGCACACGCACCAACGTTGACTGGGAATAGTCAGCTGTCGTGCTGGGACTCTCGATGAAATGAAATGGAGGGCGCGCTCACCGGACAAAAGTTACCAAATTCCCGCAGCAGTCGCCGTCACAACTGACAGCGTGTGCATTTGCCTCAGCAAGCATCAGCAGAGACTACTATTACGAGCAGAGAAGCGAGGCAGAAACATTTCCGTCAAACGGCAGCCAGCCGGCACAGCACGCACGCGCACAAACGTTAACTGGGGATAGCCAGCCGGCGTGTTGGGAACTCTCGTAGAAATTAAATGGTGGGCACGAACACCGCGCGAATATTACCGAATTCCCGCAGCAGTCGCCGTCACAACTGACAGCGTGTGCATGTGCCTCGCAGCAAGCACCAGCAGAGACTTCTAATACGTGCAGAGAAGCGAGGCAGAAACCTTTCCGACAAACGGCAGCCATCCGGCACAGCGCGCACGCGCACCAACGTTAATTGAGGATAGCGAGCTGGTGTGCTGGGACTCTAGCAGAAATGAAATGGTGGGCGTGCTCACCGGACGGAAGTTACCGAATTCCCGCAGCAGTCGCGGTAACAACTGACAGCGTGTGCATGTGCCTCGCAGCAAGCACCAGCAGAGATTACTATTACGAGCAGAGAAGCGAGGCAGGAACTTTTCCGTCAAACGACAGCCAGCCGGCACAGCACGTACGCGCACCAACGTTAACTGGGGATAGTCGCTGTCGGGCTGGGACTCTCGAAGATATGGAATGGTGGGCGCGCTCACCGGACAAATGTTACCGAATTCCCGCAACAGTCGCCGTCACAACTGACAGCGTGTGCATTTGCCTCGCAGCAAGCATCAGCAGAGACTACTATTACGAGCAGAGAAGCGAGGCAGAAACATTTCCGTCAAACGGCAGCCAGCCGGCACAGCACGCACGGGCACCAACTTTAACTGGGGACAGCCAGCCGGCGCGCTGGGAACTCTCGAAGAAATGAATTGGTGGGCGCGCTCACCGGACGAAAGTTACCGAATTCCCGCAGAAGTCGCCGTCACAACTGACAGCGTCTGCATGTGCCTCTAAGCAAGCACCAGCAGAGACTACTATTACGAGCAGAGAACCGAGGCAGAAACTTTTTCGTCAAACGGCAGCCAGCCAGCACAGCACGCACGCGCACCAACGTTTACTGGGGATAGCCAGCTGACGTGCTGCGAACTCTGGAAGAAATGAAAATGGAGGGCGCGCTCACCGGAAGAAAGTTATCGAATTCCCGCAGCAGTCGCCGTCACAACTGACAGCGTGTGCATGTGCCTCGCGGCAAGCGCCAGCAGAGACTACTATTACGAGCAGAGAAGCGAGGCAGAAACTTTTCCGTCAAATGGCAGCCAGCCGGCACAGCACGCACGCGCACCAACGTTAACTGAGGATAGCCAGCTGGCGTGCTGGGAACTCTCGAAGAAATGAAATGGTGGGCGCACTCACCGGACGAAAGTTACCGAATTCCCGCA
Source organism: Amblyomma americanum (assembly GCF_052857255.1). Taxonomy (NCBI): domain Eukaryota; kingdom Metazoa; phylum Arthropoda; class Arachnida; order Ixodida; family Ixodidae; genus Amblyomma; species Amblyomma americanum. Next base: position 182,919,060 of record NC_135502.1, on the reverse strand, counting down.
GCAGTCGCCATCACAACTGACAGCGTGTGCATTTGCCTCGCAGCAAGCATCAGCAGAGACTACTATTACGAGTAGAGAAGCGAGGCAGAAACATTTCCGTCAAACGGCAGCCAGCCGGCACAGCACGCACGCGCACCAACGTTAACTGGGGATAGCCAGCCGCCGTAATGGGAACTCTCGAAGAAATGAAATTGAGGGCGCGCTCACCGGACGAAAGTTACCGAATTCCCGCAGCAGTCGCCGTCACAACTGACAGCCTGTGCATTTGCCTCGCAGCAAGCACCAGCGGAGACTACTATTACGAGCAGTGAAGCGAGGCAGAAACTTTTCCGTCAAACGGCAGCCAGCCGGCACAGCACGCACGCGCACCAACGTTAACTGGGGATAGACAGCCGGCGTGCTGGGAACTCTCAAAGAAATGAAATGGAGGGCGCGCTCACCGGACGAAATTTACCGAATTCCCGCAGCAGTCGCCGTCACAACAGCCTGCGTGTGCATGTGCCTCGCAGCAAGCAGCCAGCAGAGACTACTATTACGCGCAGAGAAGCGAGGCAGAAACTTTTCCGTCAAATGGCAGCCAGCCGGCACAGCACGCACACGCACCAACGTTGACTGGGAATAGTCAGCTGTCGTGCTGGGACTCTCGATGAAATGAAATGGAGGGCGCGCTCACCGGACAAAAGTTACCAAATTCCCGCAGCAGTCGCCGTCACAACTGACAGCGTGTGCATTTGCCTCAGCAAGCATCAGCAGAGACTACTATTACGAGCAGAGAAGCGAGGCAGAAACATTTCCGTCAAACGGCAGCCAGCCGGCACAGCACGCACGCGCACAAACGTTAACTGGGGATAGCCAGCCGGCGTGTTGGGAACTCTCGTAGAAATTAAATGGTGGGCACGAACACCGCGCGAATATTACCGAATTCCCGCAGCAGTCGCCGTCACAACTGACAGCGTGTGCATGTGCCTCGCAGCAAGCACAAGCAGAGACTTCTAATACGTGCAGAGAAGCGAGGCAGAAACCTTTCCGACAAACGGCAGCCATCCGGCACAGCGCGCACGCGCACCAACGTTAATTGAGGATAGCGAGCTGGTGTGCTGGGACTCTAGCAGAAATGAAATGGTGGGCGTGCTCACCGGACGGAAGTTACCGAATTCCCGCAGCAGTCGCGGTAACAACTGACAGCGTGTGCATGTGCCTCGCAGCAAGCACCAGCAGAGATTACTATTACGAGCAGAGAAGCGAGGCAGGAACTTTTCCGTCAAACGACAGCCAGCCGGCACAGCACGTACGCGCACCAACGTTAACTGGGGATAGTCGCTGTCGGGCTGGGACTCTCGAAGATATGGAATGGTGGGCGCGCTCACCGGACAAATGTTACCGAATTCCCGCAACAGTCGCCGTCACAACTGACAGCGTGTGCATTTGCCTCGCAGCAAGCATCAGCAGAGACTACTATTACGAGCAGAGAAGCGAGGCAGAAACATTTCCGTCAAACGGCAGCCAGCCGGCACAGCACGCACGGGCACCAACTTTAACTGGGGACAGCCAGCCGGCGCGCTGGGAACTCTCGAAGAAATGAATTGGTGGGCGCGCTCACCGGACGAAAGTTACCGAATTCCCGCAGCAGTCGCCGTCACAACTGCCTGCGTGTGCATGTGCCTCGCAACAAGCAGCCAGCAGAGACTACTATTACGAGCAGAGAAGCGAGGCAGAAACTTTTCCGTCAAATGGCAGCCAGCCGGCACAGCACGCTAACGCGCCAACGTTAACTGGGGATAGTCAGCTGTCGGGCTGGGACTCACGAAGAAATGAAATGGTGGGCGCGCTCACCGGACGAAAGTTACCGAATTCCCGCAGCGGCCGCCGTCACAACTGACAGCGTGTGCATGTGATTCTAAGCAAGCTACAGCAGAGACTACTATTACGAGCAGAGAAACGAGGCAGAAACTTTTTCGTTAAACGGCAGCCAGCCGGCACAGCATGCACGCGCACCAACGTTTACTGGGGATAGTCAGCCGACGTGCTGGGAACTCTGGAAGAAATGAAATGGAGGGCGCGCTCACCGGACGAAAGTTACCAAATTCCCGCAGCATTCGCCGTCACAACTGACAGCGTGTGCATGTGCCTCGAAGCAAGGACCAGCAGAGACTACTATTACGAGCAGAGAAGCGAGGCAGAAACTTTTTCGCCAAACGGCAGCCAGCCAGCACAGCACCGACGCGCACCAACTTTTACTGGGGATAGCCAGCCGACGTGCTGGGAACTCTGGAAGAAATGAAATGGAGGGCACGCTCACCGGATGAAAGCTACTGAATTCCTGCAGCAGTCGCCGTCACAACTGACAGCGTGTGCATGTGCCTCGAAGCAAGGACCAGCAGAGATTACTTTTACGAGCAGACAAGCGAGGCAGAAACCTTTCCGTCAAACAGCAGCCAGCCGGCAAAGCACGCACGCGCACCAACTTTAACTGGGGATAGCCAGCCGGCGTGCTGGGAACTCTCTAAGAAATGAAAGGGTGGGCGCGGTCACCGGACGAAAGTTACCGAATTTCGGCAGCGGTCGCCGACAGAACTGACAGCGTGTGCATGTGCCTCTATGCAAGCGCCAGCAGAGACTACTATTACGAGCAGAGAAGCGAGGCAGAAACTTTTTCGTCAAACGGCAGCCAGCCGGCACAGCACGCACGCCCACCAACGTTAATTGGGGATAACCAGCCGCCGTGCTGGGAACTCTCGAAGAAAAGAAATGGTGAGCGCGCTCACCGGACGAAAGTTACCGAATTCCCGCCGCAGTCGCCGTCACAACTGACAGCGTGTGAATGTGCCTCGAAGCAAGGACCAGCAGAGACTACTTTTACGAGGAGAGAGGCGAGGCAGAAACTTTTCCGCCAATCGACAGCCAGCCGGCACAGCACGTACGCGCACCAACGTTAACTGGGGTTAGCCAGCCGGCGTAATGGGAACTCTCGAAGAAATGAAATGGAGGGCGCGCTCACCTGACGAAAGTTACCGAATTCCCGCAGCAGTCGCCGTCACAACTAAAAGCGTGTGCATGTGCCTAGCATCAAGTACCAGCAGGGATTATTATTTCGTGCAGAGAAGCAAGGCAGGAACTTTTCCGTCAAACGGCAGCCAGGCGGCACAGCACGCACACGCACCAACGTTGACTGGGATAGCCAGCTGGCGTGCTGGGACTCTCGAAGAAATGAAATGGTGGGCGCGCTCACCGGACGAAAGTTACCGAATTCCCGCAGAAGTCGCCGTCACAACTGACAGCGTCTGATGTGCCTCTAAGCAAGCACCAGCAGAGACTACTATTACGAGCAGAGAACCGAGGCAGAAACTTTTTCGTCAAACGGCAGCCAGCCAGCACAGCACGCACGCGCACCAACGTTTACTGGGGATAGCCAGCTGACGTGCTGCGAACTCTGGAAGAAATGAAAATGGAGGGCGCGCTCACCGGAAGAAAGTTATCGAATTCCCGCAGCAGTCGCCGTCACAACTGACAGCGTGTGCATGTGCCTCGCGGCAAGCGCCAGCAGAGACTACTATTACGAGCAGAGAAGCGAGGCAGAAACTTTTCCGTCAAATGGCAGCCAGCCGGCACAGCACGCACGCGCACCAACGTTAACTGAGGATAGCCAGCTGGCGTGCTGGGAACTCTCGAAGAAATGAAATGGTGGGCGCGCTCAGCGGACGAAAGTTACCGAATTCCCACAGCAGTCGCCGTCACATTTGCCTGCGTGTGCATTTGCCTCGCAGCAAGCATCAGCAGAGATTACTATTACGAGCAGAGAAGCGAGGCAGAAACTTTTCCGTCAAATGGCAGCCAGCCGGCACACCACGCTCACGCGCCAACGTTAACTGGGGATAGTCAGCTGTCGGGCTGGGACTCTCGAAGAAATGAAATGGTGGGCGCACTCACCGGACGAAAGATACCGAATTCCCGCAGCAGTCGCCATCACAACTGACAGCGTGTGCATTTGCCTCGCAGCAAGCATCAGCAGAGACTACTATTACGAGTAGAGAAGCGAGGCAGAAACATTTCCGTCAAACGGCAGCCAGCCGGCACAGCACGCACGCGCACCAACGTTAACTGGGGATAGCCAGCCGCCGTAATGGGAACTCTCGAAGAAATGAAATTGAGGGCGCGCTCACCGGACGAAAGTTACCGAATTCCCGCAGCAGTCGCCGTCACAACTGACAGCGTGTGCATTTGCCTCGCAGCAAGCACCAGCGGAGACTACTATTACGAGCAGTGAAGCGAGGCAGAAACTTTTCCGTCAAACGGCAGCCAGCCGGCACAGCACGCATGCGCACCAACGTTAACTGCGGATAGCCAGCCGGCGTGCTGGGAACTCTCGTAGAAATAAAATGGTGGGCGGGCTCACCGGACGAAAGTTACCGAATTCCCGCAGCAGTCGCCGTCACAACTGACAGCATGTGCATGTGCCTCGCAGCAAGCAGCAGCAGAGACTACAATTGCGAGCAGAGAAGCGAGGCAGAAGCATTTCCGTTAAACGGCAGCCAGCCGGCACAGTACGCACGCGCACAAACGTTAATTGGGATAGCCAGCTGGCGTGCTGGGAAATCTCGAAGAAATGAAATGGTGGGCGCGCTCACCGGACGAAAGTTACCGAATTCCCGCAGCAGTCGCCGTCACAACTGCCTGCGTGTGCATTTGCCTCGCAGCAAGCATCAGCAGAGATTACTATTACGAGCAGAGAAGCGAGGCAGAAACTTTTCCGTCAAATGGCAGCCAGCCGGCACAGCACGCTCACGAACCAACGTTTACTGGGGATAGTCAGCTGTCGGGCTGGGACTCTCGAAGAAATGAAATGGTGGGCGCGCTCGCCGGAAGAAAGTTACCGAATTCCCGCAGCAGTCGCCGTCACAACTGACAGCGTGTGCATTTGCCTCGCAGCAAGCATCAGCAGAGATTACTATTACGAGCAGAGAAGCGAGGCAGAAGCATTTCCGTCAAACGGCAGCCAGCCGGCACAGTACGCACGCGCACAAACGTTAATTGGGATAGCCAGCTGGCGTGCTGGGAAATCTCGAAGAAATGAAATGGTGGGCGCGCTCACCGGACGAAAGTTACCGAATTCCCGCAGCAGTCGCCGTCACAACTGCCTGCGTTTGCATGTGCCTCGCAGCAAGCAGCCAGCAGAGACTACTATTACGAGCAGAGAAGCGAGGCAGAAACTTTTTCATCAAACGGCAGCCAGCCGGCACAGCACGCACGCGCACCAACGTTAACTGGGGATAACCAGCCGCCGTGCTGGGAACTCTCGAAAAAAGAAATGGTGATCGCGCTCACCGGACGAAAGTTACCGAATTCCCGCCGCAGTCGCCGTCACAACTGACAGCGTGTGCATGTGCCTCGAAGCAAGGACGAGCAGAGACTACTTTTACGAAGAGAGAGGCGAGGCAGAAACTTTTCCGTCAATCGACAGCCAGCCGGCACAGCACGTACGAGCACCAACGTTAACTGGGGTTAGCCAGCCGGCGTAATGGGAACTCTAGAAGAAATGAAATGGAGGGCGCGCTCACCTGACGAAAGTTACCGAATTCCCGCAGCAGTCGCCGTCACAACTGACAGCGTGTGCATGTGCCTCGCAGCAAGCACAAGCAGAGACTACTATTGCGAGCAGAGAAGCGAGGCAGAAACTTTTTCGTCAAAGGGCAGCCAGCCGGCACAGCACGCACGCGCACCAACGTTGACTGGGATAGCCAGCTGGCGTGCTGGGACTCTCGAAGAAATGAAATGGTGGGCGCGCTCACTGGACGAAAGTTACCGAATTCCCGCAGAAGTCGCCGTCACAACTGACAGCGTGTGCATGTGCCTCTAAGCAAGCACCAGCAGAGACTACTATTACGAGAAGAGAAGCGAGGCAGAAACTTTTTCGTCAAACGGCAGCCAGACAGCACAGCACGCACGCACACCAACGTTTACTGTTGATAGCCAGCCGACGTGCTGGGAACTCTGGAAGAAATGAAAATGGAGGGCGCGCTCACCGGACGAAAGTTACCGAATTCCCGCAGCAGTCGCCGTCACAACTGACAGCGTGTGCATGTGCCTCGCAGCAAGCACAAGCAGAGACTACTATTGCGAGCAGAGAAGCGAGGCAGAAACTTTTTCGTCAAAGGGCAGCCAGCCGGCACAGCACGCACGCGCACCAACGTTAACTGGGGATAGCCAGCCGGCGGGCTGGGAACTCTAGAAGAAATGAAATGAAGGGCGCGCTCACCGGACTAAAGTTACCGAATTTCAGCAGCAGTCACCGTCACAACTGGCAGCGTGTGCATGTACCTCGCAGCAAGCAGCCAGCAGGTTAATATTACGAGCAGAGAAGCGAAGCAGAAACTTTTCCGTCAAACGGCAGCCAGCCAGCACAGCACGCACGCGCACCAACGTTTGGGATAGCCAGCCGGCGTGCTGGGAACTCTCGAAGAAATGAAATGATGGGCGCGCTCACCGGACGAAAGTTACCGAATTCCCGCAGCAATCGCCGTCACAACTGACAGCGTGTGCATGTGCCTCGCAGCAAGCGCCAGCAGAGACTACAACTACGAGCAGAGAAGCGAGGCAAAAACTTTTCCGTCAAACGACAGTCAGCCGGCACTGCACGTACGCGCACCAACTTTAACTGGGGATAGCCAGCCGGCGTAATGGGAACCCTCCAAGAAATGAAATGGAGGGCGCGCTCAGCGGACGAAAGTTACCGAATTCACGCAGCAGTCGTCGTCACAACTGACAGCGTGTGCATTTGCCTCGCAGCAAGCGAAAGCAAAGACTACTATTACGAGCAGAGAAGCGAGGCAGAAACTTTTCCGTCAAACGGCAGCCAGCCGGCACAGCACGCACGCGCACCAACGTTAACTGAGGATAGCCAGCCGGCGTGCTGGGAACTCTCGAAGAAATGAAATGGTGGGCGCGCTCACCTGACGAAAGTTACCGAATTCCCGCAGCAGTCGCCGTCACAACTGACAGCGTGTGCAAGTGCCTAGCATCAAGTACCAGCAGAGACTATTATTTCGACCAGAGAAGCGAGGCAGAAACTTTTCCGTCAAACGGCAGCCAGGCGGCACAACACGCACACGCACCAACGTTGACTGGGATAGCCAGCTGGCGTGCTGGGACTCTCGAAGAAATGAAATTGAGGGCGCGCTCACCGGACGAAAGTTACCGAATTCCCGCAGCAGTCGCCGTCACAACTGACAGCGTGTGCATTTGCCTCGCAGCAAGCACCAGCGGAGACTACTATTACGAGCAGTGAAGCGAGGCAGAAACTTTTCCGTCAAACGGCAGCCAGCCGGCACAGCACGCATGCGCACCAACGTTAACTGCGGATAGCCAGCCGGCGTGCTGGGAACTCTCGTAGAAATAAAATGGTGGGCGCGCTCACCGGACGAAAGTTACCGAATTCCCGCAGCAGTCGCCGTCACAACTGACAGCATGTGCATGTGCCTCGCAGCAAGCAGCAGCAGAGACTACAATTGCGAGCAGAGAAGCGAGGCAGAAGCATTTCCGTTAAACGGCAGCCAGCCGGCACAGTACGCACGCGCACAAACGTTAATTGGGATAGCCAGCTGGCGTGCTGGGAAATCTCGAAGAAATGAAATGGTGGGCGCGCTCACCGGACGAAAGTTACCGAATTCCCGCAGCAGTCGCCGTCACAACTGCCTGCGTGTGCATTTGCCTCGCAGCAAGCATCAGCAGAGATTACTATTACGAGCAGAGAAGCGAGGCAGAAACTTTTCCGTCAAATGGCAGCCAGCCGGCACAGCACGCTCACGAACCAACGTTTACTGGGGATAGTCAGCTGTCGGGCTGGGACTCTCGAAGAAATGAAATGGTGGGCGCGCTCGCCGGAAGAAAGTTACCGAATTCCCGCAGCAGTCGCCGTCACAACTGACAGCGTGTGCATTTGCCTCGCAGCAAGCATCAGCAGAGATTACTATTACGAGCAGAGAAGCGAGGCAGAAGCATTTCCGTCAAACGGCAGCCAGCCGGCACAGTACGCACGCGCACAAACGTTAATTGGGATAGCCAGCTGGCGTGCTGGGAAATCTCGAAGAAATGAAATGGTGGGCGCGCTCACCGGACGAAAGTTACCGAATTCCCGCAGCAGTCGCCGTCACAACTGCCTGCGTTTGCATGTGCCTCGCAGCAAGCAGCCAGCAGAGACTACTATTACGAGCAGAGAAGCGAGGCAGAAACTTTTTCATCAAACGGCAGCCAGCCGGCACAGCACGCACGCGCACCAACGTTAACTGGGGATAACCAGCCGCCGTGCTGGGAACTCTCGAAAAAAGAAATGGTGATCGCGCTCACCGGACGAAAGTTACCGAATTCCCGCCGCAGTCGCCGTCACAACTGACAGCGTGTGCATGTGCCTCGAAGCAAGGACGAGCAGAGACTACTTTTACGAAGAGAGAGGCGAGGCAGAAACTTTTCCGTCAATCGACAGCCAGCCGGCACAGCACGTACGCGCACCAACGTTAACTGGGATAGCCAGCTGGCGTGCTGGGACTCTCGAAGAAATGAAATGGTGGGCGCGCTCACTGGACGAAAGTTACCGAATTCCCGCAGAAGTCGCCGTCACAACTGACAGCGTGTGCATGTGCCTCTAAGCAAGCACCAGCAGAGACTACTACTACGAGAAGAGAAGCGAGGCAGAAACTTTTTCGTCAAACGGCAGCCAGACAGCACAGCACGCACGCACACCAACGTTTACTGTTGATAGCCAGCCGACCTGCTGGGAACTCTGGAAGAAATGAAAATGGAGGGCGCGCTCACCGGACGAAAGTTACCGAATTCCCGCAGAAGTCGCCGTCACAACTGACAGCGTGTGCATGTGCCTCGCAGCAAGCACAAGCAGAGACTACTATTGCGAGCAGAGAAGCGAGGCAGAAACTTTTTCGTCAAAGGGCAGCCAGCCGGCACAGCACCCACGCGCACCAACGTTAACTGGGGATAGCCAGCCGGCGGGCTGGGAACTCTAGAAGAAATGAAATGAAGGGCGCGCTCACCGGACTAAAGTTACCGAATTTCAGCAGCAGTCACCGTCACAACTGGCAGCGTGTGCATGTACCTCGCAGCAAGCAGCCAGCAGGTTAATATTACGAGCAGAGAAGCGAAGCAGAAACTTTTCCGTCAAACGGCAGCCAGCCAGCACAGCACGCACGCGCACCAACGTTTGGGATAGCCAGCCGGCGTGCTGGGAACTCTCGAAGAAATGAAATGATGGGCGCGCTCACCGGACGAAAGTTACCGAATTCCCGCAGCAATCGCCGTCACAACTGACAGCGTGTGCATGTGCCTCGCAGCAAGCGCCAGCAGAGACTACAACTACGAGCAGAGAAGCGAGGCAAAAACTTTTCCGTCAAACGACAGTCAGCCGGCACTGCACGTACGCGCACCAACTTTAACTGGGGATAGCCAGCCGGCGTAATGGGAACCCTCCAAGAAATGAAATGGAGGGCGCGCTCAGCGGACGAAAGTTACCGAATTCACGCAGCAGTCGTCGTCACAACTGACAGCGTGTGCATTTGCCTCGCAGCAAGCGAAAGCAAAGACTACTATTTCGACCAGAGAAGCGAGGCAGAAACTTTTCCGTCAAACGGCAGCCAGGCGGCACAACACGCACACGCACCAACGTTGACTGCGATAGCCAGCTGGCGTGCTGGGACTCTCGAAGAAATGAAATTGAGGGCGCGCTCACCGGACGAAAGTTACCGAATTCCCGCAGCAGTCGCCGTCACAACTGACAGCGTGTGCATTTGCCTCGCAGCAAGCACCAGCGGAGACTACTATTACGAGCAGTGAAGCGAGGCAGAAACTTTTCCGTCAAACGGCAGCCAGCCGGCACAGCACGCATGCGCACCAACGTTAATTGCGGATAGCCAGCCGGCGTGCTGGGAACTCTCGTAGAAATAAAATGGTGGGCGCGCTCACCGGACGAAAGTTACCGAATTCCCGCAGCAGTCGCCGTCACAACTGACAGCATGTGCATGTGCCTCGCAGCAAGCAGCAGCAGAGACTACAATTGCGAGCAGAGAAGCGAGGCAGAAGCATTTCCGTTAAACGGCAGCCAGCCGGCACAGTACGCACGCGCACAAACGTTAATTGGGATAGCCAGCTGGCGTGCTGGGAAATCTCGAAGAAATGAAATGTTGGGCGCGCTCACCGGACGAAAGTTACCGAATTCCCGCAGCAGTCGCCGTCACAACTGCCTGCGTGTGCATTTGCCTCGCAGCAAGCATCAGCAGAGATTACTATTACGAGCAGAGAAGCGAGGCAGAAACTTTTCCGTCAAATGGCAGCCAGCCGGCACAGCACGCTCACGAACCAACGTTTACTGGGGATAGTCAGCTGTCGGGCTGGGACTCTCGAAGAAATGAAATGGTGGGCGCGCTCGCCGGAAGAAAGTTACCGAATTCCCGCAGCAGTCGCCGTCACAACTGACAGCGTGTGCATTTGCCTCGCAGCAAGCATCAGCAGAGATTACTATTACGAGCAGAGAAGCGAGGCAGAAGCATTTCCGTCAAACGGCAGCCAGCCGGCACAGTACGCACGCGCACAAACGTTGACTGCGATAGCCAGCTGGCGTGCTGGGACTCTCGAAGAAATGAAATTGAGGGCGCGCTCACCGGACGAAAGTTACCGAATTCCCGCAGCAGTCGCCGTCACAACTGACAGCGTGTGCATTTGCCTCGCAGCAAGCACCAGCGGAGACTACTATTACGAGCAGTGAAGCGAGGCAGAAACTTTTCCGTCAAACGGCAGCCAGCCGGCACAGCACGCATGCGCACCAACGTTAATTGCGGATAGCCAGCCGGCGTGCTGGGAACTCTCGTAGAAATAAAATGGTGGGCGCGCTCACCGGACGAAAGTTACCGAATTCCCGCAGCAGTCGCCGTCACAACTGACAGCATGTGCATGTGCCTCGCAGCAAGCAGCAGCAGAGACTACAATTGCGAGCAGAGAAGCGAGGCAGAAGCATTTCCGTTAAACGGCAGCCAGCCGGCACAGTACGCACGCGCACAAACGTTAATTGGGATAGCCAGCTGGCGTGCTGGGAAATCTCGAAGAAATGAAATGTTGGGCGCGCTCACCGGACGAAAGTTACCGAATTCCCGCAGCAGTCGCCGTCACAACTGCCTGCGTGTGCATTTGCCTCGCAGCAAGCATCAGCAGAGATTACTATTACGAGCAGAGAAGCGAGGCAGAAACTTTTCCGTCAAATGGCAGCCAGCCGGCACAGCACGCTCACGAACCAACGTTTACTGGGGATAGTCAGCTGTCGGGCTGGGACTCTCGAAGAAATGAAATGGTGGGCGCGCTCGCCGGAAGAAAGTTACCGAATTCCCGCAGCAGTCGCCGTCACAACTGACAGCGTGTGCATTTGCCTCGCAGCAAGCATCAGCAGAGATTACTATTACGAGCAGAGAAGCGAGGCAGAAGCATTTCCGTCAAACGGCAGCCAGCCGGCACAGTACGCACGCGCACAAACGTTAATTGGGATAGCCAGCTGGCGTGCTGGGAAATCTCGAAGAAATGAAATGGTGGGCGCGCTCACCGGACGAAAGTTACCGAATTCCCGCAGCAGTCGCCGTCACAACTGCCTGCGTTTGCATGTGCCTCGCAGCAAGCAGCCAGCAGAGACTACTATTACGAGCAGAGAAGCGAGGCAGAAACTTTTTCATCAAACGGCAGCCAGCCGGCACAGCACGCACGCGCACCAACGTTAACTGGGGATAACCAGCCGCCGTGCTGGGAACTCTCGAAAAAAGAAATGGTGATCGCGCTCACCGGAGGAAAGTTACCGAATTCCCGCCGCAGTCGCCGTCACAACTGACAGCGTGTGCATGTGCCTCGAAGCAAGGACGAGCAGAGACTACTTTTACGAAGAGAGAGGCGAGACAGAAACTTTTCCGTCAATCGACAGCCAGCCGGCACAGCACGTACGCGCACCAACGTTAACTGGCGTTAGCCAGCCGGCGTAATGGGAACTCTAGAAGAAATGAAATGGAGGGCGCGCTCACCTGACGAAAGTTACCGAATTCCCGCAGCAGTCGCCGTCACAACTGACAGCGTGTGCATGTGCCTCGCAGCAAGCGAAAGCAAAGACTACTATTACGAGCAGAGAAGCGAGGCAGAAACTTTTCCGTCAAACGGCAGCCAGCCGGCACAGCACGCACGCGCACCAACGTTGACTGGGATAGCCAGCTGGCGTGCTGGGACTCTCGAAGAAATGAAATGGTGGGCGCGCTCACTGGACGAAAGTTACCGAATTCCCGCAGAAGTCGCCGTCACAACTGACAGCGTGTGCATGTGCCTCTAAGCAAGCACCAGCAGAGACTACTATTACGAGAAGAGAAGCGAGGCAGAAACTTTTTCGTCAAACGGCAGCCAGACAGCACAGCACGCACGCACACCAACGTTTACTGTTGATAGCCAGCCGACGTGCTGGGAACTCTGGAAGAAATGAAAATGGAGGGCGCGCTCACCGGACGAAAGTTACCGAATTCCCGCAGAAGTCGCCGTCACAACTGACAGCGTGTGCATGTGCCTCGCAGCAAGCACAAGCAGAGACTACTATTGCGAGCAGAGAAGCGAGGCAGAAACTTTTTCGTCAAAGGGCAGCCAGCCGGCACAGCACGCACGCGCACCAACGTTAACTGGGGATAGCCAGCCGGCGGGCTGGGAACTCTAGAAGAAATGAAATGAAGGGCGCGCTCACCGGACTAAAGTTACCGAATTTCAGCAGCAGTCACCGTCACAACTGGCAGCGTGTGCATGTACCTCGCAGCAAGCAGCCAGCAGGTTAATATTACGAGCAGAGAAGCGAAGCAGAAACTTTTCCGTCAAACGGCAGCCAGCCAGCACAGCACGCACGCGCACCAACGTTTGGGATAGCCAGCCGGCGTGCTGGGAACTCTCGAAGAAATGAAATGATGGGCGCGCTCACCGGACGAAAGTTACCGAATTCCCGCAGCAATCGCCGTCACAACTGACAGCGTGTGCATGTGCCTCGCAGCAAGCGCCAGCAGAGACTACAACTACGAGCAGAGAAGCGAGGCAAAAACTTTTCCGTCAAACGACAGTCAGCCGGCACTGCACGTACGCGCACCAACTTTAACTGGGGATAGCCAGCCGGCGTAATGGGAACCCTCCAAGAAATGAAATGGAGGGCGCGCTCAGCGGACGAAAGTTACCGAATTCACGCAGCAGTCGTCGTCACAACTGACAGCGTGTGCATTTGCCTCGCAGCAAGCGAAAGCAAAGACTACTATTTCGACCAGAGAAGCGAGGCAGAAACTTTTCCGTCAAACGGCAGCCAGGCGGCACAACACGCACACGCACCAACGTTGACTGGGATAGCCAGCTGGCGTGCTGGGACTCTCGAAGAAATGAAATTGAGGGCGCGCTCACCGGACGAAAGTTACCGAATTCCCGCAGCAGTCGCCGTCACAACTGACAGCGTGTGCATTTGCCTCGCAGCAAGCACCAGCGGAGACTACTATTACGAGCAGTGAAGCGAGGCAGAAACTTTTCCGTCAAACGGCAGCCAGCCGGCTCAGCATGCATGCGCACCAACGTTAATTGCGGATAGCCAGCCGGCGTGCTGGGAACTCTCGTAGAAATAAAATGGTGGGCGCGCTCACCGGACGAAAGTTACCGAATTCCCGCAGCAGTCGCCGTCACAACTGACAGCATGTGCATGTGCCTCGCAGCAAGCAGCAGCAGAGACTACAATTGCGAGCAGAGAAGCGAGGCAGAAGCATTTCCGTTAAACGGCAGCCAGCCGGCACAGTACGCACGCGCACAAACGTTAATTGGGATAGCCAGCTGGCGTGCTGGGAAATCTCGAAGAAATGAAATCGTGGGCGCGCTCACCGGACGAAAGTTACCGAATTCCCGCAGCAGTCGCCGTCACAACTGCCTGCGTGTGCATTTGCCTCGCAGCAAGCATCAGCAGAGATTACTATTACGAGCAGAGAAGCGAGGCAGAAACTTTTCCGTCAAATGGCAGCCAGCCGGCACAGCACGCTCACGAACCAACGTTTACTGGGGATAGTCAGCTGTCGGGCTGGGACTCTCGAAGAAATGAAATGGTGGGCGCGCTCGCCGGAAGAAAGTTACCGAATTCCCGCAGCAGTCGCCGTCACAACTGACAGCGTGTGCATTTGCCTCGCAGCAAGCATCAGCAGAGATTACTATTACGAGCAGAGAAGCGAGGCAGAAGCATTTCCGTCAAACGGCAGCCAGCCGGCACAGTACGCACGCGCACAAACGTTAATTGGGATAGCCAGCTGGCGTGCTGGGAAATCTCGAAGAAATGAAATGGTGGGCGCGCTCACCGGACGAAAGTTACCGAATTCCCGCAGCAGTCGCCGTCACAACTGCCTGCGTTTGCATGTGCCTCGCAGCAAGCAGCCAGCAGAGACTACTATTACGAGCAGAGAAGCGAGGCAGAAACTTTTTCATCAAACGGCAGCCAGCCGGCACAGCACGCACGCGCACCAACGTTAACTGGGGATAACCAGCCGCCGTGCTGGGAACTCTCGAAAAAAGAAATGGTGATCGCGCTCACCGGACGAAAGTTACCGAATTCCCGCCGCATCCGCCGTCACAACTGACAGCGTGTGCATGTGCCTCGAAGCAAGGACGAGCAGAGACTACTTTTACGAAGAGAGAGGCGAGACAGAAACTTTTCCGTCAATCGACAGCCAGCCGGCACAGCACGTACGCGCACCAACGTTAACTGGGGTTAGCCAGCCGGCGTAATGGGAACTCTAGAAGAAATGAAATGGAGGGCGCGCTCACCTGACGAAAGTTACCGAATTCCCGCAGCAGTCGCCGTCACAACTGACAGCGTGTGCATGTGCCTCGCAGCAAGCGAAAGCAAAGACTACTATTACGAGCAGAGAAGCGAGGCAGAAACTTTTCCGTCAAACGGCAGCCAGCCGGCACAGCACGCACGCGCACCAACGTTAACTGAGGATAGCCAGCCGGCGTGCTGGGAACTCTCGAAGAAATGAAATGGTGGGCGCGCTCACCTGACGAAAGTTACCGAATTCCCGCAGCAGTCGCCGTCACAAGTGACAGCGTGTGCAAGTGCCTAGCATCAAGTACCAGCAGAGACTATTATTTCGACCAGAGAAGCGAGGCAGAAACTTTTCCGTCAAACGGCAGCCAGGCGGCACAACACGCACACGCACCAACGTTGACTGGGATAGCCAGCTGGCGTGCTGGGACTCTCGAAGAAATGAAATGGTGGGCGCGCTCACTGGACGAAAGTTACCGAATTCCCGCAGAAGTCGCCGTCACAACCGACAGCGTGTGCATGTGCCTCTAAGCAAGCACCAGCAGAGACTACTATTACGAGAAGAGAAGCGAGGCAGAAACTTTTTCGTCAAACGGCAGCCAGACAGCACAGCACGCACGCACACCAACGTTTACTGTTGATAGCCAGCCGACGTGCTGGGAACTCTGGAAGAAATGAAAATGGAGGGCGCGCTCACAGGACGAAAGTTACCGAATTCCCGCAGCAGTCGCCGTCACAACTGACAGCGTGTGCATGTGCCTCGCAGCAAGCACAAGCAGAGACTACTATTGCGAGCAGAGAAGCGAGGCAGAAACTTTTTCGTCAAAGGGCAGCCAGCCGGCACAGCACGCACGCGCACCAACGTTAACTGGGGATAGCCAGCCGGCGGGCTGGGAACTCTAGAAGAAATGAAATGAAGGGCGCGCTCACCGGACTAAAGTTACCGAATTTCAGCAGCAGTAACCGTCACAACTGGCAGCGTGTGCATGTACCTCGCAGCAAGCAGCCAGCAGGTTAATATTACGAGCAGAGAAGCGAAGCAGAAACTTTTCCGTCAAACGGCAGCCAGCCAGCACAGCACGCACGCGCACCAACGTTTGGGATAGCCAGCCGGCGTGCTGGGAACTCTCGAAGAAATGAAATGATGGGCGCGCTCACCGGACGAATGTTACCGAATTCCCGCAGCAATCGCCGTCACAACTGACAGCGTGTGCATGTGCCTCGCAGCAAGCGCCAGCAGAGACTACAACTACGAGCAGAGAAGCGAGGCAAAAACTTTTCCGTCAAACGACAGTCAGCCGGCACTGCACGTACGCGCACCAACTTTAACTGGGGATAGCCAGCCGGCGTAATGGGAACCCTCCAAGAAATGAAATGGCGGGCGCGCTCAGCGGACGAAAGTTACCGAATTCACGCAGCAGTCGTCGTCACAACTGACAGCGTGTGCATTTGCCTCGCAGCAAGCGAAAGCAAAGACTACTATTACGAGCAGAGAAGAGAGGCAGAAACTTTTCCGTCAAACGGCAGCCAGCCGGCACAGCACGCACGCGCACAAACGTTAACTGAGGATAGCCAGCTGGCGTGCTGGGAAATCTCGAAGAAATGAAATGGTGGGCGCGCTCACCGGACGAAAGTTACCGAATTCCCGCAGCAGTCGCCGTCACAACTGCCTGCGTTTGCATGTGCCTCGCAGCAAGCAGCCAGCAGAGACTACTATTACGAGCAGAGAAGCGAGGCAGAAACTTTTCCGTCAAATGGCAGGCAGCCGGCACAGCACGCTCACGCACCAACGTTAACTGGGGATAGTTAGCTGTCGGGCTGGGACTCTCGAAGAAATGAAATGGTGGGCGCGCTCACCGGACGAAAGTTACCGAATTCCCGCAGCAGTCGCCGTCACAACTGACAGCGTGTGCATTTGCCTCGCAGCAAGCATCAGCAGAGACTACCATTACGAGCAAAGAAGCGAGGCAGAAACATTTCTGTCAAACGGAAGCCAGCCGGCACAGCACGCACGCGCACAAACGTTAACTGGGATAGCCAGCCGGCGTGCTGGGAACTCTCGAAGAAATGAAATGGTGGGCGCGCTCACCGGACGAAATTTACCGAATTCCCGCAGCAGTCGCCGTCACAACTGACAGCGTGTGCATGTGCCTCGCAGCAAGCACAAGCAGAGACTACTATTGCGAGCAGAGAAGCGAGGCAGAAACTTTTTCGTCAAAGGGCAGCCAGCCGGCACAGCACGCACGGGCACCAACGTTAACTGGGGATAGCCAGCCGGCGGGCTGGGAACTCTAGAAGAAATGAAATGAAGGGTGCGATCACCGGACGAAAGTTACCGAATTTCAGCAGCAGTCACCGTCACAACTGGCAGCGTGTGCATGTGCCTCGCAGCAAGCAGCCGGCAGGTTAATATTACGAGCAGAGAAGCGAGGCAGAAACTTTTCCGTCAAACGGCAGCCAGCCAGCACAGCACGCACGCGCACCAACGTTTGGGATAGCCAGCCGGCGTGCTGGGAACTCTCGAAGAAATGAAATGATGGGCGCGCTCACCGGACGAAAGTTACCGAATTCCCGCAGCAATCGCCGTCACAACTGACAGCGTGTGCATGTGCCTCGCAGCAAGCGCCAGCAGAGACTACAACTACGAGCAGAGAAGCGAGGCAAAAACTTTTCCGTCAAACGACAGCCAGCCGGCACTGCACGTACGCGCACCAACTTTAACTGGGGATAGCCAGCCGGCGTAATGGGAACCCCCGAAGAAATAAAATGGAGGGCGCGCTCAACGGACGAAAGTTACCGAATTCACGCAGCAGTCGTCGTCACAACTGACAGCGTGTGCATTTGCCTCGCAGCAAGCGAAAGCAAAGACTACTATTACGAGCAGAGAAGCGAGGCAGAAACTTTTCCGTCAAACGGCAGCCAGCCGGCACAGCACGCACGCGCACCAATGTTAACTGAGGATAGCCAGCCGGCGTGCTGGGAACTCTCGAAGAAATGAAATGGTGGGCGCGCTCACCGGACGAAAGTTACCGAATTCCCGCAGCAGTCGCCGTCACAACTGCCTGCGTGTGCATTTGCCTCGCAGCAAGCATCAGCAGAGATTACTATTACGAGCAGAGAAGCGAGGCAGAAACTTTTCCGTCAAATGGCAGCCAGCCGGCACAGTACGCTCACGAAACAACGTTTACTGGGGATAGTCAGCTGTCGGGCTGGGACTCTCGAAGAAATGAAATGGTGGGCGCGCTCGCCGGAAGAAAGTTACCGAATTCCCGCAGCAGTCGCCGTCACAACTGACAGCGTGTAAATTTGCCTCGCAGCAAGCATCAGCAGAGATTACTATTACGAGCAGAGAAGCGAGGCAGAAGCATTTCCGTCAAACGTCAGCCAGCCGGCACAGTACGCACGCACACAAACGGTAATTGGGAGAGCCAGCTGGCGTGCTGGGAAATCTCGAAGAAATGAAATGGTGGGCGCGCTCACCGGACGAAAGTTACCGAATTCCCGCAGCAGTCGCCGTCACAACTGCCTGCGTTTGCATGTGCCTCGCAGCAAGCAGCCAGCAGGGACTACTATTACGAGCAGAGAAGCGAGGCAGAAACTTTTCCGTCAAATGGCAGGCAGCCGGCACAGCACGCTCACGCACCAACGTTAACTGGGGATAGTTAGCTGTCGGGCTGGGACTCTCGAAGAAATGAAATGGTTGGCGCGCTCACCGGACGAAAGTTACCGAATTCCCGCAGCAGTCGCCGTCACAACTGACAGCGTGTGCATTTGCCTCGCAGCAAGCATCAGCAGAGACTACTATTACGAGCAAAGAAGCGAGGCAGAAACATTTCTGTCAAACGGAAGCCAGCCGGCACAGCACGCACGCGCACAAACGTTAACTGGGATAGCCAGCCGGCGTGCTGGGAACTCTCGAAGAAATGAAATGGTGGGCGCGCTCAGCGGACGAAAGGTACCGAATTCCCGCAGCAGTCGCCGTCACAACTACCTGCGTGTGCATGTGCCTGGTAGCAAGCAGCCAGCAGAGACTACTATTACGAGCAGAGAACCGAGGCAGAAACTTTTTCGCCAAACGGCAGCCAGCCAGCACAGCACGGACGCGCACCAACGTTTACTGGGGATAGCCAGCCGACGTGCTGGGAACTCTGGAAGAAATGAAATGGAGGGCACGCTCACCGGACGAAAGTTACCGAATTCCCTCAGCAGTCGCCGTCACAACTGACAGCGTGTGCATGTGCCTCGAAGCAAGGACCAGCAGAGACTACTATTACGAGCAGAGAAGCGAGGCAGAAACCTTTCCGTCAAACGGCAGCCAGCCGGCAAAGCACGCATGCGCACCAACTTTAACTGGGGATAGCCAGCTGGCGTGCTGGGAACTCTCTAAGAAATGAAAGGGTGGGCGCGGTCACCGGACGAAAGTTACCGTATTTTGGCAGCGGTCGCCGACACAACTGACAGCGTGTGCATGTGCCTCTAAGCAAGCGCCAGCCGAGACAACTATTACGAGCAGAGTAGCGAGGCAGAAACTTTTTGGTCAAACGGCAGCCAGCCGGCACAGCACGCACGCGCACCAACGTTAACTGGGGATAACCAGCCGCCATGCTGGGAACTCTCGAAGAAAATAAATGGTGAGCGCGCTCACCGGACGAAAGTTACCGAATTCCCGCCGCAGTCGCCGTCACAACTGACAGCGTGTGCATGTGCCTCGAAGCAAGGACCTGCAGAGACTACTTTTACGAGGAGAGAGGCGAGGCAGAAACTTTTCCGTCAATCGACAGCCAGCCGGCACAGCACGTACGCGCACCAACGTTAACTGGGGTTAGCCAGCCGGCGTAATGGCAACTCTCGAAGAAATGAAATGGAGGGCGCGCTCACCTGACGAAAGTTACCGAATTTTTATTATCAATACCTCAAATACCCCAGGAATGGGGTATTACATGAGGGATGGGCTGAGTGAGTCACTAATGGGAGATTGGATGGCAGCCTTGAAGTGCAGTGGATCGGAGTGGTGCACGGAGTCGAATGGCAGGCCGTTCCTGTCTCGAGCAGTTTGCGCGAAGAATGAGCGAAGATGAGCTGTAGTCTGTGCTGGGGGAGGGTAGACTGTTTTGGGATGGTTGGTGCGGCTTGATAAGCGATGAGCTGGCAGGATAGCTGAAACATCAAGTTGGCTGTGATAAAATTTATGAAAGAGGCAGAACCGAAAGATGCAACGTCTGGACTCGAGATTAGTAAGATTAGCCTCAGATTTAAGTGCAGTGACGCTGGTGTGATACGAGTAGTCCGAAAAAATAAATCTAGCTGCGCGATTCTGAACGGATTCGAGGGTGTTTGAAAGGTTAGATTGATGAGGGTCCCAGACTGAGCATGCGTACTCCAACTTCGTCCGGACAAATGTGAGGTATGTTAACGTTTTAATAGAAGCAGAAGCGAGTCGCAAGTTCCTACGGAGGAAGCCAAGAGTGCGATTGGCTTCGTTTGTTATGTTTGTTATGTGCGCTGACCAATTAAGTGTGTTAGAAAATGTGATGCCGAGATATTTATACGATTGAACAGATGCTATTTCAGATGCACTAATTTCGTACTTGAAGGGTTGATAGTTTTGACGCCGATGGAAAGAAAGCAATGACGTTTTGTTAGTGTTTAAGGACATTAACCAAGTGTTGCACTAGGCTTCAACACGTTTAAGGTCGTTTTGTAGTAAGCGAGAGTCCGAGGTGTTATGGATGGGGCGGTAGATTACACAGTCGTCTGCAAATAGGCGGATATGAGAAGTGATATTATTAGGCAGGTCGTTAATATAGATTAGAAAAAGCAAAGGCCCAAGCACAGTGCCTTGGGGGACACCGGAAAGGACCGGGGAGCAAGATGACGAAAGTTTATCAGCATACACAAATTGTTTCCGGTTAGTGAGAAAATTGCGTATCCAATCTAATACAAGGGGGTTAATGTGTAAGCTTGAAAGTTGAAGTAGAAGTCTTTGATGGGGAACCTTGTCGAATGCCTTTTCAAAAACCAAAAAGAGAGCGTCCACCGGAATGTTTAAATCGAGATTAGAGCTTATGTCGTTAATGAATAAAGCGAGTTGAGTATCACATGATAGCCCTTTGCGAAACCCATGCTGATTAGGATGAAAAAAAGTGACAGATATCAGGAATTTTACTATGTGAGAGTAAAGCACATGCTCCATTAGTTTTGAACAAACGCTAGTTAGTGAAATGGGACGATAACTAGAACATAAAAATGGAGGACCTTTTTTCGGGACTGGAACAACCTTGCCTACTCTCCAATCTTCCGGCACCACTCCTGATGACAATGATTGCTGGAAAATATGGCATAAAATCACACTGACAGTGTTTTTCGTATGTTTTAGTACCTTGGTGTTAATGCCATCGACATCTGCAGAAGATGAAAGCCTTAATGAGTCAATGATTTTCACAATACCGGGAGGATTAAAAGTGATCTCAGGCATAACAGTGTGATCGTAATGGGGAAAATCTGGTAAATTGTTAGCAGGTTCTTGAATGAAAACAGAAGTGAATGCACGGTTTAGTTCTTCGGCTGTTTGACTTGCAGGAATCGGCCGATTGCAGTGATCGTGTAATTGTAATGGTTGCGAGCGTTTAGGGTTTATAGTGCTCCAAAATTTTTAGGGTCATTTTTTAACATGGTTGGCAAAACTGATGAATAGAAAATACGCTTTGTTTTGTTAGCAAGTGACTCAAACTCTTTTTCCGCAGTGTAATACTTTTTCCATGAGCATTCGTTGTTAATTCGTTTAGCAGTGCGAAAGAGTCTTTTATTTATGTTGTTGAGACGTTTCAGCGTGCGGTTGAACCATGGCGATGATTGTTTATCGGTTACAGTGATAGTGGGTATGTACGTCTCTATCAGCTCATGCATTTTATCCTTGAAAAGTAACCAGTTAGTCTCAGCGGAACGTTTAGAAAGGTCCTCAAGAAGCCAGACGGAAAATTCCTCAAGTGCAGTATTGATTGCGGAATAGTTTCCTTTGTCATATAATGTTATTGTTTTCATTATTGTTGTTGTACCCGGTAGATGGCAATGAAACGAACCATGCATGATGGAATGGTCACTAAGACCTGGTAAAGATGTGAGCGAAGAGAGCTTATCGGAGTCAGAGGTAAGGATCAGATCGAGTGTATTTGACGAATTGCTGCTATGACGTGTTGGTTGGGCGACTACTTGCGTTAGTCCAAAGGTTAGACACGTGTTTACGAAGTCACTTTCAATGTTATTCTTTGATAGTGTTTTGGAGAGATTAGACCAGGTAATAGCAGGAAAGTTAAAGTCTCCGAACAGCAGAATAGGTGACTGACGGTGCGTTGCAGTTACGCATTGAAGAACTGCGTGGAATTCGGCGATAAAAGAAGCGTTGGCGTCGGGGGGGCGATAACAGGCGCCGATTATTATAGGCGGGTAAGAGGCATTGGAAATAACAAATATAATTTCTAGGGGCGATGATATTTTTAATTCGATGCATTGGAGATTTCGGTGGGCTGCTATCAGTACGCCACCCCCACGCTCGTCGGTTCGATCCCGCCGGAAAATATTTAAGTCGGAAGAAAGCGAGAGAATTTCAGAGTCGGTGATTGATGATGTGAGCCACGTCTCGGTAAGAACAACAAGGTTAGACTCTGTTGTGTGAATTATATTGCTGAGATGATCAAGTTTAGGCAAAAGGCTTCTGATATTAGTATATATAAAGGATAAGTAAGAACGGCTAGGTTTCAGACAAGTGTTTCCTACGTGCGTAAAGGGTGGGGGACAACCATCTGATTACTCCGGTCGAAAGTGTAAGTTTTCTTTCCGATGGTTAGTTTGTCATGTCTGAGTTTGAATTTAGTTTCTTCCTGTGCCTTCGCGAATTCCACAAGGCGCTTTCTAGCGGCAAGAGTACTTGGGCAGTAGTCCTCAGAAATACTGTAACTTGTGCCTTTCAGTTTTTTGGCACATGAAAGAACCTTTTCTTTAACCTTAAAATGCGCAAATTTAACAATTATTGGTCGGTTTCGGTCCGCCCCAAACATTCCGAGCCTGTGAGCTCTCTCGATATCTAGGGGAGCAAGAGTGGTGTCTAACTGCTCGCTGCAGTGTTGGATAATAAGGGCCTCTGACTGCGCCCACGTTTCCCGTTCGTCATCTTTATGGCCAAAAAAAAACCAGGTTTGATCTGTGCGACCTGTCGTCCGAATCATCAAGTCTGCTTTTAATAGCAGCAACCTGCTCAGAGTTCTGTTCGGAGAGCGCCTGTACATCGTTCACTTGTTTTTTTACAGCTGTTATCGATGAACAGTCGGCTTCAATTTTTGCCAGTCGGTTTTTAATTTCTTCAAATGCTTTGTCACTTTGGGAAAGCCTGACGCGGATAGCCTTCATTTCTGCGAGAAGTGAGGCTTGGCCGGCTCGGATTTCGTCCAGTGCTTCGAAAAGGCCATTTTCACCGGAACGAAGGTAGGGAGGACCGGGGTTTAGCTCAATATCGCCAGATAAGATTAGTAACTGCTTTATGACATGGTAACAATCAGAGGCAATATGAATGCAACACATTGGGCTTGGCAGCACCAGTAAACCAGCATACCGCGTGCGTCGCGCAAATAAGCAGTATTGAGAATTAAAATGCAGCAAGAACAAGCGTCGAAGGTGAGAAGCGGTCGCCATGGATGGGGTGCTGCCCAGCCCATAGAGCGCGGCGGTGGCTAGTGTCGCGTTTATACATCGGTCAGGTGGGGAGGAGGTTGATCGCTGGCGAATCATCGTCGGAAGTAGCGGTGATAGACAGGGGGCGTTTCCATCCGGTGGTGGTGCCGGGCACTGGCGCAATGCTGTCGCTGACGTGGGGGTGGCCGGCGTGATGCAGTGCTGCCGCACATGTTGGGCACCGCGCCGTTCCGGCGTCCAGGCCGGCATCCATGAGGGCCTTCCGGCATCCTTCCAGTCGTCGAAGTGGGCGTCGCACCGTAAAAGGCAGATGGACACCTGCAGCAAGAACAAGCGTCGAAGGTTAGAAGCGGTCGTCATGGTTGGGTGTGCAGCCAAGCCCATAGAGCGCGGCGGTGGCTAGTGTCGCGATTATACATCGGTCAGGTGGGGAGGAGGTTGATCGCTGGCGAATCATCATCGGAAGTAGAGGTGATAGACAGGGGGCGTTTCCATCCGGTGGTGGTGCCGGGCACTGGCGCAACGCTGTCGCTGACGTGGGGGTGGCGGGCGTGATGCAGTGCTGCCGCACATGGGCACCGCGCCGTTCCGGCGTCCAGGCCAGCATCCATGAGGGCCTTCCGGCATCCTTCCAGTCGTCGCAGTGGGCGTCGCACCGTAAAAGGCAGATGGACACCTGCAGCAAGAACAAGCGTCGAAGGTGAGAAGCGGTCGCCATGGATGGGGTGCTGCCCAGCCCATAGAGCGCGGCGGTGGCTAGTGTCGCGTTTATACATCGGTCAGGTGGGGAGCAGGTTGATCGCTGGCGAATCATCATCGGAAGTAGCGGTGATAGACAGGGGGCGTTTCCATCCGGTGGTGGTGCCGGGCACTGGCGCAACGCTGTCGCTGACGTGGGGGTGGCGGGCGTGATGCAGTGCTGCCGCACATGTTGGGCACCGCGCCGTTCCGGCGTCCAGGCCGGCATCCATGAGGGCCTTCCGGCATCCTTCCAGTCGTCGCAGTGGGCGTCGCACCGTAAAAGGCAGCTGGACACCTGCAGCAAGAACAAGCGTCGAAGGTGAGAAGCGGTCGTCATGGTTGGGGTGCTGCCAAGCCCATCCCGCAGCAGTCGCCGTCACAACTGACAGCGTGTGCATGTGCCTCTAAGCAAGCACCAGCAGAGACTACTATTACGAGCAGAGAAGCGAGGCAGAAACTTTTTCGTAAAACGGCAGCCAGCCAGCACAGCACGCACGCACACCAACGTTTACTGGGGATAGCCAGCCGACGTGCTGGGAACTCTGGAAGAAATGAAAATGGAGAGCGCGCTCACCGGACGAAAGTTTCCGAATTCCCGCAGCAGTCGCCGTCACAACTGACAGCGTGTGCATGTGCCTCGAAGCAAGGACCAGCAGAGACTACTATTACGAGCAGAGAAGCGAGGCAGAAACCTTTCCGTCAAACGGCAGCCAGCCGGCAAAGCAGGCATGCGCACCAACTTTAACTGGGGATAGCCAGCCGGCGTGCTGGGAACTCTCTAAGAAATGAAAGGGTGGGCGCGGTCACCGGACGAAAGTTACCGTATTTCGGCAGCGGTCGCCGACACAACTGACAGCGTGTGCATGTGCCTCTAAGCAAGCGCCAGCAGAGACTACTATTACGAGCAGAGAAGCGAGGCAGAAACTTTTTCGTCAAACGGCAGCCAGCCGGCACAGCACGCACGCGCACCAACGTTAACTGGGGATAACCAGCCGCCATGCTGGGAACTCTCGAAGAAAATAAATGGTGAGCGCGCTCACCGGACGAAAGTTACCGAATTCCCGCCGCAGTCGCCGTCACAACTGACAGCGTGTGCATGTGCCTCGAAGGAAGGACCTGCAGAGACTACTTTTACGAGGAGAGAGGCGAGGCAGAAACTTTTCCGTCAAACGGCAGCCAGCCGGCACAGCACGCACGCGCGCCAACGTTAACTGGGGATAGACAGCCGGCGTGCTGGGAACTCTCAAAGAAATGAAATGGTGGGCGCGCTCACCGGACGAAATTTACCGAATTCCCGCAGCAGTCGCCATCACAACAGCCTGCGTGTGCATGTGCCTCGCAGCAAGCAGCCAGCAGAGACTATTATTACGCGCAGAGAAGCGAGGCAGAAACTTTTCCGTCAAATGGCAGCCAGCCGGCACAGCACGCACACGCACCAACGTTGACTGGGAATAGTCAGCTGTCGTGCTGGGACTCTCGATGAAATGAAATGGAGGGCGCGCTCACCGGACAAAAGTTACCAAATTCCCGCAGCAGTCGCCGTCACAACTGACAGCGTGTGCATTTGCCTCAGCAAGCATCAGCAGAGACGACTATTACGAGCAGAGAAGCGAGGCAGAAACATTTCCGTCAAACGGCAGCCAGCCGGCACAGCACGCACGCGCACAAACGTTAACTGGGGATAGCCAGCCGGCGTGTTGGGAACTCTCGTAGAAATTAAATGGTGGTCACGAACACCGCGCGAATATTACCGAATTCCCGCAGCAGTCGCCGTCACAACTGACAGCGTGTGCATGTGCCTCGCAGCAAGCACCAGCAGAGACTTCTAATACGTGCAGAGAAGCGAGGCAGAAACATTTCCGTCAAACGGCAGCCAGCCGGCACAGCACGCACGCGCACCAACGTTAACTGGGGATAACCAGCCGCCATGCTGGGAACTCTCGAAGAAAATAAATGGTGAGCGCGCTCACCGGACGAAAGTTACCGAATTCCCGCCGCAGTCGCCGTCACAACTGACAGCGTGTGCATGTGCCTCGAAGCAAGGACCTGCAGAGACTACTTTTACGAGGAGAGAGGCGAGGCAGAAACTTTTCCGTCAATCGACAGCCAGCCGGCACAGCACGTACGCGCACCAACGTTAACTGGGGTTAGCCAGCCGGCGTAATGGCAACTCTCGAAGAAATGAAATGGAGGGCGCGCTCACCTGACGAAAGTTACCGAATTTTTATTATCAATACCTCAAATACCCCAGGAATGGGGTATTACATGAGGGATGGGCTGAGTGAGTCACTAATGGGAGATTGGATGGCAGCCTTGAAGTGCAGTGGATCGGAGTGGTGCACGGAGTCGAATGGCAGGCCGTTCCTGTCTCGAGCAGTTTGCGCGAAGAATGAGCGAAGATGAGCTGTAGTCTGTGCTGGGGGAGGGTAGACTGTTTTGGGATGGTTGGTGCGGCTTGATAAGCGATGAGCTGGCAGGATAGCTGAAACATCAAGTTGGCTGTGATAAAATTTATGAAAGAGGCAGAACCGAAAGATGCAACGTCTGGACTCGAGATTAGTAAGATTAGCCTCAGATTTAAGTGCAGTGACGCTGGTGTGATACGAGTAGTCCGAAAAATAAATCTAGCTGCGCGATTCTGAACGGATTCGAGGGTGTTTGAAAGGTTAGATTGATGAGGGTCCCAGACTGAGCATGCGTACTCCAACTTCGTCCGGACAAATGTGAGGTATGTTAACGTTTTAATAGAAGCAGAAGCGAGTCGCAAGTTCCTACGGAGGAAGCCAAGAGTGCGATTGGCTTCGTTTGTTATGTTTGTTATGTGCGCTGACCAATTAAGTGTGTTAGAAAATGTGATGCCGAGATATTTATACGATTGAACAGATGCTATTTGAGATGCACTAATTTCGTACTTGAAGGGTTGATAGTTTTGACGCCGATGGAAAGAAAGCAATGACGTTTTGTTAGTGTTTAAGGACATTAACCAAGTGTTGCACTAGGCTTCAACACGTTTAAGGTCGTTTTGTAGTAAGCGAGAGTCCGAGGTGTTATGGATGGGGCGGTAGATTACACAGTCGTCTGCAAATAGGCGGATATGAGAAGTGATATTATTAGGCAGGTCGTTAATATAGATTAGAAAAAGCAAAGGCCCAAGCACAGTGCCTTGGGGGACACCGGAAAGGACCGGGGAGCAAGATGACGAAAGTTTATCAGCATACACAAATTGTTTCCGGTTAGTGAGAAAATTGCGTATCCAATCTAATACAAGGGGGTTAATGTGTAAGCTTGAAAGTTGAAGTAGAAGTCTTTGATGGGGAACCTTGTCGAATGCCTTTTCAAAAACCAAAAAGAGAGCGTCCACCGGAATGTTTAAATCGAGATTAGAGCTTATGTCGTTAATGAATAAAGCGAGTTGAGTATCACATGATAGCCCTTTGCGAAACCCATGCTGATTAGGATGAAAAAAAGTGACAGATATCAGGAATTTTACTATGTGAGAGTAAAGCACATGCTCCATTAGTTTTGAACAAACGCTAGTTAGTGAAATGGGACGATAACTAGAACATAAAAATGGAGGACCTTTTTTCGGGACTGGAACAACCTTGCCTACTCTCCAATCTTCCGGCACCACTCCTGATGACAATGATTGCTGGAAAATATGGCATAAAATCACACTGACAGTGTTTTTCGTATGTTTTAGTACCTTGGTGTTAATGCCATCGACATCTGCAGAAGATGAAAGCCTTAATGAGTCAATGATTTTCACAATACCGGGAGGATTAAAAGTGATCTCAGGCATAACAGTGTGATCGTAATGGGGAAAATCTGGTAAATTGTTAGCAGGTTCTTGAATGAAAACAGAAGTGAATGCACGGTTTAGTTCTTCGGCTGTTTGACTTGCAGGAATCGGCCGATTGCAGTGATCGTGTAATTGTAATGGTTGCGAGCGTTTAGGGTTTATAGTGCTCCAAAATTTTTAGGGTCATTTTTTAACATGGTTGGCAAAACTGATGAATAGAAAATACGCTTTGTTTTGTTAGCAAGTGACTCAAACTCTTTTTCCGCAGTGTAATACTTTTTCCATGAGCATTCGTTGTTAATTCGTTTAGCAGTGCGAAAGAGTCTTTTATTTATGTTGTTGAGACGTTTCAGCGTGCGGTTGAACCATGGCGATGATTGTTTATCGGTTACAGTGATAGTGGGTATGTACGTCTCTATCAGCTCATGCATTTTATCCTTGAAAAGTAACCAGTTAGTCTCAGCGGAACGTTTAGAAAGGTCCTCAAGAAGCCAGACGGAAAATTCCTCAAGTGCAGTATTGATTGCGGAATAGTTTCCTTTGTCATATAATGGTATTGTTTTCATTATTGTTGTTGTACCCGGTAGATGGCAATGAAACGAACCATGCATGATGGAATGGTCACTAAGACCTGGTAAAGATGTGAGCGAAGAGAGCTTATCGGAGTCAGAGGTAAGGATCAGATCGAGTGTATTAGACGAATTGCTGCTATGACGTGTTGGTTGGGCGACTACTTGCGTTAGTCCAAAGGTTAGACACGTGTTTACGAAGTCACTTTCAATGTTATTCTTTGATAGTGTTTTGGAGAGATTAGACCAGGTAATAGCAGGAAAGTTAAAGTCTCCGAACAGCAGAATAGGTGACTGACGGTGCGTTGCAGTTACGCATTGAAGAACTGCGTGGAATTCGGCGATAAAAGAAGCGTTGGCGTCGGGGGGGCGATAACAGGCGCCGATTATTATAGGCGGGTAAGAGGCATTGGAAATAACAAATATAATTTCTAGGGGCGATGATATTTTTAATTCGATGCATTGGAGATTTCGGTGGGCTGCTATCAGTACGCCACCCCCACGCTTGTCGGTTCGATCCCGCCGGAAAATATTTAAGTCGGAAGAAAGCGAGAGAATTTCAGAGTCGGTGATTGATGATGTGAGCCACGTCTCGGTAAGAACAACAAGGTTAGACTCTGTTGTGTGAATTATATTGCTGAGATGATCAAGTTTAGGCAAAAGGCTTCTGATATTAGTATATATAAAGGATAAGTAAGAACGGCTAGGTTTCAGACAAGTGTTTCCTACGTGCGTAAAGGGTGGGGGACAACCATCTGATTACTCCGGTCGAAAGTGTAAGTTTTCTTTCCGATGGTTAGTTTGTCATGTCTGAGTTTGAATTTAGTTTCTTCCTGTGCCTTCGCGAATTCCACAAGGCGCTTTCTAGCGGCAAGAGTACTTGGGCAGTAGTCCTCAGAAATACTGTAACTTGTGCCTTTCAGTTTTTTGGCACATGAAAGAACCTTTTCTTTAACCTTAAAATGCGCAAATTTAACAATTATTGGTCGGTTTCGGTCCGCCCCAAACATTCCGAGCCTGTGAGCTCTCTCGATATCTAGGGGAGCAAGAGTGGTGTCTAACTGCTCGCTGCAGTGTTGGATAATAAGGGCCTCTGACTGCGCCCACGTTTCCCGTTCGTCATCTTTATGGCCAAAAAAAAACCAGGTTTGATCTGTGCGACCTGTCGTCCGAATCATCAAGTCTGCTTTTAATAGCAGCAACCTGCTCAGAGTTCTGTTCGGAGAGCGCCTGTACATCGTTCACTTGTTTTTTTACAGCTGTTATCGATGAACAGTCGGCTTCAATTTTTGCCAGTCGGTTTTTAATTTCTTCAAATGCTTTGTCACTTTGGGAAAGCCTGACGCGGATAGCCTTCATTTCTGCGAGAAGTGAGGCTTGGCCGGCTCGGATTTCGTCCAGTGCTTCGAAAAGGCCATTTTCACCGGAACGAAGGTAGGGAGGACCGGGGTTTAGCTCAATATCGCCAGATAAGATTAGTAACTGCTTTATGACATGGTAACAATCAGAGGCAATATGAATGCAACACATTGGGCTTGGCAGCACCAGTAAACCAGCATACCGCGTGCGTCGCGCAAATAAGCAGTATTGAGAATTAAAATGCAGCAAGAACAAGCGTCGAAGGTGAGAAGCGGTCGCCATGGATGGGGTGCTGCCCAGCCCATAGAGCGCGGCGGTGGCTAGTGTCGCGTTTATACATCGGTCAGGTGGGGAGGAGGTTGATCGCTGGCGAATCATCGTCGGAAGTAGCGGTGATAGACAGGGGGCGTTTCCATCCGGTGGTGGTGCCGGGCACTGGCGCAATGCTGTCGCTGACGTGGGGGTGGCCGGCGTGATGCAGTGCTGCCGCACATGTTGGGCACCGCGCCGTTCCGGCGTCCAGGCCGGCATCCATGAGGGCCTTCCGGCATCCTTCCAGTCGTCGAAGTGGGCGTCGCACCGTAAAAGGCAGATGGACACCTGCAGCAAGAACAAGCGTCGAAGGTTAGAAGCGGTCGTCATGGTTGGGTGTGCAGCCAAGCCCATAGAGCGCGGCGGTGGCTAGTGTCGCGATTATACATCGGTCAGGTGGGGAGGAGGTTGATCGCTGGCGAATCATCATCGGAAGTAGAGGTGATAGACAGGGGGCGTTTCCATCCGGTGGTGGTGCCGGGCACTGGCGCAACGCTGTCGCTGACGTGGGGGTGGCGGGCGTGATGCAGTGCTGCCGCACATGGGCACCGCGCCGTTCCGGCGTCCAGGCCAGCATCCATGAGGGCCTTCCGGCATCCTTCCAGTCGTCGCAGTGGGCGTCGCACCGTAAAAGGCAGATGGACACCTGCAGCAAGAACAAGCGTCGAAGGTGAGAAGCGGTCGCCATGGATGGGGTGCTGCCCAGCCCATAGAGCGCGGCGGTGGCTAGTGTCGCGTTTATACATCGGTCAGGTGGGGAGCAGGTTGATCGCTGGCGAATCATCATCGGAAGTAGCGGTGATAGACAGGGGGCGTTTCCATCCGGTGGTGGTGCCGGGCACTGGCGCAACGCTGTCGCTGACGTGGGGGTGGCGGGCGTGATGCAGTGCTGCCGCACATGTTGGGCACCGCGCCGTTCCGGCGTCCAGGCCGGCATCCATGAGGGCCTTCCGGCATCCTTCCAGTCGTCGCAGTGGGCGTCGCACCGTAAAAGGCAGCTGGACACCTGCAGCAAGAACAAGCGTCGAAGGTGAGAAGCGGTCGTCATGGTTGGGGTGCTGCCAAGCCCATCCCGCAGCAGTCGCCGTCACAACTGACAGCGTGTGCATGTGCCTCTAAGCAAGCACCAGCAGAGACTACTATTACGAGCAGAGAAGCGAGGCAGAAACTTTTTCGTAAAACGGCAGCCAGCCAGCACAGCACGCACGCACACCAACGTTTACTGGGGATAGCCAGCCGACGTGCTGGGAACTCTGGAAGAAATGAAAATGGAGAGCGCGCTCACCGGACGAAAGTTTCCGAATTCCCGCAGCAGTCGCCGTCACAACTGACAGCGTGTGCATGTGCCTCGAAGCAAGGACCAGCAGAGACTACTATTACGAGCAGAGAAGCGAGGCAGAAACCTTTCCGTCAAACGGCAGCCAGCCGGCAAAGCAGGCATGCGCACCAACTTTAACTGGGGATAGCCAGCCGGCGTGCTGGGAACTCTCTAAGAAATGAAAGGGTGGGCGCGGTCACCGGACGAAAGTTACCGTATTTCGGCAGCGGTCGCCGACACAACTGACAGCGTGTGCATGTGCCTCTAAGCAAGCGCCAGCAGAGACTACTATTACGAGCAGAGAAGCGAGGCAGAAACTTTTTCGTCAAACGGCAGCCAGCCGGCACAGCACGCACGCGCACCAACGTTAACTGGGGATAACCAGCCGCCATGCTGGGAACTCTCGAAGAAAATAAATGGTGAGCGCGCTCACCGGACGAAAGTTACCGAATTCCCGCCGCAGTCGCCGTCACAACTGACAGCGTGTGCATGTGCCTCGAAGGAAGGACCTGCAGAGACTACTTTTACGAGGAGAGAGGCGAGGCAGAAACTTTTCCGTCAAACGGCAGCCAGCCGGCACAGCACGCACGCGCGCCAACGTTAACTGGGGATAGACAGCCGGCGTGCTGGGAACTCTCAAAGAAATGAAATGGTGGGCGCGCTCACCGGACGAAATTTACCGAATTCCCGCAGCAGTCGCCATCACAACAGCCTGCGTGTGCATGTGCCTCGCAGCAAGCAGCCAGCAGAGACTATTATTACGCGCAGAGAAGCGAGGCAGAAACTTTTCCGTCAAATGGCAGCCAGCCGGCACAGCACGCTAACGCGCCAACGTTAACTGGGGATAGTCAGCTGTCGGGCTGGGACTCACGAAGAAATGAAATGGTGGGCGCGCTCACCGGACGAAAGTTACCGAATTCCCGCAGCGGCCGCCGTCACAACTGACAGCGTGTGCATGTGATTCTAAGCAAGCTACAGCAGAGGCTACTATTACGAGCAGAGAAACGAGGCAGAAACTTTTTCGTTAAACGGCAGCCAGCCGGCACAGCATGCACGCGCACCAACGTTTACTGGGGATAGTCAGCCGACGTGCTGGGAACTCTGGAAGAAATGAAATGGAGGGCGCGCTTACCGGACGAAAGTTACCAAATTCCCGCAGCATTCGCCGTCACAACTGACAGCGTGTGCATGTGCCTCGAAGCAAGGACCAGCAGAGACTACTATTACGAGCAGAGAAGCGAGGCAGAAACTTTTTCGCCAAACGGCAGCCAGCCAGCACAGCACCGACGCGCACCAACTTTTACTGGGGATAGCCAGCCGACGTGCTGGGAACTCTGGAAGAAATGAAATGGAGGGCACGCTCACCGGATGAAAGCTACTGAATTCCTGCAGCAGTCGCCGTCACAACTGACAGCGTGTGCATGTGCCTCGAAGCAAGGACCAGCAGAGATTACTTTTACGAGCAGACAAGCGAGGCAGAAACCTTTCCGTCAAACAGCAGCCAGCCGGCAAAACACGCACGCGCACCAACTTTAACTGGGGATAGCCAGCCGGCGTGCTGGGAACTCTCTAAGAAATGAAATGGTGAGCGCGCTCACCGGACGAAAGTTACCGAATTCCCGCCGCAGTCGCCGTCACAACTGACAGCGTGTGAATGTGCCTCGAAGCAAGGACCAGCAGAGACTACTTTTACGAGGAGAGAGGCGAGGCAGAAACTTTTCCGCCAATCGACAGCCAGCCGGCACAGCACGTACGCGCACCAACGTTAACTGGGGTTAGCCAGCCGGCGTAATGGGAACTCTCGAAGAAATGAAATGGAGGGCGCGCTCACCTGACGAAAGTTACCGAATTCCTGCAGCAGTCGCCGTCACAACTAAAAGCGTGTGCATGTGCCTAGCATCAAGTACCAGCAGGGATTATTATTTCGTGCAGAGAAGCAAGGCAGGAACTTTTCCGTCAAACGGCAGCCAGGCGGCACAGCACGCACACGCACCAACGTTGACTGGGATAGCCAGCTGGCGTGCTGGGACTCTCGAAGAAATGAAATGGTGGGCGCGCTCACCGGACGAAAGTTACCGAATTCCCGCAGAAGTCGCCGTCACAACTGACAGCGTCTGCATGTGCCTCTAAGCAAGCACCAGCAGAGACTACTATTACGAGCAGAGAACCGAGGCAGAAACTTTTTCGTCAAACGGCAGCCAGCCAGCACAGCACGCACGCGCACCAACGTTTACTGGGGATAGCCAGCTGACGTGCTGCGAACTCTGGAAGAAATGAAAATGGAGGGCGCGCTCACCGGAAGAAAGTTATCGAATTCCCGCAGCAGTCGCCGTCACAACTGACAGCGTGTGCATGTGCCTCGCGGCAAGCGCCAGCAGAGACTACTATTACGAGCAGAGAAGCGAGGCAGAAACTTTTCCGTCAAATGGCAGCCAGCCGGCACAGCACGCACGCGCACCAACGTTAACTGAGGATAGCCAGCTGGCGTGCTGGGAACTCTCGAAGAAATGAAATGGTGGGCGCGCTCACCGGACGAAAGTTACCGAATTCCCACAGCAGTCGCCGTCACATTTGCCTGCGTGTGCATTTGCCTCGCAGCAAGCATCAGCAGAGATTACTATTACGAGCAGAGAAGCGAGGCAGAAACTTTTCCGTCAAATGGCAGCCAGCCGGCACACCACGCTCACGCGCCAACGTTAACTGGGGATAGTCAGCTGTCGGGCTGGGACTCTCGAAGAAATGAAATGGTGGGCGCACTCACCGGACGAAAGTTACCGAATTCCCGCAGCAGTCGCCATCACAACTGACAGCGTGTGCATTTGCCTCGCAGCAAGCATCAGCAGAGACTACTATTACGAGTAGAGAAGCGAGGCAGAAACATTTCCGTCAAACGGCAGCCAGCCGGCACAGCACGCACGCGCACCAACGTTAACTGGGGATAGCCAGCCGCCGTAATTGGAACTCTCGAAGAAATGAAATTGAGGGCGCGCTCACCGGACGAAAGTTACCGAATTCCCGCAGCAGTCGCCGTCACAACTGACAGCGTGTGCATTTGCCTCGCAGCAAGCACCAGCGGAGACTACTATTACGAGCAGTGAAGCGAGGCAGAAACTTTTCCGTCAAACGGCAGCCAGCCGGCACAGCACGCATGCGCACCAACGTTAACTGGGGATAGCCAGCCGGCGTGCTGGGAACTCTCGTAGAAATAAAATGGTGGGCGCGCTCACCGGACGAAAGTTACCGAATTCCCGCAGCAGTCGCCGTCACAACTGACAGCATGTGCATGTGCCTCGCAGCAAGCAGCAGCAGAGACTACAATTGCGAGTAGAGAAGCGAGGCAGAAACTTTTCCGACAAACGGCAGTCAGCCGGCACAGCACGCACGTGCACCAACGTTAACTTGGGATAGCCAGCCGGCGTGCTAGGAACTCTCGAAGAAATGAAATGAATGGCGCGCTCACCAGACGAAAGTTACCGAATTCCCGCAGCAGTCGCCGTCACAACTGACAGCGTGTGCATGTGCCTCGCAGCAAGCGCCAGCAGAGACTACTATTACGAGCAGAGAAGCGAGGCAAAAACTTTTCCGTCAAACGACGGCCAGCCGGCACTGCACGTACGCGCACCAACTTTAACTTGGGATAGCCAGCCGGCGTAATGGGAACCCTCGAAGAAATGAAATGGAGGGCGCGCTCAGCGGACCAAAGTTACCGATTTCACGCAGCAGTCGCCGTCACAACTGGCAGCGTGTGCATTTGCCTCGCAGCAAGCGAAAGCAGAGACTACTATTACGAGCAGAGAAGCGAGGCAGAAACTTTTCCGTCAAATGGCAGCCAGCCGGCACAGCACGCTCACGCACCAACGTTAACTGGGGATAGTTAGCTGTGGGGCTGGGACTCTCGAAGAAATGAAATGGTGGGCGCGCTCACCGGACGAAAGTTACCGAATTCCCGCAGCAGTCGCCGTCACAACTGACAGCGTGTGCATTTGCCTCGCAGCAAGCATCAGCAGAGACTACTATTACGAGCAGAGAAGCGAGGCAGAAACATTTCCGTCAAACGGAAGCCAGCCGGCACAGCACGCTCACGCGCCAACGTTAACTGTTGATAGTCAGCTGTCGGGCTGGGACTCTCGATGAAATGAAATGGTGGGCGCGCTCACCGGACGAAAGTTACCGAATTTCGGCAGCGGTCGCCGACACAACTGACAGCGTGTGCATGTGCCTCGAAGGAAGGACCAGCAGAGACTACTTTTACGAGGAGAGAGGCGAGGCAGAAACTTTTCCGCCAATCGACAGCCAGCCAGCACAGCACGTACGCGCACCAACGTTAACTGGGGTTAGCCAGCCGGCGTAATGGTAACTCTCGAAGAAATGAAATGAAGGGCGCGCTCACCTGACGAAAGTTACCGAATTCCCGCAGCAGTCGCCATCACAACTGACAGCGTGTTCATGTGCCTAGCATCAAGTACCAGCAGAGACTATTATTTCGAGCAGAGAAGCGAGGCAGAAACTTTTCTGTCAAACGGCAGCCAGGCGGCACAGCACGCACACGCACCAACGTTGACTTGGATAGCCAGCTGGCGTGCTGGGACTCTCGAAGAAATGAAATGGTGGGCGCGCTCACCGGACCAAAGTTACCGAATTCCCGCAGAAGTCGCCGTCACAACTGACAGCGTCTGCATGTGCCTCTAAGCAAGCACCAGCAGAGACTACTATTACGAGCAGTGAAGCGAGGCAGAAACTTTTTCGTGAAACGGCAGCCAGCCAGCACAGCACGCACGCGCACCAACGTTTACTGGGAATAGCCAGCCGACGTGCTGCGAACTCTGGAAGAAATGAAAATGGAGGGCGCGCTCACTGGACGAAAGTTACCGAATTCCCGCAGCAGTCGCCGTCACAACTGACAGGGTGTGCATGTGCCTCGCAGCAAGCACAAGCAGAGACTACTACTACGAGCAGAGAAGCGAGGCAGAAACTTTTTCGTCAGAGGGCAGCCAGCCAGCACAGCATGCACGCGCTCCAACGTTAACTGGGGATAGCCAGCAGGCGGGCTGGGAACTCTAGAAGAAATGAAATGGAGGGCGCGCTCACCTGACGAAAGTTACCGAATTCCCGCAGCAGTCGCCGTCACAACTGACAGCGTGTGCATGTGCCTCGCAGCAAGCGCCAGCAGAGACTTCTATTACGAGCAGAGAAGCGAGGCAAAAACTTTTCCGTCAAACGACAGCCAGCCGGCACTGCACGTACGCGCACCAACTTTAACTTGGGATAGCCAGCCGGCGTAATGGAAACCCTCGAAGAAATGAAATGGAGGGCGCGCTCAGCGGACGAAAGTTACCGAATTCACGCAGCAGTCGCCGTCACAACTGACAGCGTGTGCATTTGCCTCGCAGCAAGCGAAAGCAGAGACTACTATTACGAGCAGAGAAGCGAGGCAGAAACTTTTCCGTCAAATGGCAGCCAGCCGGCACAGCACGCTCACGCACGAACGTTAACTGGGGATAGTTAGCTGTGGGGCTGGGACTCTCGAAGAAATGAAATGGTGGGCGCGCTCACCGGACGAAAGTTACCGAATTCCCGCAGCAGTCGCCGTCACAACTGACAGCGTGTGCATTTGCCTCGCAGCAAGCATCAGCAGAGACTACTATTACGAGCAGAGAAGCGAGGCAGAAACATTTCCGTCAAACGGAAGCCAGCCGGCACAGCACGCACGCGCACACCCGTTAACTGGGATAGCCGGCCGGCGTACTGGGAACTCTCGAACAAATGAAATGGTGGGCGCGCTCACCGGACGAAAGTTACCGAATTCCCGCAGCAGTAGCCGTCACAACTGCCTGCGTGTGCATGTGCCTCGCAGCATGCAGACAGCATAGACTACTATTACGAGCAGAGAAGCAAGGCAGAAACTTTTCCGTCAAATGGCAGCCAGCCGGCACAGCACGCTCACGCGCCAACGTTAACTTGGGATAGTCAGCTGTCGGGCTGGGAACTCTCGAAGAAATGAAATGATGGGCGCGCTCACCGGACGAAAGTTACCGAATTCCCGCAGCAGTCGCCGTCACAACTGACAGCGTCTGCATGTGCCTCGCAGCAAGCGCCAGCAGAGACTACTATCACGAGCAGAGAGGCGAGGCAAAAATTTTCCGTCAAACGAAAGCCAGCCGGCACTGCACGTACGTGCACCAAATTTAACTGGGGATAGCCAGCCGGCGTAATGGGAGCCCTCGAAGAAATGAAATGGAGGGCGCGCTCAGCGGACGAAAGTTACCGAATTCACGCAGCAGTCGCCGTAACAACTGACAGCGTGTGCATTTGCCTCGCAGCAAGCGAAAGCAGAGACTACTATTACGAGCAGAGAAGCGAGGCAGAAACTTTTCCGTCAAACGGCAGCCAGCCGGCACAGCACGCACGCGCACCAACGTTAACTGGGGATAGCCAGCCGGCGTGCTGGGAAATCTCGAAGAAATGAAATGGTGGGCGCGCTCACCGGACGAAAGTTACCGAATTGCCGCAGCAGTCGCCGTCACAACTGCCTGCGTGTGCATGTGC
Source organism: Amblyomma americanum (assembly GCF_052857255.1). Lineage (NCBI taxonomy): Eukaryota > Metazoa > Arthropoda > Arachnida > Ixodida > Ixodidae > Amblyomma > Amblyomma americanum. The sequence goes on along the minus strand of NC_135502.1, from coordinate 182,880,892 downwards.
CTCGCAGCAAGCAGCCAGCAGAGACTACTATTACGAGCAGAGAAGCGAGGCAGAAACTTTTCCGTCAAATGGCAGCCAGCCGGCACAGCACGCTCACGCGCCAACGTTAACTGGGGATAGTCAGCTGTCGGGCTGGGACTCTCGAAGAAATGAAATGGTGGGCGCGCTCACCGGACGAAAGTTACCGAATTCCCGCAGCAGTCGCCGTCACAACTGACAGCGTGTGCATTTGCCTCGCAGCGAGCATCAGCAGAGGCTACTATTACGAGCAGAGAAGCGAGGCAGAAACATTTCCGTCAAACGGCAGCCAGCCGGCACAGCACGTACGCGCACAAACGTTAACTGGGATAGCCAGCCGGCGTGTTGGGAACTCTCGTAGAAATTAAATGGTGGGCGTGCACACCACACGAAAGTTACCGAATTCCCACAGCAGTCGCCGTCACAACTGACAGCGTGTGCATGTGCCTCGCAGCAAACACCAGCAGAGACTACTATTACGAGCAGAGAAGCGAGGCAGAAACTTTTCCGTCAAACGGCAGCGAGCCGGAACAGCACGCACGCGCACCAACGTTAACTGGGGATAGCCAGCCGGCGTGCTGGGAACTCTCGTAGAAATGAAATGGTGGGCGCGCTCACCGGACGAAATTTACCGAATTCCCGCAGCAGTCGCCGTCACAACTGCCTGCGTGTGCATGTGCCTCGCAGCAAGCATCAGCAGAGACTACTATTACGAGCAGAGAAGCGAGGCAGAAACTATTCCGTCAAACGGCAGCCATCCGGCACAGCACGCACGCGCACAAACGTTAACTGGGGATAGCCAGCCGGCGTAATGGGAACTCTCGAAGAAATGAAATTGAGGGCACGCTCACCGGACGAAAGTTACCGAATTCCCGCAGCAGTCGCCGTCACAACCCGATTAAAACGCACGACACAATTTTGTGTCGCAAGACAAGCTGTCTTGTCGTGCCTTATGTCGTGCGACAAGCTTCGTGTCGTGGGTTCTTTCGCGCGACAAAGTTGTTTGTAGTAGGTTCTGCCGCACGACAGACATCTTTCCTGCATTTTTTCGTGCGAAGAAGGCCCCTGTCGCAGCATTTGTCGCGCGACAGGTTTCTGTCGCAGGTACTGTCGCGCGACAGTGGGAGTCGTGCCGCGCGACAGAGATTGCGTGTCTCAGAAAAGTTGCCTGTCGTGGGTTCAGTCGCGCGACAGACTTCGAGCGCGCCTCTTTTCACGCGACAAAAGTACCTGTAGTGCGCCCTGTCGCGCGACACAACAGCTTGTCGTGGGATATGCCGCACGACATGTGCCTGTCGCGGGATGAGTCACGCGACATTGTTGGCGGAGAATTTTTTTAGCGGCAGTGACGTGGTGCTTATCATAAAATAGCAAAAAAAATACTTTACGATGTCGTTCATTGCCTTCACTGAAAATTTCATGACGGTGACACGAAAATGTCGCTAAATATAGACAGCAGCTTATGCAGCCGAAGGTGAAATGCGGCGGCCGGCGAGTTTGAACCGATTTGATTCTCGGTCGAAATGAGAATAAAGTCTTGGGACTGACGTCAACCGCGTACTTTAAAGAGTTTCGCCTGGTTTGACACAGTCTAGCTCCTGTGCACCCGCGCTCGGTCCTCTAAACTACTCTGGTCCCAGTGTGACTGTGTGCTATGGCAATTTGAGCGAAAAGGAGGATGTCTGAGGGTTTTGATGTGCACCACGGCCATACAGTTTAGCGACATGATAACGTACGGGCGCGGCATGCCAGCCTGAATACCGGCCGCCAGCGTCAGAAAAATGCGACAGTAATGTTTGTTCAAGTCCATACTAAGCCGTCGGATGGAGTATCGTTGGCCAATATCTAGTCGTTGGTAGAAGCGATAACAGGAATACAAACAAATGTCTCCCCACGGCGCCTTTAATTGCTGCTGCTCAATCGCGGCTCCCCTGGCCTCAGCTGGCTCCGCTCCTGAAGGTGTCGCGGAAACCGAGCATATCTTTGTTTTACTATGAGACGAGGTTCACAGTAAAACGATGACGAGAGCAGCACCTCAGCGCTAGCCAGTTTCGAAGTGCACTCAGCTGCTGCATCGATGCGAAACCGGCTAGGCTTAGCGACGAGTAGGGCAGCCAGGGGGTAGCGCGTAGTTCATTGCCCGGCGCGCCCGCGGGCGGCGTCGTTCCCGAAAGCTCGCCTCGCTCACTCCCGCTGGCTCACTGATTGGCTCAACAGCTTGCGACCTTCACTCGGAAGGCTGGAAAATCGAGAAGCGAGCGACTGGCGCTGCGACTGAGCGATACTTTATGCCCACGCTTGCACTACTGGTGAACAACCTTTAACGCACATATGCTTGGGTTATGGGCTGCATTGCAGCGAGTCTTAGTTAAGATCGTCCGCGTCGCCATCGTCACCGTCCGTGACGCACAGGCTGAGAACTTCAATTCCTGCACGTGCCGAAACAACTAGTATTTTTCGTAACGATACGAGCTCGAAAACACGCCTGCTTCGATGCGCTAGTGGGCTCTTGCTTGTTAAACTACACGCGATCAGGATGCGGCGAGTGCTAGCCACTGTTGCATATTAGCTAAAGTGAGACGCAAGTATCGACGTAGTTTCGTAACGCTGTTGATATCAAAGCACTTCGCTTGTACTGGTCACCGATTAAGCTGTTAAGTTTCATGATCTCCGGTGAGCGTGCCGGTGTCGCGCAAATTAATGCATCGCAGCTACTCTCCATCGAGCCAATTGCGTTCAACTTATCCATGATAATCGCCAGCTTGAGATACGGCGCTTTTCTTCGCTGTTTCTGTCGCAACTTAGTGATTTTATCTGGCATCAAACGAAATTGCATTCGGTCAACACCGTCGTCTGCTAGGGCATCCAGGTCACTTCAGGGGATCACAGGATCGCAGCTTCTACAAACGATATCCAAAAAGAGTAACTGAAAGCGCTTTAGTATTCTTAAATAATCTAAAAATAATTTAAAATAAATGCAGTGTCTTTGTCGTGAAGATAATATAAGTATTCATGGTTTAAAAAACAAATTTTTTTGTCGGTTGTAATTTTTCACCGAAACGAAAGCGCAGCCGTCGCCGCCATTGCAGCGCAACCGGCAGGTCGTGTTTTGTATTATTTGCCTCTTTGAGGCATTGCTTGAGTACTTGTACGGCGGACACGTGTGAAGAACTCATTCAATAGCAAGGTGAGCAGCAGTGTGTTTTGGAAGCCAACGACCAAGATTTCGGCCTGTCAACATTGGGGAGTTTCAACGGGTAAGCCATGAAGAGTGCTGCGACGTCTTTTCATCTGTTAGGGGAACGAAGACTCCTGAGCCGCATTACTAAGCCTGGATGAATCGCATGGCCGGTGAGTCCCGCTCTGCGTTTCTTTGCTAATGATCTGTATTCACACGCGCTATTTGTATGCGGCTATATAGGCATGTGAGTGGAGGCAGTCCGCTTGCGGTTGCCGCAGCTCTAATGCGGCGCCAAAAAAGCAGGGCCTATATCCACCATGACAAGTGTTGTTCTCATTGTCTTTATGTGCATTTATAACTCGCGTGCCGTGGTAAATAAAAATGGCACCAGATATCACAACAGAGTTACGCTTTCGCTTGCTAGCGCTTCGACACTTGGTGCAAAAGCATGGATTTGCACTGCGTAGAAGACGATGAGCGAGAAGTGCCGCGCGGCGGAGCACTCGCGCTAGGCCAGCTGCGATCAGACACCGCACTATTTTGCTCAGGGTTAGTACTCATCGGATTAGTGATTGTGCCTTAATATGCGTCATACTAAATTTTGAGACAGTGATCGCATGCGAAAGGCTAGTTCATATTCATCGCCTTCTCATTTGTAAACTTGTCTGTGCTTCCCCAGTGGAACAGGATTTGAGGCAGTGGTATGTCAAAGTTAGATCAATCTTGCGTCTCCCGAGCTGTAAACGTTGATGCTTCTTCTCCTTCAGAGAAGTGCGAGCTGTCGGATATGCAACTTAAAATTATTTAGGATTTCTACCTTTTTGCTATATCCCTCGCTTTCGTGGCCCGCATTCAAGTCGTTCGCCATTGTCGATGGTTTTTTTTTGTTACTTATTTTCGCTTTGTTATTTATTCTTTGTTGCGTGCCATCAGCTGTGGTGCCGGCGATTCTCCGAGCTCGGAACTCTTCTCAGGCACGGGACCCTACCCACAGACCTCCCTTCGCGGCACTCACGAGTGTTCTTTGGTATTTTTTTGTTTCTCTTGCCTTTACTTGCATTGCCAGTCGACAAATTTGTGCAGCTTTTATTTGTATGCAGATTTGTTAAATGCGCTAGCAATTTTTCTATGATGCCAAGCTGTGCTGTGAGATATCAAGCTTCTTGCTAGTGAAGGCATGCTTTTTTCCATTCTCTCTTCTCATTTAACCAAGGCAGACTGGTTGCAACTTTCAATTTAATACCTCGACATTGGTGCAAGGCACCATGATAGGAAAAAATGAAAACCTGCACATCCTATATTCAAATTGGTGTGCGGTATTTCAGCCAGCTCATCTTTCAGTGTGGTTATAACAGTCATTGTGACTCTTCTCAAAGAATGTACAGGGGTGCATTACATAAAATCTGTTCATTTGTTTTGTCATGGGCTAGCTCATTGTTCTTTATTTATTATATTACGTCTAAGTTTAGTTTTTAAAGCAGTAGACGATTCCCTCTCTTGTCATTCATGACATGGCTACAGCCACTGACAGCTGTTGCTCTGGATGAATTTATTTGCAGTTGCCAGCGGCCAGCATCTATTGGGCCATGCGTGCTTCCTGCCTTCGGCTGTGTCATCCCTTCTGATCCGTTCATGGTAGTTATTCTTTTTCAGTGATGCATATCTTAGCTGCCTATTTAGAAAAATATTTTCAATATAGGCTTGCAGCTAGATTTAGAAATGAATGAAACTCTACATGCACTTCACAGCATTACCTCAGCTTATAATTACCGGAACTGTAGACTTGTACAAAATATAGTCGCTGATGTAGCTCTTGACGCAGCTGCTGTTAACATAAACGTGCTTTGACATTGCACACCTGTTGCCTGGTATGCATATGTGTCCTCGAAAAGGACGTATATGTTCATTTATCCCTTTAAAAACATTGTGCTCTACAATGATGGTTTACCAGTATTTCTGACACAGAGACCAAATTGTCAGTCAGTAATGTACCATTGCACGATGACACCAATCCTTGTATGGTATAGCATCCTTGCAATGCACTGGGCAAGCTGCTGTCAGCACAGGTTTATTGCTGGTTTATTGCCATAGCATATGGTTATACTGCACAGTTTGTACCTCTACCTTCTTAAAGCTGTATAATTGAAAAATTTAAAATTAGTTGAAGGAAAATTCAAGGAAATGTAACAGTAACTGTCTCACATTTTGGTGGACACTTGAACCGTGATATAAGGGAGGGATATATAAGGGAAGTAATGAAGAGCTGATGCCCATGATAGATGCCCCTCTTTAGTTAAACATTCCTCGCAATTAACACGTTTGGTGCAAAACAAACATGGGACTTGCATGCTCACAAGCACCCTCATGTCAGGAAAACAAAGTGCCAATGTTGCCCTACTTTAGAGCTTTGCTCCTAAAAGCGCAGCTGACTGCTGCTCAAAGTTGAAAGCAAAAAGATGTCTAATTTTCCTCATGTGCAGTCTGCGGTGCTGGTGCCATTTGCAATGGTGATTGACATTGAGTTGCATGATGCTCAGTCTGTTCCTGGAGTTAGTGATTTTGTCTGTCGTGTGAATGTGCTGTTAAAATTAGTGCAGAACAATGGTTCTCTAGTTCATTTTAGGTAACTGTCTCCTGTGCCACATGCTACCATCCTTTTTCCTCAAATTTCCTAATCTCATTTAGCCACCTGATTGCCACCCATTCATGCATTCACCTACTCTTGGAATCCTCCCAGTGTTTTAGTGTGGTATTGCTTATATCTTCTCTGCATTACACATGCACTGCACTTCCTCTTTTTTTGATTTAGTCAAGATATCTCCGTTCCTGTTTCTTGCATAAGCATAAGAGGCGACTCAAGTGCACCATCTGGGCTTGTGATGCAATGTGTAGGGTGCTTCGTTTTTGGGTAAAACCTGGTTTCTTCCTACTGTTGCACCAAAAAAGATTCTTAAAGATCAGGTTCAACCCAATCTCTGTGCAAATCTGCCTGTAAGAAAGTGTGGTTTGAAGGTGCACGAAGGCAAAGAACTGCTGGAGTGTAGTGGATGTCACATAATTCTTCTGACAGATTTTTTAAACAATTCTGGTTATTTTATTTCTCTTTTAATGTTTATTGTTTGTCGGTTGCTTATAATTTTTGGATAAACTGAAAACTACATGTACTGACTGGTATTTCATTCCAATAATTAAACCCATTATTATGAAGCTGCGTTGGAAGGTAGGTGTGCATTTAGAATGCGTGCTTTGAATTTCAGTGATTGTTTCTGCAATGCAAAATGGAGGACAGATCTCTGCTGTGCGAGTTTTTTGCAATAGAGAGAAAGTAGCTGGAGAAGCATTTGCTACTGTGTCACCCAGCCAAAAGTTCTCCCACAGACCACTGAGCTTCCGAATACCTATGGCTTAAAGCTCGAAGCTCTGGTTGCCCTTTCCGAGGTTTTCTGCATTAACGAGTGCAAGCCCAAGGGCTCAGAGCTGACAAGCATTTGAAACCCTAGAGCTATACACAGTAGTGCTGGGGCCGTGCAGCAAGTCAGTGTAAATTAGGCCGCGATAAACATGCTTTACTGTAGAAAGCTGGTGTGAAAAAATTGTTGCGCTCACAGAAACCGCTGTTTCTTAGTCTGTTAATGAAACAAAGCAATGCATGTAAAATTTTATATCTCACTGATCCCTCAATTTTTTTCCAGCTAAAGACCAAGAGTTGCATGGCAGTTGTGCAAGCCACCAAGTTGCGTGTGATTTTTGCCAGGGACCTGGAGCAGGCTGGGAAATTAGTGGATGGCCAGTGGTATTCACTCAGTAAGGCAAACTTTTTCTGTAAGTACAGTTTTTGGCATGGCATTGCTTAGGAACGCATGCACTAATCTGACTACTCTATGTCAGCCCATCCTTCAAGAATAATGAAGTACATGAAAAAAATTGATTGCCGAAAAAAAATTGCCGCTTCTGTTATGTTTTTCAGGAAAGTATTTGCCATTTAAAGGGCTGTGAAAACCTTAAAAATTATTATGTGCTTGTTGTGGCTTTTTTTTTTAAATCTTTTCCACGTCTATGTTGGCCTGACCTTGTAGCTTGTCTGCATGAGATTAGCTGCTACCTACAGTTTGTTTTTTGTTGCTCCTTTATTGCCTGTCACAATCTTTACTTTGCGTGGCAGTGTCATGCAGTTTGGGAAGTAATCTGATCTTATTTCTGCATTGACCTGTAGTGCAAGCTTTTGCATGTGGGGCAGGTTTATGGTGTCCTTTTGTTTGCTGTAACTGCAGTTTGGCCATGAGGGTTAGAGGCTTAGTCCTTTTTTTATTTTGATGCAGTGTCATATACTTTATGCATAAATTAATGAAGTAAGCACTATTTTTTGTAATAAATGAACATTCATTATAGCTGTGGCCATTATAAGTGCACTTGACTCTAAAATGGCTTTCTTTCGGCATTCAGTATTACATCTTAAAACCAGCCGGAAGACACAAAGCAGGAGAAGAGATGAGCACAAGATGAGGCTGGTCTAACAACTGAAATTTTATTAAAGGAAAGTGGCAAAAGAACACCTGCAAAGAGATTCAAGCACGCAAGACCCCAAAGCAGTGAGAGGGCAAAAAATAACCGAAAGGCACTGACGTACTAGTAAACCATCTAAAAAACTAATTCCTTACAGTGAAGGTTCACCGACGGTTTAGCCAGGCACTTGTTTTTAGCCTTACAGATGTAGTAAGCCTGAACTATATCAGGACAGATTTATCACTTCCCTAAACCACTGATGTGCAGCAGAAATCAGGCGTGCAAAGAGGAAGGTCGTCCTCCGATTGCATTCACGAGATTGAACGTGCAGTGTCAGGTGAAAATTCGCCTTCCCCTCTATACAGTGAAAGTGCTCTCAGCCAGGCGCACATTCAGATATCTGCTTGTCTGCCCATAGTAGTTTCAGCTACGAGGCAGTGGAATGCAAAAAACCGGTTTACTTTTGCAAGTGGTGATTATTTTTTATCTAGTTGTATCAAGCCTAGTTTGAACGAAGAAGCAAAGGGCTCCTACCTTACTTTTAGCGGTCAAGACAACAGCAACATCATACTTTGGTGCAACTTTCTTGGGATGGTGCGAAATGGCGTGGAGGTAAGGTATAGAGCCCGTCTTTTTGTGCTGCTCAACTATGTCAGCATCATGTGAACGGTGTTCCGTTCCCTCGAGAGAGTAAAAACACACTCTGACAGGTGCGCAAGATGGGCAAGTGGGAACCCAGGTGCCATTGGCTTAGAAACCTGCTTCGAGAATGCATTCTAAACACTGTGATGGCATGACTTCCATAAAGCAGTCGTGATGCAGGTGATTGCCAACCTGTCCTTCACCAGCCTCGAGTGGTTCAACTCGTAGCTAAGAGGCTTCCTGATCTTGAGCTTTGGCGCCAACATATGTGGTCGTCCGCAAAGCGCAGGTCTAAGTAAAGAAGCTACAAACGGTTATGCTTAGTGAAATTCAGACCTAAAAGATAGGCTTTGACCACATGCCTAAAGATTTCTAAAACGTCTTGTGCCAACTTATCTGAGCCCTCCTTGTGCAAAAAAATTAGGTAGCTATCAACATAACGAAATGCTACTATGCCGAGGCCTTCCAAACAGGGCTTTGATGCGGAATCGACTCTGGACAGAAGAATGTCGCGGAGGAACAGTGCTACCTGGGACCCTCTGCATATGCCTGATTTCTGATGTAAATACCGCCTTGCCAACTCACAAAAGTGGAGTTCTGTGGAGTTCTAGTTTCTTGTGGATAGCAACCTGGGCAGGTGCTCTGCAGTGAGCATCAACATGGAGTGCCTGCACTATTTATTGTCACATGATAGACATCTGAAGTATGTGCAAACTGCATCAGGGTGAACAATGAACATGCTTTTACAGATGATTGCGTGATTTCGGTTGCTGGCTTCTTGGGGCTGTTGTCCTTTTACTGCAAATCCGCATTTGTGAGTTGGCAGGGTGGTATTTACGCGCAGGTCGTACCTTTGCTCCGCAACATTTTTTTTTGTCTAAAGTCAATAAGGCATTAGAGCCCTGTTTGGAAGACCTTGGCATAGTAGCATTTCATTATGTTCATGACTGTAATTTTTCTGGACATAGAAGGCTCAGATAAGTTGGCACAAGATGTTTTAGGAGTCTTTAAGGCATGCGGTCAAGGCCTGTCTTTTACATCAGAATTGACTAAGCAGAACCGTTAGCAGTTTCTTGATGCAGACTTGCGCTTTGTGGACGAATATGTTTGTCGGGGCTACAGATAAAGATTAGGAAGGCTCTTTTTAGCTACGAGTCGGACCACGCGTTGTTGGGGAAGGATGGTGAAGAGGTGCATTTGTCGCTGGTTAAGGTCAGAAAAGATGGAAACATTTGATGGGTGTGCAATCGTGTGCATGACATCAGCTTTAGATAAGTCATGCCATCACTGCTGAGGACGCATTCTTGTAGCAGGTTTCCAAGCTGCTGGGTTCCCACTTGCCCATCTCAACAACCTGTCATAATATGTTTTCACTCGCTCGAGGGTAAGGAGCACATTCCCCGATGATGCTGATACACCTTACCTCCACAGTATTTCACAGTCTCAAGAAAATCGCGGGAAAGCGTAATGCTGCTGTTGTCTTAACAGCGAAGTGCAAGACAGGAGGCCTTTGCGCCGCCATTAAAAAGGCTTGATAAAACTGGGTACTTGTCCACAATGGACAGTGTCACAAAAAAGGTTCACCACTTGCAAAAGTAATGGAGTTTATTGCGTTCCACTGCCTTATGGCTGCAACTAATATGGGCAGACAGGCAGATATTTGAATTTGCACTTGACTGAGCACTTTCACTCTATAGGGGGAAGGCAAATTCTAATCTGGCACTGTATGCTCAATCTTGTGAATGCAAATCTGAGGATGACAGGTCTCTTTGCACGCCTAATTTCAACGACACATCAGTGGTTTTTGGAAGGGATAAATCTGTCGGTAGATAGTTGAGGCTTACTACATCGGTAAGGCTAAGGACACGTGTGGCTAAGCCATCGGAAAACCTTCACCGTAAGGAATTTGCTTTTTTAGATGATTCATTATTATGCCAGTGACCTTTGATTGCACTTCGCCCTTTCACTGCTTTGGGTTATTGTGCGCTTGTATCTATTCGCGGGTCTCCTTTTGCGGATTTCCTTCAATGAAGCCGAAGCAGTGGCTCAGTGGTTATGGCGCTCGGCTGCTGTCCCAAAAGGCGCAGGTTCGATCCTGGGCGCACCAGCCAAATTTAAATGGAGGCGAAATTTTAGAGACCCGTGTACTGTGCATTGTCAGTGCACGCTAATGAACCCCAGGTGGTCGAAATTTCTGGAGCCCTCCACTACGGCGTCCCTCATAGCCCGAGTCGCTTTGGGACGTTAAACCCTCACAAATCAAATAATCAAAATCTTCAATTAAATTTTTGTTAGTCCCGCCTCTTGAGCTCATGTCCCGCCTCTTGAGCTCATGTCTTCTTGTGTGTTCTGGCTGGTTTTAAGGTGAGTCAGTACCAACTCGGCCAGTCATAAGCCTTGTCCCGCCTCTTGAGCTCATGTCTTCTTGTGTGTTCTGGCTGGTTTTAAGGTGAGTCAGTACCAACTCGGCCAGTCATAAGCCTTGTTCAGTATTACAACATTTTAAATAGAGTGAGAAGTTTGCTAGGCTATGTTGCCGGGGATCGTGTCCGCAGCAGTTGTGGGCAACTCAGAAGAGATAGCGTCATACGATTGGTTGTGTCATTGGCAGAGGATGATGTGAGGATGCTGCTCGAAAAGAAAATTTCATTATCGGATAATTATCTACAGCCAAAAATGTCCAAAAAGTGGCTGAGCCAGAGAAAAAGTGCCGCGAAATTTGAAAAAATTTGAAAGTAGGTGGAGCTACAGCGTAGTGCCAAGTTTGAAAAACTGGAAGTATGGACAAAGCCAAAGCTTGGCGCCAAGTTTGAAAACTCGAAATGAGCAATCACGTGACCATTGATAAGTGTCCTATACTTAACCAGGAGATAGGAAAAAGAATGATAAATTAGAGGCAATTAGATAATTATTGAGAAGTGAAAGGCAATGAACGCGTGATTAGACTGGGTGGGTATTCAGTGAGTGGGCAGGAACGATCCGTGCAGAGAAATTTGAAAACTCGAAATCGTTGCTGGGATGAAATGAGGGTAAAATAAGAGTTAATTAGTAACCAATCAAGTCAACGAGAAAACAACCATGGCGCCAAATTTGAAAGGTGACCTGTGTCGAGGAAGCATCAACGCTTTCACATTTTTTTTGCGCAGGTAGCAGCGGTGATCTCTATTTTTTGTTTTTTTCAACCAAGACAAAAACCATTTTTCTTGGCTCATGGGCGATGTATCTAGGAATCTGCGGCCAGGACAACGCTGGACAGCATGCATCAGCAAGCTCGAAAAAAAAGCACGAAACTGTAAATAAATATTGACCATTTTCATTTCAATTCTAGTGGTTTTGTGCACGAATTACTCTGGAATGCACAAAGCTTGTGTTAATTGACAGGTGACCATTAACAAGCTGTGCATTTTTGTGCATTGCCTACTCCAGAACACAAATCTTGTGTTAATTGACAGGTGACACAGTAATGACTGTTACACAGTGTACGAGCACTACATAAGACACACTGCAGAAGACAAGGCAAACTAAAGAAGACAAGACCGACTACTGAAGTCAAGACAGATTACAAAAGAGAGGACAAACTACAGAAGACAGACTATAAAAGACAAGACAGACTACAGAAGACAGACTATAAAAGACAAGACAGACTATAGAAGACAGGACTACAAAAGACAAGAGAGACTACAGAAGACAAGACAGACTACACAAGACATGCCCAAAATACGACAAGACTACAGACTACAGAAATTTTCTGTCTTAGAATCCTGTAGTGCGTTTTGACTGGGAACTGACGGCGTGTGCATTTGCCTCGCAGAAAGCACCAGCGGAGACTACTATTACGAGCAGAGAAGCCAGGCAGAAACTTTTCCGTCAAACGGCAGTCAGCCGGCACAGCACGTACGCGCACCAACTTTAACTGGGGATAGCCAGCCGGCGCGCTGGGAACTCTCTAAGAAATGAAATGGTGGGCGCGCTTACCGGACGAAAGTTACCGAATTCCCGCAGCAGTCGCCGTCACAACTGACAGCGTGTGCATCTGCTTCACAGCAAGCACCAGCAGATACTACTATTGCGAGCAGAGAAGCGAGGCAGAAACCTTTCTGTCAAACGGCAGCCAGCCGGCACAGCACGCACGCGCACCAACGTTAACTGGGGATAGTGAGCTGGCGTGCTGGGACTCTAGCAGAAATGAATTGGTGGGCGTGCTCACCGGACGGAAGTTACCGAATTCCCGCAGCAGTCGCCGTCACAACTGACAGCGTGTACATGTGCCTCGAAGCAAACACCAGCAGAGACTACTATTGCGAGCAGAGAAGCGAGGCAGAAACTTTTCCGTCAAACGGCAGCCAGCCGGCACAGCACGCACGCGCACCAACTTTAACTGGGGATAGCCAGCCGGCGTGCTGGGAACTCCCGAAGAAATGAAATGGTGGGCGCGCTCACCGGACGAAAGTTACCGCATTCCCGCAGCAGTCGCCGTCACAACTGAGAGCGTGTGCACGTGCCTCGCAACAAGCACCAGCAGAGACTACTATTGCGAGCAGAGAAGCGAGGCAGAAACTTTTCCGTCGAACAGCAGCCAGCCGGCACAGCACGCACGCACACCAACGTTAACTGGGAATAACCAGCCGGCGTGCTGGGAACTCTCCAATAAAAGAAATAGTGGGCGTGCTCACCGGAGGAAAGTTACAGAATTTCCGCAGCAGTCGCCGTCACAATTGACAGCGTGTGCATGTGCTTCTAAGCAAGGACCAGCACAGACTACTTATACGAGCAGAGAACCGAGGCAGAAAACTTTCCCTCAAACGGCAGCCAGCCGGCACAGCACACACGCGCACAAACGTTGACTGGGATAGCCAGCTGGCGTGCTGGGACATTCGAAGAAATGAAATGGTGGGCGCGCTCACGGGACGAAAGATACCGAATTACCGCAGTTGTCGCCGTCACAACTGACAGCGTGTGCATGTGCCTCTAAGCAAGCACCAGCAGAGACTACTATTACGAGCAGAGAAGCGAGGCAGAAACTTTTTCGTAAAATGGCAGCCAGCCAGCACAGCACGCACGCGCACCAACGTTAACTGAGAATAGCCAGCCGGCGTGCTGGGAACTCTCTAATAAATTAAATGGTGGGCGCGCTCACCGGACGAAAGTTACCGAATTCCCGCAGCAGTCGCCGCCACAACTGACAACGTGTGCATGAGCCTCGAAGCAAGGACCAGCAGAGACTACTATTACGAGCAGAGAATCGAGGCAGAAGCATTTCCCTCAAACGGAAGCCAGCCGGCACAGCACGCACGCGCACCAATGTTAGCTGGGGAGAGCAAGCCGGCGTGCTGGGAACTCTCGAATAAAAGAAATGGTGGGCGCGCTCACCGGACGAAAGAGACAGAATTCCCGCAGCAGTCGCCGTCACAACTAACAGCGTGTGCATGTGCATCTAAGAAAGCACCAGCAGAGACTACTATTACGAGAAGAGAAGCGAGGCAGAAACGTTTCCGTCAAACGGCAGCCAGCCGGCACAGCACGCACGCGAACCAACGTTAACTGGGGATAACCAGCCGGCGTGCTGTGAACTCTCGAATAAAAGAAATGGTGGGCGCGCTCACCGGACGAAAGTTACAGAATTCCCGCAGCAGTCGCCGTCACAACTGACAGCGTGTGCATGTGCCTCGCATCAAGCACCAGCAGAGACTATTATTACGTGCAGAGAAAGAGGCAGAAACTTTTCCATCAAACGGCAGCCAGCCGGCACAGCACGCACGCGCACCAAAGTTAACTGGGGATAGCCAGCCGGCGTGCTGGGAACTCTCGAAGTAAGAAATGGTGAGCGCGCTCACCGGACGAAAGTTACCGAAATCCCGCCGCAGTCGCCGTCACAACTGACTGCGTGTGCCTCGCATCAAGCACCAGCAGAGACTACTATTACGAGCAGAGAAGCGAGGCAGAAACTTTTCCGTCAGACGGCAGCCAGCCGGCACAGCACGCACACACACCAACGTTGACTGGGGATAGCCAGCTGGCGTGCTGGGACTCTCGAAGAAATGAAATGGTGGGCGCGCTCATCGGTCGAAAGTTATCGAATTCCCGAAGAAGTCGCCGTCACAACTGACACCGTGTGCATGTGCCTCTAATCAAGCACCAGCAGAAACTACTATTACGAGCAGAGAAGCGAGGCATAAACTTTTTCGTCAAACGGGAGCCAGCCGGCACAACACGCACGCGCAACAACGTTAACTGAGGATAGCCACCCGGCGGGCTGGGAACTATGGAATCAATGAAATGGAGGGCGCGCTCACCTGACAAAAGTTACCGAATTCCCGCAGCAGTCGCCGTCACAACTGACAGCGTGTGCATGTGCCTCGAAGCAAGGACCAGCAGAGACTACTATTACGAGCAGAGAAGCGAGGCAGAAACCTTTCCGTCAAACGGCAGCCAGCCGGCACAGAACGCACGCGAACCAACGTTATCTGGGGATAGCCAGCCGGCGTGGTGGGAACTCCCGAAGAAATGAAATGGTGGGCGGGCTCACCGGACGAAAGTTACCGCATTCCCGCAGCAGTCGCCGTCACAACTGAGAGCGTGTGCACGTGCCTCGCAGCAAGCACCAGCAGAGACTACTATTGCGAGCAGAGAAGCGAGGCAGAAACTTTTCCGTCAAACAGCAGCCAGCCGGCACAGAACGCACGCGAACCAACGTTAACTGGGGATAGCCAGCCGGCGTGCTGGGAACTCCCGAAGAAATGAAATGGTGGGTGCGCTCACGGGACGAATGATACCGAATTCCCGCAGTTGTCGCCGTCACAACTGACAGCGTGTGCATGTGCCTCTAAGCAAGCACCAGCAGAAACTAATATTACGAGCAGAGAAGCGAGGCATAAACTTTTTCGTCAAACGGCAGCCAGCCGGCACAACATGCACGCGCAACAACGTTAACTGAGGATAGCCAGCCGGCGAGCTGGGAACTATGGAATAAATGAAATGGAGGGCGCGCTCACCTGACAAAAGTTACCGAATTCCCGCACCAGTCGCCGTCACAACTGACAGCGTGTGCATGTGCCTCGCAGCAAGGACCAGCACAGACTAGTATTACGAGCAGAGAAGCGAGGCAGAAACCTTTCCGTCAAACGGCAGCAAGCCGGCACAGCACGCACACACACCAACGTTGACTGGGGATAGCCAGCTGGCGCGCTGGGACTCTCGAAGAAATGAAATGGTGGGCGCGCTCATCGGACGAAAGTTATCGAATTCCCGCAGAAGTCGCCGTCACAACTGACAGCGTGTGCATGTGCCTCTAATCAAGCACCAGCAGAAACTACTATTACGAGCAGAGAAGCGAGGCAGAAACTTTTTCGTCAAACGGCAGCCAGCCAGCACTGCACGAACGCGCACCAACGTTTACTGGGGATAGCCAGCCGACGTGCTTGGAACTATGGAATAAATGAAATGGAGGGTTCGCTCACCTGACAAAAGTTACCGAATTCCCGCAGCAGTCGCCGTCACAACTGACAGCGTGTGCATGTGCATCTAAGCAAGCACCAGCAGAGACTACTATTACGAGAAGAGAAGCGAGGGAGAAACTTTTCCGTCAAACGGCAGCCAGCCGGCACAGCACGCACACGAACCAACGTTAACTGGGGATAGCCAGCCGGTTGGCTGGGAATTCTAGAAGAAATGAAATGTAGGGCGCGCTCACCGGACGAAAGTTACCGAATTCCCACAGCGGTCGCCGTCACAACTGACAGCGAGTGCATGTGCCTCTAAGCAAGCATCAGCAGAGACTACCATTGCGAGCAGAGAAGCGGGGCAGAAACTTTTTCGTCAAACGGCAGCCAGCCGGCACAGCACGCCCGCGCACAAACGTTTACTGGGGATAGCCAGGCCGGCGTGCTGAGAACTCTCTAAGAAATGAAATGGTGGGCGCGCTCTTTGGACGAAAGTTAGCGAATTCCCGCAGCAGTCGCCGTCACAACTGACAGCATGTGCATGTGCCTCGAAGCAAACGCAAGCAGAGACTACTATTACGAGAAGAGAAGCGAGGCAGAAACTTTTCCGTCAAACGGCAGCCAGCCGGCACAGCACGCACACGAACCAACGTTAACTGGGGATAGCCAGCCGGCGTGCTGGGAACTCTCGAAGAAATGAAATGGTGGGCGCGCTCACCGGACGAAAGTTACCGAATTCTCGCAGCAGTCGCTGTCACAACTGACAGCGTGTGCATGTGCATCTAAGCCAGCACCAGCAGAGACTACTATTGCGAGCAGAGAAGCGAGGCAGAAACTTTTCCGTCAAACAGCAGCCAGCCGGCACAGAACGCACGCGAACCAACGTTAACTGGGTATAGCCAGCCGGCGTGCTGGGAACTCCCGAAGAAATGAAATGGTGGGCGCGCTCACGGGACGAAAGGTACCGAATTCCCGCAGTTGTCGCCGTCACAACTGACAGCGTGTGCATGTGCCTCTAAGCAAGCACCAGCAGAAACTAATATTACGAGCAGAGAAGCGAGGCATAAACGTTTTCGTCAAACGGCAGCCAGCCGGCACAACATGCACGCGCAACAACGTTAACTGAGGATAGCCAGCCGGCGAGCTGGGAACTATGGAATAAATGAAATGGAGGGCGCGCTCACCTGACAAAAGTTACCGAATTCCCGCAGCAGTCGCCGTCACAACTGACAGCGTGTGCATGGGCCTCGCAGCAAGCACCAGGAGAGACTACAATTGCGAGCAGAGAAGCGAGGCAGAAACTTTTCCGTCAGACGGCAGCCAGCCGGCACAGCACGCACACACACCAACGTTGACTGGGGATAGCCAGCTGGCGTGCTGGGACTCTCGAAGTAATGAAATGGTGGGCGCGCTCATCGGTCGAAAGTTATCGAATTCCCGCAGAAGTCGCCGTCACAACTGACAGCGTGTGCATGTGCCTCTAATCAAGCACCAGCAGAAACTACTATTACGAGCAGAGAAGCGAGGCATAAACTTTTTCGTCAAACGGGAGCCAGCCGGCACAACACGCACGCGCAACAACGTTAACTGAGGATAGCCACCCGGCGGGCTGGGAACTATGGAATAAATGAAATGGAGGGCGCGCTCACCTGACAAAAGTTACCGAATTCCCGCAGCAGTCGCCGTCACAACTGACAGCGTGTGCATGTGCCTCGAAGCAAGGACCAGCAGAGACTACTATTACGAGCAGAGAAGCGAGGCAGAAACCTTTCCGTCAAACGGCAGCCAGCCGGCACAGAACGCACGCGAACCAACGTTATCTGGGGATAGCCAGCCGGCGTGGTGGGAACTCCCGAAGAAATGAAATGGTGGGCGCGCTCATCGGACGAAAGTTACCGCATTCCCGCAGCAGTCGCCGTCACAACTGAGAGCGTGTGCACGTGCCTCGCAGCAAGCACCAGCAGAGACTACTATTGCGATCAGAGAAGCGAGGCAGAAACTTTTCCGTCAAACAGCAGCCAGCCGGCACAGAACGCACGCGAACCAACGTTAACTGGGGATAGCCAGCCGGCGTGCTGGGAACTCCCGAAGAAATGAAATGGTGGGCGCGCTCACGGGACGAAAGATACCGAATTCCCGCAGTTGTCGCCGTCACAACTGACAGCGTGTGCACGTGCCTCTAAGCAAGCACCAGCAGAAACTAATATTACGAGCAGAGAAGCGAGGCATAAACTTTTTCGTCAAACGGCAGCCAGCCGGCACAATATGCACGCGCAACAACGTTAACTGAGGATAGCCAGCCGGCGAGCTGGGAACTATGGAATAAATGAAATGGAGGGCACGCTCACCTGACAAAAGTTACCGAATTCCCGCACCAGTCGCCGTCACAACTGACAGCGTGTGCATGTGCCTCGCAGCAACGACCAGCACAGACTAGTATTACGAGCAGAGAAGCGAGGCAGAAACCTTTCCGTCAAACGGCAGCCAGCCGGCACAGCACGCACGCGCACCAACGTTAACTGGGAATAGCCAGCCGGCGTGCTGGGAACTCTCTAATAAATTATTAAATGGTGGGCGCGCTCACCGGACGAAAGTTACCGAATTCCCGCAGCAGTCGCCGTCACCACTGAAAGCATGTGCATGAGCCTCGAAGCAAGCACAAGTAGAGACTACTATTACGAGAAGAGAAGCGAGGCAGAAACTTTTCCATCAAACGGCAGCCAGCCGGCACAGCACGCACACGCACCAACGTTAACTGGGGATAACCAGCCGCCGTACTGGGAACTCTCGAAGTAAGAAATGGTGAGCGCGCTCACCGGACGAAAGTTACCGAAATCCCGCCGCAGTCGCCGTCACAACTGACTGCGTGTGCCTCGCATCTAGCACCAGCAGAGACTACTATTACGAGCAGAGAAGCGAGGCAGAAACTTTTCCGTCAGACGGCAGCCAGCCGGCACAGCACGCACACACACCAACGTTGACTGGGGATAGCCAGCTGGCGTGCTGGGACTCTCGAAGAAATGAAATGGTGGGCGCGCTCATCGGTCGAAAGTTATCGAATTCCCGCAGAAGTCGCCGTCACAACTGACAGCGTGTGCATGTGCCTCTAATCAAGCACCAGCAGAAACTATTATTACGAGCAGAGAAGCGAGGCATAAACTTTTTCGTCAAACGGGAGCCAGCCGGCACAACACGCACGCGCAACAACGTTAACTGAGGATAGCCACCCGGCGGGCTGGGAACTATGGAATAAATGAAATGGAGGGCGCGCTCACCTGACAAAAGTTACCGAATTCCCGCAGCAGTCGCCATCACAACTGACAGCGTGTGCATTTGCCTCGCAGCAAGCATCAGCAGAGACTACTATTACGAGTAGAGAAGCGAGGCAGAAACATTTCCGTCAAACGGCAGCCAGCCGGCACAGCACGCACGCGCACCAACGTTAACTGGGGATAGCCAGCCGCCGTAATGGGAACTCTCGAAGAAATGAAATTGAGGGCGCGCTCACCGGACGAAAGTTACCGAATTCCCGCAGCAGTCGCCGTCACAACTGACAGCGTGTACATTTGCCTCGCAGCAAGCACCAGCGGAGACTACTATTACGAGCAGTGAAGCGAGGCAGAAACTTTTCCGTCAAACGGCAGCCAGCCGGCACAGCACGCATGCGCACCAACGTTAACTGGGGATAGCCAGCCGGCGTGCTGGGAACTCTCGTAGAAATAAAATGGTGGGCGCGCTCACCGGACGAAAGTTACCGAATTCCGGCAGCAGTCGCCGTCACAACTGACAGCATGTGCATGTGCCTCGCAGCAAGCAGCAGCAGAGACTACAATTGCGAGTAGAGAAGCGAGGCAGAAACTTTTCCGTCAAACGGCAGTCAGCCGGCACAGCACGCACGCGCACCAACGTTAACTGGGGATAGTCCGCTGGCTTTCTGGGACTCTCGAAGAAATGAAATGGTGGGCGCGCTCACCTGACGAAAGTTACCGAATTTCCGCAGCAGTCGCCGTCACAACTGACAGCGTGTGCATGTGCCTCGCAGCAAGCAGCCAGCAGACTAATCTTACGAGCAGAGAAGCGAGGCAGAAAGTTTTCTGTCAAGCGGCAGCCAGCCAGCACAGCACGCACGTGCACCAACGTTAACTTGGGATAGCCAGCCGGCGTGCTGGGAACTCTCGAAGAAATGAAATGATGGGCGCGCTCACCGGACGAAAGTTACCGAATTCCCGCAGCAGTCGCCGTCACAACTGACAGCGTGTGCATGTGCCTCGCAGCAAGCGCCAGCAGAGACTACTATTACGAGCAGAGAAGCGAGGCAAAAACTTTTCCGTCAAACGACGGCCAGCCGGCACTGCACGTACGCGCACCAACTTTAACTTGGGATAGCCAGCCGGCGTAATGGGAACCCTCGAATAAATGAAATGGAGGGCGCGCTCAGCGGACGAAAGTTACCGATTTCACGCAGCAGTCGCCGTCACAACTGACAGCGTGTGCATTTGCCTCGCAGCAAGCGAAAGCAGAGACTACTATTACGAGCAGAGAAGCGAGGCAGAAACTTTTCCGTCAAATGGCAGCCAGCCGGCACAGCACGCTCACGCACCAACGTTAACTGGGGATAGTTAGCTGTGGGGCTGGGACTCTCGAAGAAATGAAATGGTGGGCGCGCTCACCGGACGAAAGTTACCGAATTCCCGCAGCAGTCGCCGTCACAACTGA
Source organism: Amblyomma americanum (assembly GCF_052857255.1). Lineage (NCBI taxonomy): Eukaryota > Metazoa > Arthropoda > Arachnida > Ixodida > Ixodidae > Amblyomma > Amblyomma americanum. Next base: position 182,860,393 of record NC_135502.1, on the reverse strand, counting down.
CAGCGTGTGCATTTGCCTCGCAGCAAGCATCAGCAGAGACTACTATTACGAGCAGAGAAGCGAGGCAGAAACATTTCCGTCAAACGGAAGCCAGCCGGCACAGCACGCACGCGAACATCCGTTAAATGGGGTAGCCAGCCGGCGTGCTGGGAACTCTCGAACAAATGAAATGGTGGGCGCGCTCACCGGACGAAAGTAACGGAATCCCGCTGCAGTAGCCGTCACAACTGCCTGCGTGTGCATGTGCCTCGCAGCAAGCAGACAGCAGAGACTACTATTACGAGCAGAGAAGCAAGGCAGAAACTTTTCCGTCAAATGGCAGCCAGCCGGCACAGCACGCTCACGCGCCAACGTTAACTGTTGATAGTCAGCTGTCGGGCTGGGACTCTCGATGAAATGAAATGGTGGGCGCGCTCACCGGACGAAAGTTACCGAATTCCCGCAGCAATCGCCGTCACAACTGACAGCGTGTGCATGTGCCTCGAAGGAAGGACCAGCAGAGACTACTTTTACGAGGAGAGAGGCGAGGCAGAAACTTTTCCGCCAATCGACAGCCAGCCAGCACAGCACGTACGCGCACCAACGTTAACTGGGGTTAGCCAGCCGGCGTAATGGTAACTCTCGAAGAAATGAAATGAAGGGCGCGCTCACCTGACGAAAGTTACCGAATTCCCGCAGCAGTCGCCATCACAACTGACAGCGTGTGCATGTGCCTAGCATCAAGTACCAGCAGAGACTATTATTTCGAGCAGAGAAGCGAGGCAGAAACTTTTCTGTCAAACGGCAGCCAGGTGGCACAGCACGCACACGCACCAACGTTGACTTGGATAGCCAGCTGGCGTGCTGGGACTCTCGAAGAAATGAAATGGTGGGCGCGCTCACCGGACGAAAGTTACCGAATTCCCGCAGAAGTCGCCGTCACAACTGACAGCGTCTGCATGTGCCTCTAAGCAAGCAGCAGCAGAGACTACTATTACGAGCAGTGAAGCGAGGCAGAAACTTTTTCGTGAAACGGCAGCCAGCCAGCACAGCACGCACGCGCACCAACGTTTACTGGGAATAGCCAGTCGACGTGCTGCGAACTCTGGAAGAAATGAAAATGGAGGGCGCGCTCACTGGACGAAAGTTACCGAATTTCCGCAGCAGTCCCCGTCACAACTGGCAGCGTGTGCATGTGCCTCGCAGCAAGCAGCCAGCAGAGACTACTATTACGAGCAGAGAAGCGAGGCAGAAACTTTTCCGTCAAATGGCAGCCAGCCGGCACAGCACGCTCACGCGCCAACGTTAACTGGGGATAGTCAGCTGTCGGGCTGGGACTCTCGAAGAAATGAAATGGTGGGCGCGCTCACCGGACGAAAGTTACCGAATTCCCGCAGCAGTCGCCGTCACAACTGACAGCGTGTGCATTTGCCTCGCAGCGAGCATCAGCAGAGGCTACTATTACGAGCAGAGAAGCGAGGCAGAAACATTTCCGTCAAACGGCAGCCAGCCGGCACAGCACGTACGCGCACAAACGTTAACTGGGATAGCCAGCCGGCGTGTTGGGAACTCTCGTAGAAATTAAATGGTGGGCGTGCACACCACACGAAAGTTACCGAATTCCCACAGCAGTCGCCGTCACAACTGACAGCGTGTGCATGTGCCTCGCAGCAAGCACTAGCGGAGACTACTATTACGAGCAGAGAAGCGAGGCAGAAACTTTTCCGTCAAACGGCAGCGAGCCGGAACAGCACGCACGCGCACCAACGTTAACTGGGGATAGCGAGCTGGCGTGCTGGGACTCTAGCAGAAAAGAAATGGTGGGCGTGCTCACCGGACGGAAGTTACCGAATTCCCGCAGCAGTCGCCGTCACAACTGACAGCGTGTGCATGTGCCTCGCAGCAAGCACCAGCAGAGATTACTACTACGAGCAGAGAAGCGAGGCAGGAACTTTTCCGTCAAACGATAGCCAGCCGGCACAGCACGTACGCGCACAAACGTTAACTGGGGATAGCCAGCCGGCGTAATGGGAACTCTCGAAGAAATGAAATTGAGGGCACGCTCACCGGACGAAAGTTACCGAATTCCCGCAGCAGTCGCCGTCACAACCCGATTAAAACGCACGACACAATTTTGTGTCGCAAGACAAGCTGTCTTGTCGTGCCTTGTGTCGTGCGACAAGCTTCGTGTCGTGGGTTCTTTCGCGCGACAAAGTTGTTTGTAGTAGGTTCTGCCGCACGACAGGCATCTTTCCTGCATTTTTTCGTGCGAAGAAGGCCCCTGTCGCAGCATTTGTCGCGCGACAGGTTTCTGTCGCAGGTACTGTCGCGCGACAGTGGGAGTCGTGCCGCGCGACAGAGATTGCGTGTCTCAGAAAAGTTGCCTGTCGTGGGTTCAGTCGCGCGACAGACTTCTAGCGCCTCTTTTCACGCGACAAAAGTACCTGTAGTGCGCCCTGTCGCGCGACACAACAGCTTGTCGTGGGATATGCCGCACGACATGTGCCTGTCGCGGGATGAGTCACGCGACATTGTTGGCGGAGAATTTTTTTAGCGGCAGTGACGTGGTGCTTATCATAAAATAGCAAAAAAAATACTTTACGATGTCGTTCATTGCCTTCACTGAAAATTTCATGACGGTGACACGAAAATGTCGCTAAATATAGACAGCAGCTTATGCAGCCGAAGGTGAAATGCGGCGGCCGGCGAGTTTGAACCGATTTGATTCTCGGTCGAAATGAGAATAAAGTCTTGGGACTGACGTCAACCGCGTACTTTAAAGAGTTTCGCCTGGTTTGACACAGTCTAGCTCCTGTGCACCCGCGCTCGGTCCTCTAAACTACTCTGGTCCCAGTGTGACTGTGTGCTATGGCAATTTGAGCGAAAAGGAGGATGTCTGGGGGTTTTGATGTGCACCACGGCCATACAGTTTAGCGACATGATAACGTACGGGCGCGGCATGCCAGCCTGAATACCGGCCGCCAGCGTCAGAAAAATGCGACAGTAATGTTTGTTCAAGTCCATACTAAGCCGTCGGATGGAGTATCGTTGGCCAATATCTAGTCGTTGGTAGAAGCGATAACAGGAATACAAACAAATGTCTCCCCACGGCGCCTTTAATTGCTGCTGCTCAATCGCGGCTCCCCTGGCCTCAGCTGGCTCCGCTCCTGAAGGTGTCGCGGAAACCGAGCATATCTTTGTTTTACTATGAGACGAGGTTCACAGTAAAACGATGACGAGAGCAGCACCTCAGCGCTAGCCAGTTTCGAAGTGCTTCAGCTGCTGCATCGATGCGAAACCGGCTAGGCTTAGCGACGAGTAGGGCAGCCAGGGGGTAGCGCGTAGTTCATTGCCCGGCGCGCCCGCGGGCGGCGTCGTTCCCGAAAGCTCGCCTCGCTCACTCCCGCTGGCTCACTGATTGGCTCAACAGCTTGCGACCTTCACTCGGAAGGCTGGAAAATCGAGAAGCGAGCGACTGGCGCTGCGACTGAGCGATACTTTATGCCCACGCTTGCACTACTGGTGAACAACCTTTAACGCACATATGCTTGGGTTATCGGCTGCATTGCAGCGAGTCTTAGTTAAGATCGTCCGCGTCGCCATCGTCACCGTCCGTGACGCACAGGCTGAGAACTTCAATTCCTGCACGTGCCGAAACAACTAGTATTTTTCGTAACGATACGAGCTCGAAAACACGCCTGCTTCGATGCGCTAGTGGGCTCTTGCTTGTTAAACTACACGCGATCAGGATGCGGCGAGTGCTAGCCACTGTTGCATATTAGCTAAAGTGAGACGCAAGTATCGACGTAGTTTCGTAACGCTGTTGATATCAAAGCACTTCGCTTGTGCTGGTCACCGATTAAGCTGTTAAGTTTCATGATCTCCGGTGAGCGTGCCGGTGTCGCGCAAATTAATGCATCGCAGCTACTCTCCATCGAGCCAATTGCGTTCAACTTATCCATGATAATCGCCAGCTTGAGATACGGCGCTTTTCATCGCTGTTTCTGTCGCAACTTAGTGATTTTATCTGGCATCAAACGAAATTGCATTCTGTCAACACCGTCGTCTGCTAGGGCATCCAGGTCACTTCAGGGGATCACAGGATCGCAGCTTCTACAAACGATATCCAAAAAGAGTAACTGAAAGCGCTTTAGTATTCTTAAATAATCTAAAAATAATTTAAAATAAATGCAGTGTCTTTGTCGTGAAGATAATATAAGTATTCATGGTTTAAAAAACAAATTTTTTTGTCGGTTGTAATTATTCACCGAAACGAAAGCGCAGCCGTCGCCGCCATTGCAGCGCAACCGGCAGGTCGTGTTTTGTATTATTTGCCTCTTTGAGGCATTGCTTGAGTACTTGTACGGCGGACACGTGTGAAGAACTCATTCAATAGCAAGGTGAGCAGCAGTGTGTTTTGGAAGCCAACGACCAAGATTTCGGCCTGTCAACATTGGGGAGTTTCAACGGGTAAGCCATGAAGAGTGCTGCGACGTCTTTTCATCTGTTAGGGGAACGAAGACTCCTGAGCCGTTTTACTAAGCCTGGATGAATCGCATGGCCGGTGAGTCCCGCTCTGCGTTTCTTTGCTAATGATCTGTATTCACACGCGCTATTTGTATGCGGCTATATAGGGATGTGAGTGGAGGCAGTCCGCTTGCGGTTGCCGCAGCTCTAATGCGGCGCCAAAAAAGCAGGGCCTATATCCACCATGACAAGTGTTGTTCTCATTGTCTTTATGTGCATTTATAACTCGCGTGCCGTGGTAAATAAAAATGGCACCAGATATCACAACAGAGTTACGCTTTCGCTAGCTAGCGCTTCGACACTTGGTGCAAAAGCATGGATTTGCACTGCGTAGAAGACGATGAGCGAGAAGTGCCGCGCGGCGGAGCACTCGCGCTAGGCCAGCTGCGATCAGACACCGCACTATTTTGCTCAGGGTTAGTACTCATCGGATTAGTGATTGTGCCTTAATATGCGTCATACTAAATTTTGAGACAGTGATCGCATGCGAAAGGCTAGTTCATATTCATCGCCTTCTCATTTGTAAACTTGTCTGTGCTTCCCCAGTGGAACAGGATTTGAGGCAGTGTTATGTCAAAGCTAGATCAATCTTGCGTCTCCCGAGCTGTAAACGTTGATGCTTCTTCTCCTTCAGAGAAGTGCGAGCTGTCGGATATGCAACTTAAAATTATTTAGGATTTCTACCTTTTTGCTATATCCCTCGCTTTCGTGGCCCGCATTCAAGTCGTTCGCCATTGTCGATGGTTTTTTTTGTTACTTATTTTCGCTTTGTTATTTATTCTTTGTTGCGTGCCATCAGCTGTGGTGCCGGCGATTCTCCGAGCTCGGAACTCTTCCCAGGCACGGGATCCTACCCACAGACCTCCCTTCGCCGCACTCACGAGTGTTCTTTGGTATTTTTTTTGTTTCTCTTGCCTTTACTTGCATTGCCAGTCGACAAATTTGTGCAGCTTTTAATTGTATGCAGATTTGTTAAATGCGCTAGCAATTTTTCTATGATGCCAAGCTGTGCTGTGAGATATCAAGCTTCTTGCTAGTGAAGGCATGCTTTTTTCCATTCTCTCTTCTCATTTAACCAAGGCAGACTGGTTGCAACTTTCAATTTAATACCTCGACATTGGTGCAAGGCACCATGATAGGAAAAAATGAAAACCTGCACATCCTATATTCAAATTGGTGTGCGGTATTTCAGCCAGCTCATCTTTCAGTGTGGTTATAACAGTCATTGTGACTCTTCTCAAAGAATGTACAGGGGTGCATTACATAAAATCTGTTCATTTGTTTTGTCATGGGCTAGCTCATTGTTCGTTATTTATTATATTACGTCTAAGTTTAGTTTTTAAAGCAGTAGACGATTCCCTCTCTTGTCATTCATGACATGGCTACAGCCACTGACAGCTGTTGCTCTGGATGAATTTATTTGCAGTTGCCAGCGGCCAGCATCTATTGGGCCATGCGTGCTTCCTGCCTTCGGCTGTGTCATCCCTCCTGATCCGTTCATGGTAGTTATTCTTTTTCAGTGATGCATATCTTAGCTGCCTATTTAGAAAAATATTTTCAATATAGGCTTGCAGCTAGATTTAGAAATGAATGAAACTCTACATGCACTTCACAGCATTACCTCAGCTTATAATTACCGGAACTGTAGACTTGTACAAAATATAGTCGCTGATGTAGCTCTTGACGCAGCTGCTGTTAACATAAACGTGTTTTGACATTGCACACCTGTTGCCTGGTATGCATATGTGTCCTCGAAAAGGACGTATATGTTCATTTATCCCTTTAAAAACATTGTGCTCTACAATGATGGTTTACCAGTATTTCTGACACAGAGACCAAATTGTCAGTCAGTAATGTAACATTGCACGATGACACCAATCCTTGTATGGTATAGCATCCTTGCAATGCACTGGGCAAGCTGCTGTCAGCACAGGTTTATTGCTGGTTTATTGCCATAGCATATGGTTATACTGCACAGTTTGTACCTCTACCTTCTTAAAGCTGTATAATTGAAAAATTTAAAATTAGTTGAAGGAAAATTCAAGGAAATGTAACAGTAACTGTCTCACATTTTGGTGGACACTTGAACCGTGATATAAGGGAGGGATATATAAGGGAAGTAATGAAGAGCTGATGCCCATGATAGGTGCCCCTCTTTAGTTAAACATTCCTCGCAATTAACACGTTTGGTGCAAAACAAACATGGGACTTGCATGCTCACAAGCACCCTCATGTCAGGAAAACAAAGTGCCAATGTTGCCCTACTTTAGAGCTTTGCTCCTAAAAGCGCAGCTGACTGCTGCTCAAAGTTGAAAGCAAAAAGATGTCTACTTTTCCTCATGTGCAGTCTGCGGTGCTGGTGCCATTTGCAATGGTGATTGACATTGAGTTGCATGATGCTCAGTCTGTTCCTGGAGTTAGTGATTTTGTCTGTCGTGTGAATGTGCTGTTCAAAATTAGTGCAGAACAATGGTTCTCTAGTTCATTTTAGGTAACTGTCTCCTGTGCCACATGCTACCATCCTTTTTCCTCAAATTTCCTAATCTCATTTAGCCACCTGATTGCCACCCATTCATGCATTCACCTACTCTTGGAATCCTCCCAGTGTTTTAGTGTGGTATTGCTTATATCTTCTCTGCATTACACATGCACTGCACTTCCTCTTTTTTTGATTTAGTCAAGATATCTCCGTTCCTGTTTCTTGCATAAGCATAAGAGGCGACTCAAGTGCACCATCTGGGCTTGTGATGCAATGTGTAGGGTGCTTCGTTTTTGGGTAAAACCTGGTTTCTTCCTACTGTTGCACCAAAAAAGATTCTTAAAGATCAGGTTCAACCCAATCTCTGTGCAAATCTGCCTGTAAGAAAGTGTGGTTTGAAGGTGCACGAAGGCAAAGAACTGCTGGAGTGTAGTGGATGTCACATAATTCTTCTGACAGATTTTTTAAACAATTCTGGTTATTTTATTTCTCTTTTAATGTTTATTGTTTGTCGGTTGCTTATAATTTTTGGATAAACTGAAAACTACATGTACTGACTGGTATTTCATTCCAATAATTAAACCCATTATTATGAAGCTGCGTTGGAAGGTAGGTGTGCATTTAGAATGCGTGCTTTGAATTTCAGTGATTGTTTCTGCAATGCAAAATGGAGGACAGATCTCTGCTGTGCGAGTTTTTTTGCAATGGAGTGAAAGTAGCTGGAGAAGCATTTGCTACTGTGTCACCCAGCCAAAAGTTCTCCCACAGACCACAGAGCTTCCGAATACCTATGGCTTAAAGCTCGAAGCTCTGGTTGCCCTTTCCGAGGTTTTCTGCATTAACGAGTGCAAGCCCAAGGGCTCAGAGCTGACAAGCATTTGAAACCCTAAAGCTATACACTGTAGTGCTGGGGCCGTGCAGCAAGTCAGTGTAAATTAGGTCGCGATAAACATGGTTTACTGTAGAAAGCTGGTGTGAAAAAATAGTTGCGCTCACAGAAACCGCTGTTTCTTAGTCTGTTATTGAAACAAAGCAATGCATGTAAAATTTTATATCTCACTGATCCCTCAATTTTTTTCCAGCTAAAGACCAAGAGTTGCATGGCAGTTGTGCAAGCCACCAAGTTGCGTGTGATTTTTGCCAGGGACCTGGAGCAGGCTGGGAAATTAGTGGATGGCCAGTGGTATTCACTCAGTAAGGCAAACTTTTTCTGTATGTACAGTTTTTGGCATGGCATTGCTTAGGAACGCATGCACTAATCTGACTACTCTATGTCAGCCCATGCTTCAAGAATAATGAAGTACATGAAAAAAATTGATTGCCGAAAAAAAATTGCCGCTTCAGGTATGTTTTTCAGGAAAGTATTTGCCATTTAAAGGGCTGTGAAAACCTTAAAAATTATTATGTGCTTGTTGTGGCTTTTTTTTCAAATCTTTTCCACGTCTATGTTGGCCTGACCTTGTAGCTTGTCTGCATGAGATTAGCTGCTACCTACAGTTTGTTTTTTGTTGCTCCTTTATTGCCTGTCACAATCTTTACTTTGCGTGGCAGTGTCATGCAGTTTGGGAAGTAATCTGATCTTATTTCTGCATTGACCTGTAGTGCAAGCTTTTGCATGTGGGGCAGGTTTATGGTGTCCTTTTGTTTGCTGTAACTGCAGTTTGGCCATGAGGGTTAGAGGCTTAGTCCTTTTTTATTTTGATGCAGTGTCATATACTTTATGCATAAATTAATGAAGTAAGCACTATTTTTTGTAATAAATGAACATTCATTATAGCTGTGGCCATTATAAGTGCACTTGACTCTAAAATGGCTTTCTTTCGGCATTCAGTATTACATCTTAAAACCAGCCGGAAGACACAAAGCAGGAGAAGAGATGAGCACAAGATGAGGCTGGTCTAACAACTGAAATTTTATTAAAGGAAAGTGGCAAAAGAACACCTGCAAAGAGATTCAAGCACGCAAGACCCCAAAGCAGTGAGAGGGCAAAAAATAACCGAAAGGCACTGACGTACTAGTAAACCATCTAAAAAACTAATTCCTTACAGTGAAGGTTCACCGACGGTTTAGCCAGGCACTTGTTTTTAGCCTTACAGATGTAGTAAGCCTGAACTATATCAGGACAGATTTATCACTGCCCTAAACCACTGATGTGCAGCAGAAATCAGGCGTGCAAAGAGGAAGGTCGTCCTCCGATTGCATTCACGAGATTGAACGTGCAGTGTCTGGTGAAAATTCGCCTTCCCCTCTATACAGTGAAAGGGCTCTCAGCCAGGCGCACATTCAGATATCTGCTTGTCTGCCCATAGTAGTTTCAGCTACGAGGCAGTGGAATGCAAAAAACCGGTTTACTTTTGCAAGTGGTGATTATTTTTTATCTAGTTGTATCAAGCCTAGTTTGAACGAAGAAGCAAAGGGCTCCTACCTTACTTTTAGCGGTCAAGACAACAGCAACATCATACTTTGGTGCAACTTTCTTGGGATGGTGCGAAATTGCGTGGAGGTAAGGTATAGAGCCCGTCTTTTTGTGCTGCTCAACTATGTCAGCATCATGTGAACGGTGTTCCGTTCCCTCGAGAGAGTAAAAACACACTCTGACAGGTGCGCAAGATGGGCAAGTGGGAACCCAGGTGCCATTGGCTTAGAAACCTGCTTCGAGAATGCATTCTAAACACTGTGATGGCATGACTTCCATAAAGCAGTCGTGATGCAGGTGATTGCCAACCTGTCCTTCACCAGCCTCGAGTGGTTCAACTCGTAGCTAAGAGGCTTCCTGATCTTGAGCTTTGGCGCCAACATATGTGGTCGTCCGCAAAGCGCAGGTCTAAGTAAAGAAGCTACAAACGGTTATGCTTAGTGAAATTCAGACCTAAAAGATAGGCTTTGACCACATGCCTAAAGATTTCTAAAACGTCTTGTGCCAACTTATCTGAGCCCTCCTTGTGCAAAAAAATAGGTAGCTATCAACATAACGAAATGCTACTATGCCGAGGCCTTCCAAACAGGGCTTTGATGCGGAATCGACTCTGGACAGAAGAATGTCGCGGAGGAACAGTGCAACCTGGGACCCTCTGCATATGCCTGATTTCTGATGTAAATACCGCCTTGCCAACTCACAAAAGTGGAGTTCTGTGGAGTTCTAGTTTCTTGTGGATAGCAACCTGGGCAGGTGCTCTGCAGTGAGCATTAACATGGAGTGCCTGCACTATTTATTGTCACATGATAGACATCTGAAGTATGTGCAAACTGCATCAGGGTGAACAATGAACATGCTTTTACAGATGATTGCGTGATTTCGGTTGCTGGCTTCTTGGGGCTGTTGTCCTTTTACTGCAAATCCGCATTTGTGAGTTGGCAGGGTGGTATTTACGCGCAGGTCGTACCTTTGCTCCGCAACATTTTTTTTTGTCTAAAGTCAATAAGGCATTAGAGCCCTGTTTGGAAGACCTTGGCATAGTAGCATTTCATTATGTTCATGACTGTAATTTTTCTGGACATAGAAGGCTCAGATAAGTTGGCACAAGATGTTTTAGGAGTCTTTAAGGCATGCGGTCAAGGCCTGTCTTTTACATCAGAATTGACTAAGCAGAACCGTTAGCAGTTTCTTGATGCAGACTTGCGCTTTGTGGACGAATATGTTTGTCGGGGCTACAGCTAAAGATTAGGAAGGCTCTTTTTAGCTACGAGTCGGACCACGCGTTGTTGGGGAAGGATGGTGAAGAGGTGCATTTGTCGCTGGTTAAGGTCAGAAAAGATGGAAACATTTGATGGGTGTGCAATCGTGTGCATGACATCAGCTTTAGATAAGTCATGCCATCACTGCTGAGGACGCATTCTTGTAGCAGGTTTCCAAGCTGCTGGGTTCCCACTTGCCCATCTCAACAACCTGTCATAATATGTTTTCACTCGCTCGAGGGTAAGGAGCACATTCCCCGATGATGCTGATACACCTTACCTCCACAGTATTTCACAGTCTCAAGAAAGTCGCGGGAAAGCGTAATGCTGCTGTTGTCTTAACAGCGAAGTGCAAGACAGGAGGCCTTTGCGCCGCCATTAAAAAGGCTTGATAAAACTGGGTACTTGTCCACAATGGACAGTGTCACAAAAAAGGTTCACCACTTGCAAAAGTAATGGAGTTTATTGCGTTCCACTGCCTAATGGCTGCAACTAATATGGGCAGACAGGCATATATTTGAATTTGCACTTGACTGAGCACTTTCACTCTATAGGGGGAAGGCAAATTCTAATCTGGCACTGTATGCTCAATCTTGTGAATGCAAATCTGAGGATGACAGGTCTCTTTGCACGCCTAATTTCAACGACACATCAGTGGTTTTTGGAAGGGATAAATCTGTCGGTAGATAGTTGAGGCTTACTACATCGGTAAGGCTAAGGACACGTGTGGCTAAGCCATCGGAAAACCTTCACCGTAAGGAATTTGCTTTTTTAGATGATTCATTATTATGCCAGTGACCTTTGATTGCACTTCGCCCTTTCACTGCTTTGGGTTATTGTGCGCTTGTATCTCTTCGCGGGTCTCCTTTTGCGGCTTTCCTTCAATGATGCCGCAGCAGTGGCTCAGTGGTTATGGCGCTCGGCTGCTGTCCCAAAAGGCGCAGGTTCGATCCTGGCCGCACCAGTCAAATTTAAATGGAGGCGAAATTTTAGAGACCCGTGTACTGTGCATTGTCAGTGCACGCTAATGAACCCCAGGTGGTCGAAATTTCTGGAGCCCTCCACTACGGCGTCCCTCATAGCCCGAGTCGCTTTGGGACGTTAAACCCTCACAAATCAAATAATCAAAATCTTCAATTAAATTTTTGTTAGTCCCGCCTCTTGAGCTCATGTCTTCTTGTGTGTTCTGGCTGGTTTTAAGGTGAGTCAGTACCAACTCGGCCAGTCATAAGCCTTGTCCCGCCTCTTGAGCTCATGTCTTCTTGTGTGTTCTGGCTGGTTTTAAGGTGAGTCAGTACCAACTCGGCCAGTCATAAGCCTTGTTCAGTATTACAACATTTTAAATAGAGTGAGAAGTTTGCTAGGCTATGTTGCCGGGGATCGTGTCCGCAGCAGTTGTGGGCAACTCAGAAGAGATAGCGTCATACGATCGGTTGTGTCATTGGCAGAGGATGATGTGAGGATGCTGCTCGAAAAGAAAATTTCATTATCGGATAATTATCTACAGCCAAAAATGTCCAAAAAGTGGCTGAGCCAGAGAAAAAGTGCCGCGAAATTTGAAAAAATTTGAAAGTAGGTGGAGCTACAGCGTAGTGCCAAGTTTGAAAAACTGGAAGTATGGACAAAGCCAAAGCTTGGCGCCAAGTTTGAAAACACGAAATGAGCAATCACGTGACCATTGATAAGTGTCCTATACTTAACCAGGAGATAGGAAAAAGAATGATAAATTAGAGGCAATTAGATAATTATTGAGAAGCGAAAGGCAATGAACGCGTGATTAGACTGGGTGGGTATTCAGTGAGTGGGCAGGAACGATCCGTGCAGAGAAATCTGAAAACTCGAAATCGTTGCTGGGATGAAATGAGGGTAAAATAAGAGTTAATTAGTAACCAATCAAGTCAACGAGAAAACAACCATGGCGCCAAATTTGAAAGGTGACCTGTGTCGAGGAAGCATCAACGCTTTCACATTTTTTTTGCGCAGGTAGCAGCGGTGATCTCTATTTTTTGTTTTTTTCAACCAAGACAAAAACCATTTTTCTTGGCTCATGGGCGATGTATCTAGGAATCTGCGGCCAGGACAACGCTGGACAGCATGCATCAGCAAGCTCGAAAAAAAAGCACGAAACTGTAAATAAATATTGATCATTTTCATTTCAATTCTAGTGGTTTTGTGCACGAATTACTCTGGAATGCACAAAGCTTGTGTTAATTGACAGGTGACCATTAACAAGCTGTGCATTTTTGTGCATTGCCTACTCCAGAACACAAATCTTGTGTTAATTGACAGGTGACACAGTAATGACTGTTACACAGTGTACGAGCACTACATAAGACACACTGCAGAAGACAAGGCAAACTACAGAAGACAAGACAGACTACAGAAGTCAAGACAGATTACAAAAGAGAGGACAAACTACAGAAGACAGACTATAAAAGACAAGACAGACTACAGAAGACAGACTATAAAAGACAAGACAGACTATAGAAGACAGGACTACAAAAGACAAGAGAGACTACAGAAGACAAGACAGACTACACAAGACATGCCCAAAATACGACAAGACTACAGACTACAGAAATTTTCTGTCTTAGAATCCTGTAGTGCGTTTTGACTGGGAACTGACGGCGTGTGCATTTGCCTCGCAGAAAGCACCAGCGGAGACTACTATTACGAGCAGAGAAGCCAAGCAGAAACTTTTCCGTCAAACGGCAGCCAGCCGGCACAGCATGCACGCGCACCAACGTTAACTGGGGATAGCCAGCCGGCGTGCTGGGAGCTCTCGTAGAAATGAAATTGTGGGCGCGCTCACCGGACGAAAGTTACCGAATTCCCGCAGCAGTCGCTGTCACAACTGACAGCGTCTGCATGTGCCTCACAGCAAGCACAAGCAGAGACTACTATTACGAGCAGAGAAGCGAGGCAGAAACCTTTCTGTCAAACGGCAGCCAGCCGGCACAGCACGCACGCGCACCAACGTTAACTGGGGATAGTGAGCTGGCGTGCTGGGACTCTAGCAGAAATGAATTGGTGGGCGTGCTCACCGGAAGGAAGTTACCGAATTCCCGCAGCAGTCGCCGTCACAACTGACAGCGTGTGCATGTGCCTCGAAGCAAACACCAGCAGAGACTACTATTGCGAGCAGAGAAGCGAGGCAGAAACTTTTCCGTCAAACGGCAGTCAGCCGGCACAGCACGTACGCGCACCAACTTTAACTGGGGATAGCCAGCCGGCGCGCTGGGAACTCTCTAAGAAATGAAATGGTGGGCGCGCTTACCGGACGAAAGTTACCGAATTCCCGCAGCAGTCGCCGTCACAACTGACAGCGTGTGCATCTGCTTCACAGCAAGCACCAGCAGATACTACTATTGCGAGCAGAGAAGCGAGGCAGAAACCTTTCTGTCAAACGGCAGCCAGCCGGCACAGCACGCACGCGCACCAACGTTAACTGGGGATAGTGAGCTGGCGTGCTGGGACTCTAGCAGAAATGAATTGGTGGGCGTGCTCACCGGACGGAAGTTACCGAATTCCCGCAGCAGTCGCCGTCACAACTGACAGCGTGTGCATGTGCCTCGAAGCAAACACCAGCAGAGACTACTATTGCGAGCAGAGAAGCGAGGCAGAAACTTTTCCGTCAAACGGCAGTCAGCCGGCACAGCACGTACGCGCACCAACTTTAACTGGGGATAGCCAGCCGGCGCGCTGGGAACTCTCTAAGAAATGAAATGGTGGGCGCGCTTACCGGACGAAAGTTACCGAATTCCCGCAGCAGTCGCCGTCACAACTGACAGCGTGTGCATCTGCTTCACAGCAAGCACCAGCAGATACTACTATTGCGAGCAGAGAAGCGAGGCAGAAACCTTTCTGTCAAACGGCAGCCAGCCGGCACAGCACGCACGCGCACCAACGTTAACTGGGGATAGTGAGCTGGCGTGCTGGGACTCTAGCAGAAATGAATTGGTGGGCGTGCTCACCGGACGGAAGTTACCGAATTCCCGCAGCAGTCGCCGTCACAACTGACAGCGTGTACATGTGCCTCGAAGCAAACACCAGCAGAGACTACTATTGCGAGCAGAGAAGCGAGGCAGAAACTTTTCCGTCAAACGGCAGCCAGCCGGCACAGCATGCACGCGCACCAACGTTAACTGGGGATAGCCAGCCGGCGTGCTGGGAGCTCTCGTAGAAATGAAATTGTGGGCGCGCTCACCGGACGAAAGTTACCGAATTCCCGCAGCAGTCGCTGTCACAACTGACAGCGTCTGCATGTGCCTCACAGCAAGCACAAGCAGAGACTACTATTACGAGCAGAGAAGCGAGGCAGAAACCTTTCTGTCAAACGGCAGCCAGCCGGCACAGCACGCACGCGCACCAACGTTAACTGGGGATAGTGAGCTGGCGTGCTGGGACTCTAGCAGAAATGAATTGGTGGGCGTGCTCACCGGAAGGAAGTTACCGAATTCCCGCAGCAGTCGCCGTCACAACTGACAGCGTGTGCATGTGCCTCGAAGCAAACACCAGCAGAGACTACTATTGCGAGCAGAGAAGCGAGGCAGAAACTTTTCCGTCAAACGGCAGTCAGCCGGCACAGCACGTACGCGCACCAACTTTAACTGGGGATAGCCAGCCGGCGCGCTGGGAACTCTCTAAGAAATGAAATGGTGGGCGCGCTTACCGGACGAAAGTTACCGAATTCCCGCAGCAGTCGCCGTCACAACTGACAGCGTGTGCATCTGCTTCACAGCAAAGCACCAGCAGATACTACTATTGCGAGCAGAGAAGCGAGGCAGAAACCTTTCTGTCAAACGGCAGCCAGCCGGCACAGCACGCACGCGCACCAACGTTAACTGGGGATAGTGAGCTGGCGTGCTGGGACTCTAGCAGAAATGAATTGGTGGGCGTGCTCACCGGACGGAAGTTACCGAATTCCCGCAGCAGTCGCCGTCACAACTGACAGCGTGTGCATGTGCCTCGAAGCAAACACCAGCAGAGACTACTATTGCGAGCAGAGAAGCGAGGCAGAAACTTTTCCGTCAAACGGCAGTCAGCCGGCACAGCACGTACGCGCACCAACTTTAACTGGGGATAGCCAGCCGGCGCGCTGGGAACTCTCTAAGAAATGAAATGGTGGGCGCGCTTACCGGACGAAAGTTACCGAATTCCCGCAGCAGTCGCCGTCACAACTGACAGCGTGTGCATCTGCTTCACAGCAAGCACCAGCAGATACTACTATTGCGAGCAGAGAAGCGAGGCAGAAACCTTTCTGTCAAACGGCAGCCAGCCGGCACAGCACGCACGCGCACCAACGTTAACTGGGGATAGTGAGCTGGCGTGCTGGGACTCTAGCAGAAATGAATTGGTGGGCGTGCTCACCGGACGGAAGTTACCGAATTCCCGCAGCAGTCGCCGTCACAACTGACAGCGTGTACATGTGCCTCGAAGCAAACACCAGCAGAGACTACTATTGCGAGCAGAGAAGCGAGGCAGAAACCTTTCCGTCAAACGGCAGCCAGCCTGCACAGCACGCACGCGCACCAACTTTAACTGGGGATAGCCAGCCGGCGTGCTGGGAACTCCCGAAGAAATGAAATGGTGGGCGCGCTCACCGGACGAAAGTTACCGCATTCCCGCAGCAGTCGCCGTCACAACTGAGAGCGTGTGCACGTGCCTCGCAACAAGCACCAGCAGAGACTACTATTGCGAGCAGAGAAGCGAGGCAGAAACTTTTCCGTCGAACAGCAGCCCAGCCGGCACAGCACGCACGCACACCAACGTTAACTGGGAATAACCAGCCGGCGTGCTGGGAACTCTCCAATAAAAGAAATAGTGGGCGTGCTCACCGGAGGAAAGTTACAGAATTTCCGCAGCAGTCGCCGTCACAATTGACAGCGTGTGCATGTGCTTCGAAGCAAGGACCAGCACAGAATACTTATACGAGCAGAGAACCGAGGCAGAAAACTTTCCCTCAAACGGCAGCCAGCCGGCACAGCACACACGCGCACAAACGTTGACTGGGATAGCCAGCTGGCGTGCTGGGACATTCGAAGAAATGAAATGGTGGGCGCGCTCACGGGACGAAAGATACCTAATTACCGCAGTTGTCGCCGTCACAACTGACAGCGTGTGCATGTGCCTCTAAGCAAGCACCAGCAGAGACTACTATTACGAGCAGAGAAGCGAGGCAGAAACTTTTTCGTAAAATGGCAGCCAGCCAGCACAGCACGCACGCGCACCAACGTTAACTGAGAATAGCCAGCCGGCGTGCTGGGAACTCTCTAATAAATTAAATGGTGGGCGCGCTCACCGGACGAAAGTTACCGAATTCCCGCAGCAGTCGCCGCCACAACTGACAACGTGTGCATGATCCTCGAAGCAAGGACCAGCAGAGACTACTATTACGAGCAGAGAAGCGAGGCAGAAGCCTTTCCCTCAAACGGAAGCCAGCCGGCACAGCACGCACGCGCACCAATGTTAGCTGGGGAGAGCAAGCCGGCGTGCTGGGAACTCTCTAAGAAAACAAATGATGGGCGCGCTCACCGGACGAAAGTTACGGAATTCCCGCAGCGGTCGCCGACACAACTGACAGCGTGTGCATGTGCCTCAAGCAAGCACCAGCAGAGACTACTATTACGAGCAGCGAAGGGAGGCAGAAACTTTTTCGCCAAACGGCAGCCAGCCAGCACAGCACGCACACGCACCAACGTTTACTGGGGATAGCCAGCCGACGTGCTGGGAACTCTGGAAGAAATGAAATGGAGGGCGCGCTCACCGGACGAAAGTTACCAAATTCCCGCAGCAGTCGCCGTCACAACTGAGAGCGTGTGCATGTGCCTCGCAGCAAGCACCAGCAGAGACTACTATTGCTTGCAGTGAAGCGAGGCAGGAAACTATTCCGTCAAACAGCAGCCAGCCGGCACAGCACGCACGCGCACCAACGTTAACTGGGGATAACCAGCCGGCGTGCTGGGAACTCTCGAATAAAAGAAATGGTGGGCGCGATCACCGGACGAAAGAGACAGAATTCCCGCAGCAGTCGCCGTCACAACTAACAGCGTGTGCATGTGCATCTAAGAAAGCACCAGCAGAGACTACTATTACGAGAAGAGAAGCGAGGCAGAAACGTTTCCGTCAAACGGCAGCCAGCCGGCACAGCACGCACACGAACCAACGTTATTTGGGGATAGCCAGCCGGTGGGCTGGGAACTCGAGAAGAAATGAAATGTAGGGCGCGCTCACCGGACGAAAGTTAGCGAATTCCCGCAGCAGTCGCCGTCACAACTGAGAGCGTGTGCATGTGCCTCGCAGCAAGCACCAGCAGAGACTACTATTGCTTGCAGAGAAGCGAGGCAGAAACTATTCCGCCAAACAGCAACCAGCCGGCACAGCACGCACGCGCACCAACGTTAACTGGGGATAACCAGCCGGCGTGCTGGGAACTCTCGAATAAAAGAAATGGTGGGCGCGCTCACCGGACGAAAGTTACAGAATTCCCGCAGCAGTCGCCGTCACAACTGACAGCGTGTGCATGTGCCTCGCATCAAGCACCAGCAGAGACTATTATTACGTGCAGAGAAAGAGGCAGAAACTTTTCCATCAAACGGCAGCCAGCCGGCACAGCACGCACGCGCACCAAAGTTAACTGGGGATAGCCAGCCGGCGTGCTGGGAACTCTCGAAGTAAGAAATGGTGAGCGCGCTCACTGGACGAAAGTTACCGAAATCCCGCCGCAGTCGCCGTCACAACTGACTGCGTGTGCCTCGCATCAAGCACCAGCAGAGACTACTATTACGAGCAGAGAAGCGAGGCGGAAACTTTTCCGTCAGACGGCAGCCAGCCGGCACAGCACGCACACACACCAACGTTGACTGGGGATAGCCAGCTGGCGTGCTGGGACTCTCGAAGAAATGAAATGGTGGGCGCGCTCATCGGTCGAAAGTTATCGAATTCCCGCAGAAGTCGCCGTCACAACTGACAGCGTGTGCATGTGCCTCTAATCAAGCACCAGCAGAAACTACTATTACGAGCAGAGAAGCGAGGCATAAACTTTTTCGTCAAACGGGAGCCAGCCGGCACAACACGCACGCGCAACAACGTTAACTGAGGATAGCCACCCGGCGGGCTGGGAACTATGGAATAAATGAAATGGAGGGCGCGCTCACCTGACAAAAGTTACCGAATTCCCGCAGCAGTCGCCGTCACAACTGACAGCGTGTGCATGTGCCTCGAAGCAAGGACCAGCAGAGACTACTATTACGAGCAGAGAAGCGAGGCAGAAACCTTTCCGTCAAACGGCAGCCAGCCGGCACAGAACGCACGCGAACCAACGTTATCTGGGGATAGCCAGCCGGCGTGGTGGGAACTCCCGAAGAAATGAAATGGTGGGCGGGCTCACCGGACGAAAGCTACCGCATTCCCGCAGCAGTCGCCGTCACAACTGAGAGCGTGTGCACGTGCCTCGCAGCAAGCACCAGCAGAGACTACTATTGCGAGCAGAGAAGCGAGGCAGAAACTTTTCCGTCAAACAGCAGCCAGCCGGCACAGAACGCACGCGAACCAACGTTAACTGGGGATAGCCAGCCGGCGTGCTGGGAACTCCCGAAGAAATGAAATGGTGGGCGCGCTCACGGGACGAAAGATACCGAATTCCCGCAGTTGTCGCCGTCACAACTGACAGCGTGTGCATGTGCCTCTAAGCAAGCACCAGCAGAAACTAATATTACGAGCAGAGAAGCGAGACATAAACTTTTTCGTCAAACGGCAGCCAGCCGGCACAACATGCACGCGCAACAACGTTAACTGAGGATAGCCAGCCGGCGAGCTGGGAACTATGGAATAAATGAAATGGAGGGCGCGCTCACCTGACAAAAGTTACCGAATTCCCGCACCAGTCGCCGTCACAACTGACAGCGTGTGCATGTGCCTCGCAGCAAGGACCAGCACAGACTAGTATTACGAGCAGAGAAGAGAGGCAGAAACCTTTCCGTCAAACGGCAGCAAGCCGGCACAGCACGCACACACACCAACGTTGACTGGGGATAGCCAGCTGGCGTGCTGGGACTCTCGAAGAAATGAAATGGTGGGCGCGCTCATCGGACGAAAGTTATCGAATTCCCGCAGAAGTCGCCGTCACAACTGACAGCGTGTGCATGTGCCTCTAATCAAGCACCAGCAGAAACTACTATTACGAGCAGAGAAGCGAGGCAGAAACTTTTTCGTCAAACGGCAGCCAGCCAGCACAGCACGAACGCGCACCAACGTTTACTGGGGATAGCCAGCCGACGTGCTTGGAACTATGGAATAAATGAAATGGAGGGTTCGCTCACCTGACAAAAGTTACCGAATTCCCGCAGCAGTCGCCGTCACAACTGACAGCGTGTGCATGTGCATCTAAGCAAGCACCAGCAGAGACTACTATTACGAGAAGAGAAGCGAGGGAGAAACTTTTCCGTCAAACGGCAGCCAGCCGGCACAGCACGCACACGAACCAACGTTAACTGGGGATAGCCAGCCGGTTGGCTGGGAATTCTAGAAGAAATGAAATGTAGGGCGCGCTCACCGGACGAAAGTTACCGAATTCCCACAGCGGTCGCCGTCACAACTGACAGCGAGTGCATGTGCCTCTAAGCAAGCATAAGCAGAGACTACCATTGCGAGCAGAGAAGCGGGGCAGAAACTTTTTCGTCAAACGGCAGCCAGCCGGCACAGCACGCCCGCGCACAAACGTTTACTGGGGATAGCCAGGCCGGCGTGCTGAGAACTCTCTAAGAAATGAAATGGTGGGCGCGCTCTTTGGACGAAAGTTAGCGAATTCCCGCAGCAGTCGCCGTCACAACTGACAGCATGTGCATGTGCCTCGAAGCAAACGCAAGCAGAGACTAGTATTACGAGAAGAGAAGCGAGGCAGAAACTTTTCCGTCAAACGGCAGCCAGCCGGCACAGCACGCACACGAACCAACGTTAACTGGGGATAGCCAGCCGGCGTGCTGGGAACTCTCGAAGAAATGAAATGGTGGGCGCGCTCACCGGACGAAAGTTACCGAATTCTCGCAGCAGTCGCTGTCACAACTGACAGCGTGTGCATGTGCATCTAAGCCAGCACCAGCAGAGACTACTATTGCGAGCAGAGAAGCGAGGCAGAAACTTTTCCGTCAAACAGCAGCCAGCCGGCACAGAACGCACGCGAACCAACGTTAACTGGGTATAGCCAGCCGGCGTGCTGGGAACTCCCGAAGAAATGAAATGGTGGGCGCGCTCACGGGACGAAAGGTACCGAATTCCCGCAGTTGTCGCCGTCACAACTGACAGCGTGTGCATGTGCCTCTAAGCAAGCACCAGCAGAAACTAATATTACGAGCAGAGAAGCGAGGCAGAAACCTTTCTGTCAAACGGCAGCCAGCCGGCACAGCACGCACGCGCACCAACGTTAACTGGGGATAGTGAGCTGGCGAGCTGGGAACTATGGAATAAATGAAATGGAGGGCGCGCTCACCTGACAAAAGTTACCGAATTCCCGCAGCAGTCGCCGTCACAACTGACAGCGTGTGCATGTGCCTCGCAGCAAGCACCAGGAGAGACTACAATTGCGAGCAGAGAAGCGAGGCAGAAACTTTTCCGTCAGACGGCAGCCAGCCGGCACAGCACGCACACACACCAACGTTGACTGGGGATAGCCAGCTGGCGTGCTGGGACTCTCGAAGAAATGAAATGGTGGGCGCGCTCATCGGTCGAAAGTTATCGAATTCCCGCAGAAGTCGCCGTCACAACTGACAGCGTGTGCATGTGCCTCTAATCAAGCACCAGCAGAAACTACTATTACGAGCAGAGAAGCGAGGCATAAACTTTTTCGTCAAACGGGAGCCAGCCGGCACAACACGCACGCGCAACAACGTTAACTGAGGATAGCCACCCGGCGGGCTGGGAACTATGGAATAAATGAAATGGAGGGCGCGCTCACCTGACAAAAGTTACCGAATTCCCGCAGCAGTCGCCGTCACAACTGACAGCGTCTGCATGTGCCTCGAAGCAAGGACCAGCAGAGACTACTATTACGAGCAGAGAAGCGAGGCAGAAACCTTTCCGTCAAACGGCAGCCAGCCGGCACAGAACGCACGCGAACCAACGTTATCTGGGGATAGCCAGCCGGCGTGGTGGGAACTCCCGAAGAAATGAAATGGTGGGCGCGCTCACCGGACGAAAGTTACCGCATTCCCGCAGCAGTCGTCGTCACAACTGAGAGCGTGTGCACGTGCCTCGCAGCAAGCACCAGCAGAGACTACTATTGCGATCAGAGAAGCGAGGCAGAAACTTTTCCGTCAAACAGCAGCCAGCCGGCACAGAACGCACGCGAACCAACGTTAACTGGGGATAGCCAGCCGGCGTGCTGGGAACTCCCGAAGAAATGAAATGGTGGGCGCGCTCACGGGACGAAAGATACCGAATTCCCGCAGTTGTCGCCGTCACAACTGACAGCGTGTGCATGTGCCTCTAAGCAAGCACCAGCAGAAACTAATATTACGAGCAGAGAAGCGAGGCATAAACTTTTTCGTCAAACGGCAGCCAGCCGGCACAACATGCACGCGCAACAACGTTAACTGAGGATAGCCAGCCGGCGAGCTGGGAACTATGGAATAAATGAAATGGAGGGCGCGCTCACCTGACAAAAGTTACCGAATTCCCGCACCAGTCGCCGTCACAACTGACAGCGTGTGCATGTGCCTCGCAGCAAGGACCAGCACAGACTAGTATTACGAGCAGAGAAGCGAGGCAGAAACCTTTCCGTCCAACGGCAGCCAGCCGGCACAGCACGGACGCGCACCAACGTTAACTGGGAATAGCCAGCCGGCGTGCTGGGAACTCTCTAATAAATTATTAAATGGTGGGCGCGCTCACCGGACGAAAGTTACCGAATTCCCGCAGCAGTCGCCGTCACCACTGAAAGCATGTGCATGAGCCTCGAAGCAAGCACAAGTAGAGACTACTATTACGAGAAGAGAAGCGAGGCAGAAACTTTTACATCAAACGGCAGCCAGCCGGCACAGAACGCACGCGCACCAACGTTAACTGGCGATAGCCAGCCGGCGTGCTGGGAACTCCCGAAGAAATGAAATGGTGGGCGCGCTCACCGGACGAAAGTTACCGCATTCCCGCAGCAGTCGCCGTCACAACTGAGAGCGTGTGCATGTGCCTCGCAGCAAGCACCAGCAGAGACTACTATTGCGAGCAGAGAAGCGAGGCAGAAACTTTTCCGTCAAACAGCAGCCAGCCGGCACAGCACGCACGCACACCAACGCTAACTGGGGATAACCAGCCGGCGTGCTGGGAACTCTCCAATAAAAGAAATGGTGGGCGTGCTCACCGGACGAAAGTTACAGAATTTCCGCAGCAGTCGCCGTCACAATTGACAGCGTGTGCATGTGCTTCGAAGCAAGGACCAGCACCGACTACTATTACGAGCAGAGAAGCGAGGCAGAAAACTTTCCGTCAAACGGCAGCCAGCCGGCACAGCACACACGCGCACCAACGTTGACTGGGATAGCCAGCTGGCGTGCTGGGACTATCGAAGAAATGAAATGGTGGGCGCGCTCACGGGACGAAAGATACCGAATTCCCGCAGTTGTCGCCGTCGCAACTGACAGCGTGTGCATGTGCCTCTAAGCAAGGACCAGCAGAGACTACAATTACGAGCAGAGAAGCGAGGCAGAACCTCTCCGTCAAACGGAAGCCAGCCGGCACAGCACGCACGCGCACCAATGTTAGCTGGGGAGAGCAAGCCGGCGTGCTGGGAACTCTCTAAGAAAAGAAATGGTGGGCGCGCTCACCGGACGAAAGTTACCGAATTCCCGCAGCGGTCGCCGACACAACTGACAGCGTGTGCATGTGCCTCAAGCAAGCACCAGCAGAAACTACTATTACGAGCAGAGAAGCGAGGCAGAAACTTTTTCGTTAAACGGCAGCCAGCCGGCACAGCACGCACGCGCACCAACGTTTACTGGGGATAGCCAGCCGGCGTGCTGGGAACTCTCTAAGAAATGAAATGGTAGGCGCGCTCTTTGGACGAAAGTTAGCGAATTCCCGCAGCAGTCGCCGTGACAACTGTCAGCATGTGCATGTGCCTCGAAGCAAACACAAGCAGAGACTACTATTACGAGAAGAGAAGCGAGGCACAAACTTTTCCGTCAAACGGCAGCCAGCCGGCACAGCACGCACACGAACCAACGTTAACTGGGGATATCCAGCCGGCGTGCTGGGAACTCTCGAAGTAATGAAATGGAGGGCGCGCTCACCTGACGAAAGTTACCGAATTGCCGCCGCAGTCCCCGTCACAACTGACAGCGTGTGCATGTGCGTCGAAGCAAGGACCAGCAGAGACTGCTCTTACGAGGAGAGAAGCGAGGCAGAAACTTTTCCCTCAATCGACAGCCAGCCGGCACAGCACGTACACGAACCAACGTTAACTGGGGATAGCCAGCCGGTGGGCTGGGAACTCTAGAAGAAATGAAATGTAGGGCGCGCTCACCGGACGAAAGTTACCGAATTCCCGCAGCGGTCGCCGTCACAACTGACAGCGTGCGCATGTGCCTCTAAGCAAGCATCAGCAGAGACTACCATTACGAGCAGAGAAGCGAGGCAGAAACTTTTTCGTCAAACGGCAGCCAGCCGGCACAGCACGCACGCGCACCAACGTTTACTGGGGATAGCCAGCCGGCGCGCTGGGAACTCTCTAAGAAACGAAATGGTGGGCGCGCTCTTTGGACGAAAGTTAGCGAATTCCCGCAGCCGTCGCCGTCACAACTGACAGCATGTGCATGTGCCTCGAAGCAAACACAAGCAGAGACTACTATTACAAGAAGTTAAGCGAGGAGAAACTTTTCCGTCAAACGGCAGCCAGCCGGCACTGCACGCACACGAACCAACGTTAACTGGGGATAGCCAGCCAACGTGCTGGGAACTCGCGAAGAAATGAAATGGTGGGCGCACTCACCGGACGAAAGTTACCGAATTCTCGCAGCAGTCGCTGTCACAACTGACAACGTGTGCACGTGCCTCGCAGCAAGCACCAGCAGAGACTACTATTGCGAGCAGAGAAGCGAGGCAGAAACTTTTCCTTCAAACAGCAGCCAGCCGGCACAGCACGCACGCACACCAACGCTAACTGGGGATAACCAGCCGGCCTGCTGGGAACTCTCCAATAAAAGAAATGGTGGGCGTGCTCACCGGACGAAAGTTACAGAATTTCCGCAGCAGTCGCCGTCACAATTGACAGCGTGTGCATGTGCTTCGAAGCAAGAACCAGCACCGACTACTATTACGAGCAGAGAAGCGAGGCAGAAAACTTTCCGTCAAACGGCAGCCAGCCGGCACAGCAGACACGCGCACCAACGTTGACTGGGATAGCCAGCTGGCGTGCTGGGACTATCGAAGAAATGAAATGGTGGGCGCGCTCACGGGACGAAAGATACCGAATTCCCGCAGTTGTCGCCGTCACAACTGACAGCGTGTGCATGTGCCTCTAAGCAAGCACCAGCAGAGACTACTATCACGAGAAGATAAGCGAGGCAGAAACTTTTCCATCAAACGGCAGCCAGCCGCACAGCACGCACACGAACCAACGTTAACTGGGGTTAGCCAGCCGGTGGGTTGGGAACTCTAGAAGAAATGAAATGTAGGGCGCGCTCACCGGACGAAAGTTACCAAATTCCCGCAGCAGTCGCCGTCACAACTGACAGCGTGTGCATGAGCCTCGAAGCAAGGACCAGCAGAGACTACAATTACGAGCAGAGAAGCGAGGCAGAACCTCTCCGTCAAACGGAAGCCAGCCGGCACAGCACGCACGCGCACCAATGTTAGCTGGGGAGAGCAAGCCGGCGTGCTGGAAACTCTCTAAGAAAAGAAATGGTGGGCGCGCTCACCGGACGAAAGTTACCGAATTCCCGCAGCGGTCGCCGACACAACTGACAGCGTGTGCATGTGCCTCAAGGAAGCACCAGCAGAGACTACTATTACGAGAAGAGAAGCGAGGCAGAAACTTTTCCATCAAACGGCAGCCAGCCGGCACAGCACGCACACGCACCAACGTTAACTGGGGATAACCAGCCGCCGTACTGGGAACTCTCGAAGTAAGAAATGGTGAGCGCGCTCACCGGAAGAAAGTTACCGAAATCCCGCCGCAGTCGCCGTCACAACTGACTGCGTGTGCCTCGCATCAAGCACCAGCAGAGACTACTATTACGAGCAGAGAAGCGAGTCAGAAACTTTTCCGTCAGACGGCAGCCAGCCGGCACAGCACGCACACACACCAATGTTGACTGGGGATAGCCAGCTGGCGTGCTGGGACTCTCGAAGAAATGAAATGGTGGGCGCGCTCATCGGTCGAAAGTTATCGAATTCCCGCAGAAGTCGCCGTCACAACTGACAGCGTGTGCATGTGCCTCTAATCAAGCACCAGCAGAAACTACTATTACGAGCAGAGAAGCGAGGCAGAAAACTTTCCGTCAAACGGCAGCCAGCCGGCACAGAACGCATGCGAACCAACGTTATCTGGGGATAGCCAGCCGGCGTGGTGGGAACTCCCGAAGAAATGAAATGGTGGGCGCGCTCACCGGACGAAAGTTACCGCATTCCCGCAGCAGTCGCCGTCACAACTGAGAGCGTGTGCACGTGCCTCGCAGCAAGCACCAGCAGAGACTACTATTGCGATCAGAGAAGCGAGGCAGAAACTTTTCCGTCAAACAGCAGCCAGCCGGCACAGAACGCACGCGAACCAACGTTAACTGGGGATAGCCAGCCGGCGTGCTGGGAACTCCCGAAGAAATGAAATGGTGGGCGCGCTCACGGGACGAAAGATACCGAATTCCCGCAGTTGTCGCCGTCACAACTGACAGCGTGTGCATGTGCCTCTAAGCAAGCACCAGCAGAAACTAATATTACGAGCAGAGAAGCGAGGCATAAACTTTTTCGTCAAACGGCAGCCAGCCGGCACAACATGCACGCGCAACAACGTTAACTGAGGATAGCCAGCCGGCGAGCTGGGAACTATGGAATAAATGAAATGGAGGGCGCGCTCACCTGACAAAAGTTACCGAATTCCCGCACCAGTCGCCGTCACAACTGACAGCGTGTGCATGTGCCTCGCAGCAAGGACCAGCACAGACTAGTATTACGAGCAGAGAAGCGAGGCAGAAACCTTTCCGTCAAACGGCAGCCAGCCGGCACAGCACGCACGCGCACCAACGTTAACTGGGATTAGCCAGCCGGCGTGCTGGAACTCTCTAATAAATTAATAAATGGTGGGCGCGCTCACCGGACGAAAGTTACCGAATTCCCGCAGCAGTCGCCGTCACCACTGAAAGCATGTGCATGAGCCTCGAAGCAAGCACAAGTAGAGACTACTATTACGAGAAGAGAAGCGAGGCAGAAACTTTTCCATCAAACGGCAGCCAGCCGGCACAGCACGCACACGCACCAACGTTAACTGGGGATAACCAGCCGCCGTACTGGGAACTCTCGAAGTAAGAAATGGTGAGCGCGCTCACCGGACGAAAGTTACCGAAATCCCGCCGCAGTCGCCGTCACAACTAACTGCGTGTGCCTCGCATCAAGCACCAGCAGAGACTACTATTACGAGCAGAGAAGCGAGGCAGAAACTTTTCCGTCAGACGGCAGCCAGCCGGCACAGCACGCACACACACCAACGTTGACTGGGGATAGCCAGCTGGCGTGCTGGGACTCTCGAAGAAATGAAATGGTGGGCGCGCTCATCGGACGAAAGTTATCGAATTCCCGCAGAAGTCGCCGTCACAACTGACAGCGTGTGCATGCGCCTCTAATCAAGCACCAGCAGAAACTACTATTACGAGCAGAGAAGCGAGGCAGAAACTTTTTCTTCAAACGGCAGCCAGCCAGCACAGCACGAACGCGCACCAACGTTTACTGGGGATAACCAGCTGACGTGCTTAGAACTATGGAATAAATGAAATGGAGGGTTCGCTCACCTGACAAAAGTTACCGAATTCCCGCAGCAGTCGCCGTCACAACTGACAGCGTGTGCATGTGCATCTAAGCAAGCACCAGCAGAGACTACTATTACGAGAAGAGAAGCGAGGGAGAAACTTTTCCGTCAAACGGCAGCCAGCCGGCACAGCACGCACACAAACCAACGTTAACTGGGGATAGCCAGCCGGTGGGCTGGGAATTCTAGAAGAAATGAAATGTAGGGCGCGCTCACCGGACGAAAGTTACCGAATTCCCACAGCGGTCGCCGTCACAACTGACAACGAGTGCATGTGCCTCTAAGCAAGCATCAGCAGAGACTACCATTGCGAGCAGAGAAGCGGGGCAGAAACTTTTTCGTCAAACGGCAGCCAGCCGGCACAGCACGCCCGCGCACAAACGTTTACTGGGGATAGCCAGCCGGCGTGCTGAGAACTCTCTAAGAAATGAAATGGTGGGCGCGCTCTTTGGACGAAAGTTAGCGAATTCCCGCAGCAGTCGCCGTCACAACTGACAGCATGTGCATGTGCCTCGAAGCAAACGCAAGCAGAGACTACTATTACGAGAAGAGAAGCGAGGCAGAAACTTTTCCGTCAAACGGCAGCCAGCCGGCACAGCACGCACACGAACCAACGTTAACTGGGGATAGCCAGCCGGCGTGCTGGGAACTCTCGAAGAAATGAAATGGTGGGCGCGCTCACCGGACGAAAGTTACCGAATTCTCGCAGCAGTCGCTGTCACAACTGACAGCGTGTGCATGTGCATCTAAGCCAGCACCAGCAGAGACTACTATTACGAGCAGAGAAGCGAGGCAGAAAATATTTTGTCAAACGGCAGCCAGCTGGCACAGCACGCACGCGCACCAGCGTTAACTGGGGATAGCCAGCCGGCGGGCTGGGAACTCTAGAAGAAATGAAAAATGGAGGGCGCGCTCACCGGACGAAAGTTACCGAATTTCCGCAGCAGTCGCCGTCACAACTGACAGCGTGTGCATGTGCCTCTAAGCAAGTACCTGAAGAGACTACTATTACGAGCAGAGAAGCGAGGCAGAAACATTTTCGTCAAACGGCAGCCAGCCGGCACAGCACGCACGCGCACCAACGTTTACTCGGGATAGCCAGCCGACGTGCTGGGAACTCTGAAAGAAATGAAATGTAGGGCGCGCTCACTGGACGAAAGTTACCGAATTCCCGCAGCAGTCGCCGTCACAACTGACAGCGTGTGCATGTGCTTCGAAGCAAGGACCAGCAGAGACTACTATTACGAGCAGAGAAGCGAGGCGGAAACTTTTTCTATCAAACGGCAGCCAGCCGGCACAGCACGCACGCGCACCAACGTTAACTGGGGATAGCCAGCCGGCGTGCTGGGAACTCCCGAAGAAATGAAATGGTGGGCGCGCTCACGGGACGAAAGATACCGAATTCCCGCAGTTGTCGCCGTCACAACTGACAGCGTGTGCATGTGCCTCTAAGCAAGCACCAGCAGAAACTAATATTACGAGCAGAGAAGCGAGGCATAAACTTTTTCGTCAAACGGCAGCCAGCCGGCACAACATGCACGCGCAACAACGTTAACTGAGGATAGCCAGCCGGCGAGCTGGGAACTATGGAATAAATGAAATGGAGGGCGCGCTCACCTGACAAAAGTTACCGAATTCCCGCACCAGTCGCCGTCACAACTGACAGCGTGTGCATGTGCCTCGCAGCAAGGACCAGCACAGACTAGTATTACGAGCAGAGAAGCGAGGCAGAAACCTTTCCGTCAAACGGCAGCCAGCCGGCACAGCACGCACGCGCACCAACGTTAACTGGGATTAGCCAGCCGGCGTGCTGGGAACTCTCTAATAAATTATTAAATGGTGGGCGCGCTCACCGGACGAAAGTTACCGAATTCCCGCAGCAGTCGCCGTCACCACTGAAAGCATGTGCATGAGCCTCGAAGCAAGCACAAGTAGAGACTACTATTACGAGAAGAGAAGCGAGGCAGAAACTTTTCCATCAAACGGCAGCCAGCCGGCACAGCACGCACACGCACCAACGTTAACTGGGGATAACCAGCCGCCGTACTGGGAACTCTCGAAGTAAGAAATGGTGAGCGCGCTCACCGGACGAAAGTTACCGAAATCCCGCCGCAGTCGCCGTCACAACTAACTGCGTGTGCCTCGCATCAAGCACCAGCAGAGACTACTATTACGAGCAGAGAAGCGAGGCAGAAACTTTTCCGTCAGACGGCAGCCAGCCGGCACAGCACGCACACACACCAACGTTGACTGGGGATAGCCAGCTGGCGTGCTGGGACTCTCGAAGAAATGAAATGGTGGGCGCGCTCATCGGACGAAAGTTATCGAATTCCCGCAAAAGTCGCCGTCACAACTGACAGCGTGTGCATGTGCCTCTAATCAAGCACCAGCAGAAACTACTATTACGAGCACAGAAGCGAGGCAGAAACTTTTTCGTCAAACGGCAGCCAGCCAGCACAGCACGAACGCGCACCAACGTTTACTGGGGATAACCAGCTGACGTGCTTAGAACTATGGAATAAATGAAATGGAGGGTTCGCTCACCTGACAAAAGTTACCGAATTCCCGCAGCAGTCGCCGTCACAACTGACAGCGTGTGCATGTGCATCTAAGCAAGCACCAGCAGAGACTACTATTACGAGAAGAGAAGCGAGGGAGAAACTTTTCCGTCAAACGGCAGCCAGCCGGCACAGCACGCACACGAACCAACGTTAACTGGGGATAGCCAGCCGGTGGGCTGGGAATTCTAGAAGAAATGAAATGTAGGGCGCGCTCACCGGACGAAAGTTACCGAATTCCCACAGCGGTCGCCGTCACAACTGACAGCGAGTGCATGTGCCTCTAAGCAAGCATCAGCAGAGACTACCATTGCGAGCAGAGAAGCGGGGCAGAAACTTTTTCGTCAAACGGCAGCCGGCCGGCACAGCACGCCCGCGCACAAACGTTTACTGGGGATAGCCAGCCGGCGTGCTGAGAACTCTCTAAGAAATGAAATGGTGGGCGCGCTCTTTGGACGAAAGTTAGCGAATTCCCGCAGCAGTCGCCGTCACAACTGACAGCATGTGCATGTGCCTCGAAGCAAACGCAAGCAGAGACTACTATTACGAGAAGAGAAGCGAGGCAGAAACTTTTCCGTCAAACGGCAGCCAGCCGGCACAGCACGCACACGAACCAACGTTAACTGGGGATAGCCAGCCGGCGTGCTGGGAACTCTCGAAGAAATGAAATGGTGGGCGCGCTCACCGGACGAAAGTTACCGAATTCTCGCAGCAGTCGCTGTCACAACTGACAGCGTGTGCATGTGCATCTAAGCCAGCACCAGCAGAGACTACTATTACGAGCAGAGAAGCGAGGCAGAAAATATTTTGTCAAACGGCAGCCAGCTGGCACAGCACGCACGCGCACCAGCGTTAACTGGGGATAGCCAGCCGGCGGGCTGGAACTCTAGAAGAAATGAAAAATGTAGGGCGCGCTCACCGGACGAAAGTTACCGAATTCCCACAGCGGTCGCCGTCACAACTGACAGCGAGTGCATGTGCCTCTAAGCAAGCATCAGCAGAGACTACCATTGCGAGCAGAGAAGCGGGGCAGAAACTTTTTCGTCAAACGGCAGCCGGCCGGCACAGCACGCCCGCGCACAAACGTTTACTGGGGATAGCCAGCCGGCGTGCTGAGAACTCTCTAAGAAATGAAATGGTGGGCGCGCTCTTTGGACGAAAGTTAGCGAATTCCCGCAGCAGTCGCCGTCACAACTGACAGCATGTGCATGTGCCTCGAAGCAAACGCAAGCAGAGACTACTATTACGAGAAGAGAAGCGAGGCAGAAACTTTTCCGTCAAACGGCAGCCAGCCGGCACAGCACGCACACGAACCAACGTTAACTGGGGATAGCCAGCCGGCGTGCTGGGAACTCTCGAAGAAATGAAATGGTGGGCGCGCTCACCGGACGAAAGTTACCGCATTCCCGCAGCAGTCGCCGTCACAACTGAGAGCGTGTGCACGTGCCTCGCAGCAAGCACCAGCAGAGACTACTATTGCGATCAGAGAAGCGAGGCAGAAACTTTTCCGTCAAACAGCAGCCAGCCGGCACAGAACGCACGCGAACCAACGTTAACTGGGGATAGCCAGCCGGCGTGCTGGGAACTCCCGAAGAAATGAAATGGTGGGCGCGCTCACGGGACGAAAGATACCGAATTCCCGCAGTTGTCGCCGTCACAACTGACAGCGTGTGCATGTGCCTCTAAGCAAGCACCAGCAGAAACTAATATTACGAGCAGAGAAGCGAGGCATAAACTTTTTCGTCAAACGGCAGCCAGCCGGCACAACATGCACGCGCAACAACGTTAACTGAGGATAGCCAGCCGGCGAGCTGGGAACTATGGAATAAATGAAATGGAGGGCGCGCTCACCTGACAAAAGTTACCGAATTCCCGCACCAGTCGCCGTCACAACTGACAGCGTGTGCATGTGCCTCGCAGCAAGGACCAGCACAGACTAGTATTACGAGCAGAGAAGCGAGGCAGAAACCTTTCCGTCAAACGGCAGCCAGCCGGCACAGCACGCACGCGCACCAACGTTAACTGGGATTAGCCAGCCGGCGTGCTGGAACTCTCTAATAAATTAATAAATGGTGGGCGCGCTCACCGGACGAAAGTTACCGAATTCCCGCAGCAGTCGCCGTCACCACTGAAAGCATGTGCATGAGCCTCGAAGCAAGCACAAGTAGAGACTACTATTACGAGAAGAGAAGCGAGGCAGAAACTTTTCCATCAAACGGCAGCCAGCCGGCACAGCACGCACACGCACCAACGTTAACTGGGGATAACCAGCCGCCGTACTGGGAACTCTCGAAGTAAGAAATGGTGAGCGCGCTCACCGGACGAAAGTTACCGAAATCCCGCCGCAGTCGCCGTCACAACTAACTGCGTGTGCCTCGCATCAAGCACCAGCAGAGACTACTATTACGAGCAGAGAAGCGAGGCAGAAACTTTTCCGTCAGACGGCAGCCAGCCGGCACAGCACGCACACACACCAACGTTGACTGGGGATAGCCAGCTGGCGTGCTGGGACTCTCGAAGAAATGAAATGGTGGGCGCGCTCATCGGACGAAAGTTATCGAATTCCCGCAGAAGTCGCCGTCACAACTGACAGCGTGTGCATGCGCCTCTAATCAAGCACCAGCAGAAACTACTATTACGAGCAGAGAAGCGAGGCAGAAACTTTTTCTTCAAACGGCAGCCAGCCAGCACAGCACGAACGCGCACCAACGTTTACTGGGGATAACCAGCTGACGTGCTTAGAACTATGGAATAAATGAAATGGAGGGTTCGCTCACCTGACAAAAGTTACCGAATTCCCGCAGCAGTCGCCGTCACAACTGACAGCGTGTGCATGTGCATCTAAGCAAGCACCAGCAGAGACTACTATTACGAGAAGAGAAGCGAGGGAGAAACTTTTCCGTCAAACGGCAGCCAGCCGGCACAGCACGCACACAAACCAACGTTAACTGGGGATAGCCAGCCGGTGGGCTGGGAATTCTAGAAGAAATGAAATGTAGGGCGCGCTCACCGGACGAAAGTTACCGAATTCCCACAGCGGTCGCCGTCACAACTGACAACGAGTGCATGTGCCTCTAAGCAAGCATCAGCAGAGACTACCATTGCGAGCAGAGAAGCGGGGCAGAAACTTTTTCGTCAAACGGCAGCCAGCCGGCACAGCACGCCCGCGCACAAACGTTTACTGGGGATAGCCAGCCGGCGTGCTGAGAACTCTCTAAGAAATGAAATGGTGGGCGCGCTCTTTGGACGAAAGTTAGCGAATTCCCGCAGCAGTCGCCGTCACAACTGACAGCATGTGCATGTGCCTCGAAGCAAACGCAAGCAGAGACTACTATTACGAGAAGAGAAGCGAGGCAGAAACTTTTCCGTCAAACGGCAGCCAGCCGGCACAGCACGCACACGAACCAACGTTAACTGGGGATAGCCAGCCGGCGTGCTGGGAACTCTCGAAGAAATGAAATGGTGGGCGCGCTCACCGGACGAAAGTTACCGAATTCTCGCAGCAGTCGCTGTCACAACTGACAGCGTGTGCATGTGCATCTAAGCCAGCACCAGCAGAGACTACTATTACGAGCAGAGAAGCGAGGCAGAAAATATTTTGTCAAACGGCAGCCAGCTGGCACAGCACGCACGCGCACCAGCGTTAACTGGGGATAGCCAGCCGGCGGGCTGGGAACTCTAGAAGAAATGAAAAATGGAGGGCGCGCTCACCGGACGAAAGTTACCGAATTTCCGCAGCAGTCGCCGTCACAACTGACAGCGTGTGCATGTGCCTCTAAGCAAGTACCTGAAGAGACTACTATTACGAGCAGAGAAGCGAGGCAGAAACATTTTCGTCAAACGGCAGCCAGCCGGCACAGCACGCACGCGCACCAACGTTTACTCGGGATAGCCAGCCGACGTGCTGGGAACTCTGAAAGAAATGAAATGTAGGGCGCGCTCACTGGACGAAAGTTACCGAATTCCCGCAGCAGTCGCCGTCACAACTGACAGCGTGTGCATGTGCTTCGAAGCAAGGACCAGCAGAGACTACTATTACGAGCAGAGAAGCGAGGCGGAAACTTTTTCTATCAAACGGCAGCCAGCCGGCACAGCACGCACGCGCACCAACGTTAACTGGGGATAGCCAGCCGGCGTGCTGGGAACTCCCGAAGAAATGAAATGGTGGGCGCGCTCACGGGACGAAAGATACCGAATTCCCGCAGTTGTCGCCGTCACAACTGACAGCGTGTGCATGTGCCTCTAAGCAAGCACCAGCAGAAACTAATATTACGAGCAGAGAAGCGAGGCATAAACTTTTTCGTCAAACGGCAGCCAGCCGGCACAACATGCACGCGCAACAACGTTAACTGAGGATAGCCAGCCGGCGAGCTGGGAACTATGGAATAAATGAAATGGAGGGCGCGCTCACCTGACAAAAGTTACCGAATTCCCGCACCAGTCGCCGTCACAACTGACAGCGTGTGCATGTGCCTCGCAGCAAGGACCAGCACAGACTAGTATTACGAGCAGAGAAGCGAGGCAGAAACCTTTCCGTCAAACGGCAGCCAGCCGGCACAGCACGCACGCGCACCAACGTTAACTGGGATTAGCCAGCCGGCGTGCTGGGAACTCTCTAATAAATTATTAAATGGTGGGCGCGCTCACCGGACGAAAGTTACCGAATTCCCGCAGCAGTCGCCGTCACCACTGAAAGCATGTGCATGAGCCTCGAAGCAAGCACAAGTAGAGACTACTATTACGAGAAGAGAAGCGAGGCAGAAACTTTTCCATCAAACGGCAGCCAGCCGGCACATCACGCACACGCACCAACGTTAACTGGGGATAACCAGCCGCCGTACTGGGAACTCTCGAAGTAAGAAATGGTGAGCGCGCTCACCGGACGAAAGTTACCGAAATCCCGCCGCAGTCGCCGTCACAACTAACTGCGTGTGCCTCGCATCAAGCACCAGCAGAGACTACTATTACGAGCAGAGAAGCGAGGCAGAAACTTTTCCGTCAGACGGCAGCCAGCCGGCACAGCACGCACACACACCAACGTTGACTGGGGATAGCCAGCTGGCGTGCTGGGACTCTCGAAGAAATGAAATGGTGGGCGCGCTCATCGGACGAAAGTTATCGAATTCCCGCAGAAGTCGCCGTCACAACTGACAGCGTGTGCATGTGCCTCTAATCAAGCACCAGCAGAAACTACTATTACGAGCACAGAAGCGAGGCAGAAACTTTTTCGTCAAACGGCAGCCAGCCAGCACAGCACGAACGCGCACCAACGTTTACTGGGGATAACCAGCTGACGTGCTTAGAACTATGGAATAAATGAAATGGAGGGTTCGCTCACCTGACAAAAGTTACCGAATTCCCGCAGCAGTCGCCGTCACAACTGACAGCGTGTGCATGTGCATCTAAGCAAGCACCAGCAGAGACTACTATTACGAGAAGAGAAGCGAGGGAGAAACTTTTCCGTCAAACGGCAGCCAGCCGGCACAGCACGCACACGAACCAACGTTAACTGGGGATAGCCAGCCGGTGGGCTGGGAATTCTAGAAGAAATGAAATGTAGGGCGCGCTCACCGGACGAAAGTTACCGAATTCCCACAGCGATCGCCGTCACAACTGACAGCGAGTGCATGTGCCTCTAAGCAAGCATCAGCAGAGACTACCATTGCGAGCAGAGAAGCGGGGCAGAAACTTTTTCGTCAAACGGCAGCCGGCCGGCACAGCACGCCCGCGCACAAACGTTTACTGGGGATAGCCAGCCGGCGTGCTGAGAACTCTCTAAGAAATGAAATGGTGGGCGCGCTCTTTGGACGAAAGTTAGCGAATTCCCGCAGCAGTCGCCGTCACAACTGACAGCATGTGCATGTGCCTCGAAGCAAACGCAAGCAGAGACTACTATTACGAGAAGAGAAGCGAGGCAGAAACTTTTCCGTCAAACGGCAGCCAGCCGGCACAGCACGCACACGAACCAACGTTAACTGGGGATAGCCAGCCGGCGTGCTGGGAACTCTCGAAGAAATGAAATGGTGGGCGCGCTCACCGGACGAAAGTTACCGAATTCTCGCAGCAGTCGCTGTCACAACTGACAGCGTGTGCATGTGCATCTAAGCCAGCACCAGCAGAGACTACTATTACGAGCAGAGAAGCGAGGCAGAAAATATTTTGTCAAACGGCAGCCAGCTGGCACAGCACGCACGCGCACCAGCGTTAACTGGGGATAGCCAGCCGGCGGGCTGGGAACTCTAGAAGAAATGAAAAATGGAGGGCGCGCTCACCGGACGAAAGTTACCGAATTTCCGCAGCAGTCGCCGTCACAACTGACAGCGTGTGCATGTGCCTCTAAGCAAGTACCTGCAGAGACTACTATTACGAGCAGAGAAGCGAGGCAGAAACATTTTCGTCAAACGGCAGCCAGCCGGCACAGCACGCACGCGCACCAACGTTTACTCGGGATAGCCAGCCGACGTGCTGGCAACTCTGAAAGAAATGAAATGTAGGGCGCGCTCACTGGACGAAAGTTACCGAATTCCCTCAGCAGTCGCCGTCACAACTGACAGCGTGTGCATGTGCTTCGAAGCAAGGACCAGCAGAGACTACTATTACGAGCAGAGAAGCGAGGCGGAAACTTTTTCTATCAAACGGCAGCCAGCCGGCACAGCACGCACGCGCACCAACGTTAACTGGGGATAACCAGCCGGCGTGCTGGGAACTCTCGAATAAAAGAAATGCTGGGCGCGCTCACCGGACGAAAGTTACCGAATTCCCGCAGAAGTCGCCGTCACAACTGACAGCGTGTGCATGTGCCTCTAATCAAGCACCAGCAGATACTACTATTACGAGCAGAGCAGCGAGGCATAAACTTTTTCGTCAAACGGGAGCCAGCCGGCACAACACGCACGCGCAACAACGTTAACTGAGGATAGCCACCCGGCGGGCTGGGAACTATGGAATAAATGAAATGGAGGGCGCGCTCACCTGACAAAAGTTACCGAATTCCCGCAGCAGTCGCCGTCACAACTGACAGCGTGTGCATGTGCCTCGAAGCAAGGACCAGCAGAGACTACTATTACGAGCAGAGAAGCGAGGCAGAAACCTTTCCGTCAAACGGCAGCCAGCCGGCACAGAACGCACGCGAACCAACGTTATCTGGGGATAGCCAGCCGGCGTGGTGGGAACTCCCGAAGAAATGAAATGGTGGGCGCGCTCACCGGACGAAAGTTACCGCATTCCCGCAGCAGTCGCCGTCACAACTGAGAGCGTGTGCACGTGCCTCGCAGCAAGCACCAGCAGAGACTACTATTGCGATCAGAGAAGCGAGGCAGAAACTTTTCCGTCAAACAGCAGCCAGCCGGCACAGAACGCACGCGAACCAACGTTAACTGGGGATAGCCAGCCGGCGTGCTGGGAACTCCCGAAGAAATGAAATGGTGGGCGCGCTCACGGGACGAAAGATACCGAATTCCCGCAGTTGTCGCCGTCACAACTGACAGCGTGTGCATGTGCCTCTAAGCAAGCACCAGCAGAAACTAATATTACGAGCAGAGAAGCGAGGCATAAACTTTTTCGTCAAACGGCAGCCAGCCGGCACAACATGCACGCGCAACAACGTTAACTGAGGATAGCCAGCCGGCGAGCTGGGAACTATGGAATAAATGAAATGGAGGGCGCGCTCACCTGACAAAAGTTACCGAATTCCCGCACCAGTCGCCGTCACAACTGACAGCGTGTGCATGTGCCTCGCAGCAAGGACCAGCACAGACTAGTATTACGAGCAGAGAAGCGAGGCAGAAACCTTTCCGTCAAACGGCAGCCAGCCGGCACAGCACGCACGCGCACCAACGTTAACTGGGAACAGCCAGCCGGCGTGCTGGGAACTCTCTAATAAATTAATAAATGGTGGGCGCGCTCACCGGACGAAAGTTACCGAATTCCCGCAGCAGTCGCCGTCACCACTGAAAGCATGTGCATGAGCCTCGAAGCAAGCACAAGTAGAGACTACTATTACGAGAAGAGAAGCGAGGCAGAAACTTTTCCATCAAACGGCAGCCAGCCGGCACAGCACGCACACGCACCAACGTTAACTGGGGATAACCAGCCGCCGTACTGGGAACTCTCGAAGTAAGAAATGGTGAGCGCGCTCAGCGGACGAAAGTTACCGAAATCCCGCCGCAGTCGCCGTCACAACTAACTGCGTGTGCCTCGCATCAAGCACCAGCAGAGACTACTATTACGAGCAGAGAAGCGAGGCAGAAACTTTTCCGTCAGACGGCAGCCAGCCGGCACAGCACGCACACACACCAAAGTTGACTGGGGATAGCCAGCTGGCGTGCTGGGACTCTCGAAGAAATGAAATGGTGGGCGCGCTCATCGGACGAAAGTTATCGAATTCCCGCAGAAGTCGCCGTCACAACTGACAGCGTGTGCATGTGCCTCTAATCAAGCACCAGCAGAAACTACTATTACGAGCAGAGAAGCGAGGCAGAAACTTTTTCGTCAAACGGCAGCCAGCCAGCACAGCACGAACGCGCACCAACGTTTACTGGGGATAGCCAGCCGACGTGCTTGGAACTATGGAATAAATGAAATGGAGGGTTCGCTCACCTGACAAAAGTTACCGAATTCCCGCAGCAGTCGCCGTCACAACTGACAGCGTGTGCATGTGCATCTAAGCAAGCACCAGCAGAGACTACTATTACGAGAAGAGAAGCGAGGGAGAAACTTTTCCGTCAAACGGCAGCCAGCCGGCACAGCACGCACACGAACCAACGTTAACTGGGGATAGCCAGCCGGTGGGCTGGGAATTCTAGAAGAAATGAAATGTAGGGCGCGCTCACCGGACGAAAGTTACCGAATTCCCACAGCGGTCGCCGTCACAACTGACAGCGAGTGCATGTGCCTCTAAGCAAGCATCAGCAGAGACTACCATTGCGAGCAGAGAAGCGGGGCAGAAACTTTTTCGTCAAACGGCAGCCAGCCGGCACAGCACGCCCGCGCACAAACGTTTACTGGGGATAGCCAGCCGGCGTGCTGAGAACTCTCTAAGAAATGAAATGGTGGGCGCGCTCTTTGGACGAAAGTTAGCGAATTCCCGCAGCAGTCGCCGTCACAACTGACAGCATGTGCATGTGCCTCGAAGCAAACGCGAGCAGAGACTACTATTACGAGAAGAGAAGCGAGGCAGAAACTTTTCCGTCAAACGGCAGCCAGCCGGCACAGCACGCACACGAACCAACGTTAACTGGGGATAGCCAGCCGGCGTGCTGGGAACTCTCAAAGAAATGAAATGGTGGGCGCGCTCACCGGACGAAAGTTACCGAATTCTCGCAGCAGTCGCTGTCACAACTGACAGCGTGTGCATGTGCATCTAAGCCAGCACCAGCAGAGACTACTATTACGAGCAGAGAAGCGAGGCAGAAAATATTTTGTCAAACGGCAGCCAGCTGGCACAGCACGCACGCGCACCAGCGTTAACTGGGGATAGCCAGCCGGCGGGCTGGGAACTCTAGAAGAAATGAAAAATGGAGGGCGCGCTCACCGGACGAAAGTTACCGAATTTCCGCAGCAGTCGCCGTCACAACTGACAGCGTGTGCATGTGCCTCTAAGCAAGTACCAGCAGAGACTACTATTACGAGCAGAGAAGCGAGGCAGAAACATTTTCGTCAAACGGCAGCCAGCCGGCACAGCACGCACGCGCACCAACGTTTACTCGGGATAGCCAGCCGAAGTGCTGGGAACTCTGAAAGAAATGAAATGTAGGGCTCGCTCACTGGACGAAAGTTACCGAATTCCCGCAGCAGTCGCCGTCACAACTGACAGCGTGTGCATGTGCTTCGAAGCAAGGACCAGCAGAGACTACTATTACGAGCAGAGAAGCGAGGCAGAAACCTTTCCGTCAAACGGCAGCCAGCCGGCACAGCACGCACGCGCACCAAAGTTAACTGGGGATAACCAGCCGGCGTGCTGGGAACTCTCGAATAAAAGAAATGCTGGGCGCGCTCACCGGAAGAAAGTTACCGAATTCCCGCAGCAGTCGCTGTCACAGCTGAGAGCGTGTGCATCTACTTCGCAGCAAGCACCAGCAGAGACTACTATTGCGTGCAGAGAAGCGAGGCGGAAACTTTTTCTATCAAACAGCAGCCAGCCGGCACAGCACGCACGCGCACCAACGTTAACTGGGGATAACCAGCCGGCGTGCTGGGAACTCTCGAATAAAAGAAATGCTGGGCGCGCTCACCGGACGAAAGTTACCGAATTCCGGAGCAGTCGCCGTCACAACTGAGAGCGTGAGCATGTGCCTCGCACCAAGCGCCAGCAGAGACTACTATTGCTTGCAGAGAAGCGAGGCAGAAACTTTTCTGTCAAACAGCAGCCAGGCGGCACAGCACGCACGCGCACCAATGTTAACTGCGGATAACCAGCCGGTGTGCTGGGAACTCCCGAATAAAAGAAATGGTGGGCGCGCTCACCGGACGAAAGTCACAGAATTCCCGCAGCAGTCGCCGTCACAAGTGACAGCGTGTGCATGTGCCTCGAAGCAAGGACCAGCACAGACTACTATTCCGAGCAGAGAAGCGAGGCAGAAACCTTTCCGTCAAACGGCAGCCAGCCGGCACAGCACGCACGCGCACCAACGATAACTGGGGATAGTCAGCCGGCGTGCTGGGAACTCTCGAAGAAATGAAATGGTGGGCGCGCTCACCTGACAAAAGTTACCGAATTCCCGCCGCAGTCGCCGTCACAACTGACAGCGTGTGCATGTGCCTCGCATCAAGCACCAGCAGAGACTACTATTACGAGCAGAGAAGCGAGGCAGAAACTTTTCCGTCAGACGGCAGCCAGCCGGCACAGCACGCACACGCACCAACGTTGACTGCCGATAGCCAGCTGGCGTGCTGGGACTCTCGAAGAAATGAAATGGTGTACGCGCTCACCGGACGAATGTTATCGAATTCCCGCAGAAGTCGCCGTCACAACTGACAGCGTGTGCATGTGCCTCGAAGCAAGGACCAGCAGAGACTACTATTACGAGCAGAGAAGCGAGGCAGAAACCTTTCCGTCAAACAGCAGCCAGCCGGCACAGCACGCACGCGCACCAACGTTAACTGGGGATAGTCAGCCGGCGTGCTGGGAACTCCCGAAGAAATGAAATGGTGGGCGCGCTCACCGGACGAAAGTTACCGAATTCCCGCAGCAGTCGCCGTCACAACTGAGAGTGTGTGCATATGCCTCGAAGCAAGGA
Source organism: Amblyomma americanum (assembly GCF_052857255.1). Lineage (NCBI taxonomy): Eukaryota > Metazoa > Arthropoda > Arachnida > Ixodida > Ixodidae > Amblyomma > Amblyomma americanum. The sequence goes on along the minus strand of NC_135502.1, from coordinate 182,818,933 downwards.
CCAGCAGAGACTACTATTACGAGCAGAGAAGCGAGGCAGAAACCTTTCCGTAAAACGGCAGCCAGCCGGCACAGAACGCACGCGCACCAACGTTAACTGGGGATAGACAGCCGGCGTGCTGGGAACTCCCGAAGAAATGAAATTGTGGGCGCGCTCACAGGACGAAAGTTACCGCATTCCCGCAGCAGTCGCCGTCACAACTGAGAGCGTGTGCACGTGCCTCGCAGCAAGCACCAGCAGAGACTACTATTACGAGCAGAGAAGCGAGGCAGAAACTTTTTCGTCAAACGGCAGCCAGCCAGCTCAGCACACACACGCACCAACGTTTACTGGGGATAGCCAGCCGACGTGCTGGGAACTCTGGAAGAAATGAAATGGAGGGCGCGCTCACCGGACGAAAGTTACCGAATTCCCGCAGCAGTCGCCGTCACAACTGAGAGCGTGTGCATGTGCCTCGCAGCAAGCACCAGCAGAGACTACTATTGCTTGCAGAGAAGCGAGAGAGAAACTATTGCGTCAAACAGCAGCCAGCCGGCACAGCACGCACGCGCACCAACGTTAACTGGGGATAACCAGCCGGAGTGCTGGGAACTCTCGAATAAAAGAAATGGTGGGCGCGCTCACCGGACGAAAGTTACAGAATTCCCGCAGCAGTCGCCGTCACAACTGACAGCGTGTGCATGTGCCTCGCATCAAGCACCAGCAGAGACTATTATTATGTGCAGAGAAAGAGGCAGAAACTTTTCCATCAAACGGCAGCCAGCCGGCACAGCACTCACACGCACCAACGTTAACTGGGGATAACCAGCCGCCGTGCTGGGAACTCTCGAAGTAAGAAATAGTGAGCGCGCTCACCGGACGAAAGTTACCGAATTCCCGCAGCGGTCGCCGACACAACTGACAGCATGTGCATGTGCCTCAAGCAAGCACCAGCAGAAACTACTATTACGAGCAGAGAAGTGAGGCAAAAACGTTTTCGTCAAACGGCAGCCAGCCAGCACAGCACGAACGCGCACCAACGTTTACTGTGGATAGCCAGCCGACGTGCTGGGAACTATAGAATAAATGAAATGGAGGGCGAACTCACCTGCCAAAAGTTACCGAATTCCCGCAGCAGTCGCCGTCACAACTGACAGCGTGTGCATGTGCCTCTAAGCAAGCATCAGCAGTGACTACCATTGTGAGCAGAGAAGCGAGGCAGAAACTTTTTCGTTAAACGGCAGCCAGCCGGCACAGCACGCACGCGCACCAACGTTTACTGGGGATAGCCAGCCGGCGTGCTGGGAACTCTCTAAGAAATGAAATGGTAGGCGCGCTCTTTGGACGAAAGTTAGCGAATTCCCGCAGCAGTCGCCGTCACAACTGTCAGCATGTGCATGTGCCTCGAAGCAAACACAAGCAGAGACTACTATTACGAGAAGAGAAGCGAAACTTTTCCATCAAACGGCAGCCAGCCGGAACAGCACGCACACGAACCAACGTTAACTGGGGATAGCCAGCCGGCGTGCTGGGAACTCTCGAAGAAATGAAATGGTGGGCGCGCTCACCGGACGAAAGTTACCGAATTGCCGCCGCAGTCCCCGTCACAACTGACAGCGTGTGCATGTGCGTCGAAGCAAGGACCAGCAGAGACTGCTCTTACGAGGAGAGAAGCGAGGCAGAAACTTTTCCCTCAATCGACAGCCAGCCGGCACAGCACGTACGCGCGCCAACGTTAATTGGGGATAGCCAGCCGGTGTAATGGGAACTCTCGAAGTAATGAAATGGAGGGCGCGCTCGCCTGACGAAAGTTACCGAATTCCCGCAGCAGTCGCCGTCAAAACTGACAGCGTGTGCATGTGCCTCTAAGCAAGCACCAGCAGAGACTACTATTACGAGCAGAGAAGCGAGGCAGAAACTTTTCCGTCAAACGGCAGCCAGCCGGCACAGCACGCACACGAACCAACGTTAACTGGGGATAGCCAGCCGGTGGGCTGGGAACTCTAGAAGAAATGAAATGTAGGGCGCGCTCACCGGACGAAAGTTACCGAATTCCCGCAGCGGTCGCCGTCACAACTGGCAGCGTACGCATGTGCCTTTAAGCAAGCATCAGCAGAGACTACCATTACGAGCAGAGAAGCGAGGCAGAAACTTTTTCGTCAAACGGCAGCCAGCCGGCACAGCACGCACGCGCACCAACGTTTACAGGGGATAGCCAGCCGGCGCGCTGGGAACTCTCTAAGAAATGAAATGGTGGGCGCACTCACCGGATTAAAGTTACCGAATTCCCGCAGCAGTCGCCGTCACAACTGCCTGCGTGTGCATGTGCCTCGCAGCAAGCAGCCTGCAGAGACTACTATTACGAGCAGAGAAGCGAAGCAGAAACTTTTCCGTCAAATGGCAGCCAGCCGGCACAGTACGCTCACGCACCAACGTTAACTGGGGATAGTCAGCTGTCGGGCTGGGACTCTCGAAGAATTGAAATGGTGGGCGCGCTCACCGGACGAAAGTTAGCGAATTCCCGCAGCCGTCGCCGTCACAACTGACAGCATGTGCATGTGCCTCGAAGCAAACACAAGCAGAGACTACTACTACAAGAAGTTAAGCGAGCAGAAACTTTTCCGTCAGACGGCAGCCAGCCGGCACTGCACGCACACGAACCAACGTTAACTGGGGATAGCCAGCCAACGTGCTGGGAACTCGCGAAGAAATGAAATGGTGGGCGCACTCACCGGACGAAAGTTACCGAATTCTCGCAGCAGTCGCTGTCACAACTGACAACGTGTGCATGTGCATCTAAGCAAGCACCAGCAGAGACTACTATCACGAGCAGAGAAGCGAGGCAGAAACTATTTCGTCAAACGGCAGCCAGCTGGCACAGCACGCACGCGCACCAGCGTTAACTGGGGATAGCCAGCCGGCGGGCTGGGAACTCTAGAAGAAATGAAATGGAGGGCGCGCTCACCAGACGAAAGTTACCGAATTTCCGCAGCAGTCGCCGTCACAACTGACAGCGTGTGCATGTGCCTCTAAGCAAGTACCAGCAGAGACTACTATTACGAGCAGAGAAGCGAGGCAGAAACATTTTCGTCAAACGGCAGCCAGCCTGCACAGCACGCACGCGCACCAACGTTTACTCGGGATAGTCAGCCGACATGCTGGGAACTCTGGAAGAAATGAAATGTAGGGCGCGCTCACTGGACGAAAGTTACCGAATTCCCGCAGCAGTCGCCGTCACAACTGACAGCGTGTGCATGTGCCTCGAAGCAAGGACCAGCAGAGACTACTTTTACGAGCAGAGAAGCGAGGCAGAAACCTTTCCGTCAAACGGCAGCCAGCCGGCACAGCACGCACGCGCACCAAAATTAACTGGGGATAGCCAGCCGGCGTGCTGGGAACTGTCTAAGAAATGTAATGGTGGGCGCGCTCCCCGGACGAAAGTTACCGATTTCCCGCAGCAGTCGCCGTCACAATTGACAGCGTGTGCATGTGCCTCGAAGCAAGGACCAGCACAGACTACTATTACGAGCAGAGAAGTGAGGCAGAAACCTTTCCGTCAAATGGCAGCCAGCCGGCCCAACACGCACGCGCAACAACGTTAACTGAGGATAGCCAGCCGGCGGGCTGAGAACTATGGAATAAATGAAATGGAGGGCGCGCTCACCTGACAAAAGTTACCGAATTCCCGCAGCAGTCGCCGTCACAACTGTGAGCGTGTGCATGTGCCTCGTAGCAAGCGCCAGCAGAGACTACTATTGCTTGCAGAGAAGCGAGGCAGAAACTATTCTGTCAAACAGCAGCCAGGCGGCACAGCACGCACGCGCACAACGTTAACTGGGGATAACCAGCCGGCGTGCTGGGAACTCTCGAATAAAAGAAATGGTGGGCGCGCTCACCGGACGAAAGTCACAGAATTCCCGCAGCAGTCGCCGTCACATTTGACAGCGTGTGCATGTGCCTCGAAGCAAGGACCAGCACAGACTACTATTACGAGCAGAGAAGCGAGGCAGAAACCTGTCCGTCAAACGGCAGCCAGCCGGCACAGCACGCACGCGCACCAACGTTAACTGGGGATAGTCAGCCGGCGTGCTGGGAACTCCCGAAGAAATGAAATGGTGGGCGCGCTCACCGGACGAAAGTTACCGAATTCCCGCAGCAGTCGCCGTCACAACTGAGAGCGTGTGCATATGCCTCGAAGCAAGGACCAGCAGAGACTACTATTACGAGCAGAGAAGCGAGGCAGAAACCTTTCCGTCAAACGGCAGCCAGCCGGCACAGAACGCACGCGCACCAACGTTAACTGGCGATAGCCAGCCGGCGTGCTGGGAACTCCCGAAGAAATGAAATGGTGGGCGCGCTCACCGGACGAAAGTTACCGCATTCCCGCAGCAGTCGCCGTCACAACTGAGAGCGTGTGCACGTGCCTCGCAGCAAGCACCAGCAGAGACTACTATTGCGAGCAGAGAAGCGAGGCAGAATCTTTTCCGTCAAACAGCAGCCAGCCGGCACAGCACGCACGCACACCAACGCTAACTGGGGATAACCAGCCGGCGTGCTGGGAACTCTCCAATAAAAGAAATGGTGGGCGTGCTCACCGGACGAAAGTTACAGAATTTCCGCAGCAGTCGCCGTCACAATTGACAGCGTGTGCATGTGCTTCGAAGCAAGGACCAGCACCGACTACTATTACGAGCAGGGAAGCGAGGCAGAAAACTTTCCGTCAAACGGCAGCCAGCCGGCACAGCACACACGCGCACCAACGTTGACTGGGATAGCCAGCTGGCGTGCTGGGACTATCGAAGAAATGAAATGGTGGGCGCGCTCACGGGACGAAAGATACCGAATTCCCGCAGTTGTCGCCGTCACAACTGACAGCGTGTGCATGTGCCTCTAAGCAAGCACCAGCAGAGACTACTATTACGAGAAGATAAGCGAGGCAGAAACTTTTCCATCAAACGGCAGCCAGCCGCACAGCAAGCACACGAACCAACGTTAACTGGGGATAGCCAGCCGGCGTGCTGGGAACTCTCTAAGAAAAGAAATGGTGGGCGCGCTCACCGGACGAAAGTTACCGAATTCCCGCAGCAGTCGCCGTCACAACTGAGAGCGTGTGCATATGCCTCTAAGCAAGTACCAGCAGAGACTACTATTACGAGCAGAGAAGCGAGGCAGAAACATTTTCGTCAAACGGCAGCCAGCCGGCACAGCACGCACGCGCACCAACGTTTAATCGGGATAGCCAGCCGACGTGCTGGGAACTCTGAAAGAAATGAAATGTAGGGCGCGCTCACTGGACGAAAGTTACCGAATTCCCGCAGCAGTCGCCGTCACAACTGACAGCGTGTGCATGTGCTTCGAAGCAAGGACCAGCAGAGACTACTATTACGAGCAGAGAAGCGAGGCAGAAACCTGTCCGTCAAACGGCAGCCAGCCGGCACAGCACGCACGCCCACCAACGTTAACTGGGGATAGTCAGCCGGCGTGCTGGGAACTCCCGAAGAAATGAAATGGTGGGCGCGCTCACCGGACGAAAGTTACCGAATTCCCGCAGCAGTCGCCGTCACAACTGAGAGCGTGTGCATATGCCTCGAAGCAAGGACCAGCAGAGACTACTATTACGAGCAGAGAAGCGAGGCAGAAACCTTTCCGTCAAACGGCAGCCAGCCGGCACAGAACGCACGCGCACCAACGTTAACTGGCGATAGCCAGCCGGCGTGCTGGGAACTCCCGAAGAAATGAAATGGTGGGCGCGCTCACCGGACGAAAGTTACCGAATTCCCGCAGCGGTCGCCGACACAACTGACAGCGTGTGCATGTGCCTCAAGCAAGCACCAGCAGAGACTACTATTACGAGCAGAGAAGCGAGGCAGAAACTTTTTCGCCAAACGGCAGCCTGCCAGCACAGCACGCACACGCACCAACGTTTACTGGGGATAGCCAGCCGACGTGCTGGGAACTCTGGAAGAAATGAAATGGAGGGCGCGCTCACCGGACGAAAGTTACCGAATTTCCGCAGCAGTCGCCGTCACAACTGACAGCGTGTGCATGTGCCTCTAAGCAAGTACCAGCAGAGACTACTATTACGAGCAGAGAAGCGAGGCAGAAACATTTTCGTCAAACGGCAGCCAGCCGGCACAGCACGCACGCGCACCAACGTTTAATCGGGATAGCCAGCCGACGTGCTGGGAACTCTGAAAGAAATGAAATGTAGGGCGCGCTCACTGGACGAAAGTTACCGAATTCCCGCAGCAGTCGCCGTCACAGCTGAGAGCGTGTGCATCTACTTCGCAGCAAGCACCAGCAGAGACTACTATTGCGTGCAGAGAAGCGAGGCGGAAACTTTTTCTATCAAACGGCAGCCAGCCGGCACAGCACGCACGCGCACCAACGTTAACTGGGGATAACCAGCCGGCGTGCTGGGAACTCTCGAATAAAAGAAATGCTGGGCGCGCTCACCGGACGAAAGTTACCGAATTCCCGCAGCAGTCGCCGTCACAACTGAGAGCGTGTGCATGTGCCTCGCAGCAAGCGCCAGCAGAGACTACTATTGCTTGCAAAGAAGCGAGGCAGAAACTTTTCTGTCAAACAGCAGCCAGGCGGCACAGCACGCACGCGCACCAATGTTAACTGCGGATAACCAGCCGGCGTGCTGGGAACTCCCGAATAAAAGAAATGGTGGGCGCGCTCACCGGGCGAAAGTCACAGAATTCCCGCAGCAGTCGCCGTCACAAGTGACAGCGTGTGCATGTGCCTCGAAGCAAGGACCAGCACAGACTACTATTCCGAGCAGAGAAGCGAGGCAGAAACCTTTCCGTCAAACGGCAGCCAGCCGGCACAGCACGCACGCGCACCAACGATAACTGGGGATAGTCAGCCGGCGTGCTGGGAACTCTCGAAGAAATGAAATGGTGGGCGCGCTCACCTGACAAAAGTTACCGAATTCCCGCCGCAGTCGCCGTCACAACTGACAGCGTGTGCATGTGCCTCGCATCAAGCACCAGCAGAGACTACTATTACGAGCAGAGAAGCGAGGCAGAAACTTTTCCGTCAGACGGCAACCAGCCGGCACAGTACGCACACGCACCAACGTTGACTGCCGATAGCCAGCTGGCGTGCTGGGACTCTCGAAGAAATGAAATGGTGTACGCGCTCACCGGACGAATGTTATCGAATTCCCGCAGAAGTCGCCGTCACAACTGACAGCGTGTGCATGTGCCTCGAAGCAAGGACAAGCAGAGACTACTATTACGAGCAGAGAAGCGAGGCAGAAACCTTTCCGTCAAACGGCAGCCAGCCGGCACAGCACGCACGCGCACCAACGTTAACTGGGGATAGTCAGCCGGCGTGCTGGGAACTCCCGAAGAAATGAAATGGTGGGCGCGCTCACCGCACGAAAGTTACCGAATTCCCGCAGCAGTCGCCGTCACAACTGAGAGTGTGTGCATATGCCTCGAAGCAAGGACCAGCAGAGACTACTATTACGAGCAGAGAAGCGAGGCAGCAACCTTTCCGTCAAACGGCAGCCAGCCGGCACTGAACGCACGCGCACCAACGTTAACTGGGGATAGACTGCCGGCGTGCTGGGAACTCCCGAAGAAATGAAATTGTGGGCGCGCTCACAGGGCGAAAGTTACCGCATTCCCGCAGCAGTCGCCGTCACAACTGAGAGCGTGTGCACGTGCCTCGCAGCAAGCACCAGCAGAGACTACTATTACGAGCAGAGAAGCGAGGCAGAAACTTTTTCGTCAAACGGCAGCCAGCCAGCACAGCACGCACGCGCACCAACGTTCACTGGGGATAGCCAGCCGACGTGCTGGGAACTCTGGAAGAAATGAAAATGGAGGGCGCGCTCACCGGACGAAAGTTACCGAATTCCCGCACCAGTCGCCGTCACAACTGACAGCGTGTGCATGTGCCTCGCAGCAAGGACCAGCACAGACTACTATTACGAGCAGAGAAGCGAGGCAGAAACCTCTCCGTCAAACGGCAGCCAGCCGGCACAGCACGCACGCGCACCAACGTTAACTGGGAATAGCCAGCCGGCGTGCTGGGAACTCTCTAATAAATTAAATGGTGGGCGCGCTCACCGGACGAAAGTTACCGAATTCCCGCAGCAGTCGCCGTCACAACTGAAAGCATGTGCATGAGCCTCGAAGCAAGCACAAGTAGAGACTACTATTACGAGAAGATAAGCGAGTCAGAAACTTTTCCATCAAACGGCAGCCAGCCGGCACAGCACGCACACGAACCAACGTTAACTGGGGATAGCCAGCCGGTGGGTTGGGAACTCTAGAAGAAATGAAATGTAGGGCGCGCTCACCGGACGAAAGTTACCGAATTCCCGCAGCGGTCGCCGACACAACTGACAGCGTGTGCATGTGCCTCAAGCAAGCACCAGCAGAGACTACTATTACGAGCAGAGAAGCGAGGCAGAAACTTTTTCGCCAAACGGCAGCCAGCCAGCTCAGCACGCACACGCACCAACGTTTACTGGGGATAGCCAGCCGACGTGCTGGGAACTCTGGAAGAAATGAAATGGAGGGCGCGCTCACCGGACGAAAGTTACCGAATTCCCGCAGCAGTCGCCGTCACAACTGAGAGCGTGTGCATGTGCCTCGCAGCAAGCACCAGCAGAGACAACTATTGCTTGCAGAGAAGCGAGAGAGAAACTATTGCGTCAAACAGCAGCCAGCCGGCACAGCACGCACGCGCACCAACGTTAACTGGGGATAACCAGCCGCCGTGCTGGGAACTCTCGAAGTAAGAAATAGTGAGCGCGCTCACCGGAAGAAAGTTACCGAATTCCCGCAGCGGTCGCCGACACAACTGACAGCATGTGCATGTGCCTCAAGCAAGCACCAGCAGAAACTACTATTACGAGCAGAGAAGTGAGGCAAAAACGTTTTCGTCAAACGGCAGCCAGCCAGCACAGCACGAACGCGCACCAACGTTTACTGTGGATAGCCAGCCGACGTGCTGGGAACTATGGAATAAATGAAATGGAGGGCGCACTCACCTGCCAAAAGTTACCGAATTCCCGCAGCAGTCGCCGTCACAACTGACAGCGTGTGCATGTGCCTCTAAGCAAGCATCAGCAGAGACTACCATTGCGAGCAGAGAAGCGAGGCAGAAACTTTTGTGTTAAACGGCAGCCAGCCGGCACAGCACGCACGCGCACCAACGTTTACTGGGGATAGCCAGCCGGCGTGCTGGGAACTCTCTAAGAAATGAAATGGTAGGCGCGCTTTTTGGACGAAAGTTAGCGAATTCCCGCAGCAGTCGCCGTCACAACTGTCAGCATGTGCATGTGCCTCGAAGCAAACACAAGCAGAGACTACTATTACGAGAAGAGAAGCGAGGCAGAAACTTTTCCGTCAAACGGCAGCCAGCCGGCACAGCACGCACACGAACCAACGTTAACTGGGGATAACCAGCCGGCGTGCTGGGAACTCTCGAAGAAATGAAATGGTGGGCGCGCTCACCGGACGAAAGTTACCGAATTGCCGCCGCAGTCCCCGTCACAACTGACAGCGTGTGCATGTGCGTCGAAGCAAGGACCAGCAGAGACTGCTCTTACGAGGAGAGAAGCGAGGCAGAAACTTTTCCCTCAATCGACAGCCAGCCGGCACAGCACGTACGCGCGCCAACGTTAATTGGGGATAGCCAGCCGGTGTAATGGGAACTCTCGAAGTAATGAAATGGAGGGCGCGCTCACCTGACGAAAGTTACCGAATTCCCGCAGCAGTCGCCGTCAAAACTGACAGCGTGTGCATGTGCCTCAAAGCAAGCATCAGCAGAGACTACTATTACGAGCAGAGAAGCGAGGCAGAAACATTTCCGTCAAACAGCAGCCAGCCGGAACAGCACGCACGAGCACAAACGTTAACTGGGATAGCCAGCCTGCGCGCTGGGAACTCTCGAAGAAATGAAATGGGGGGCGCGCTCACCGGACGAAAGTTACCGAATTCCCGCAGCAGTCGCCGTCACAACTGCCTGCGTGTGCATGTGCCTCGCAGCAAGCAGCCAGCAGAGACTACTATTACGAGCAGAGAAGCGAGGCAGAAACTTTTCCGTCAAACGGCAGCCAGCCGGCACAGCACGCACACGAACCAACGTTAACTGGGGATAGCCAGCCGGTGGGCTGGGAACTCTAGAAGAAATGAAATGTAGGGCGCGCTCACCGGACGAAAGTTACCGAATTCCCGCAGCGGTCGCCGTCACAACTGACAGCGTACGCATGTGCCTCTAAGCAAGCATCAGCAGAGACTACCATTACGAGCAGAGAAGCGAGGCAGAAACTTTTTCGTCAAACGGCAGCCAGCCGGCACAGCACGCACGCGCACCAACGTTTACTGGGGATAGCCAGCCGGCGCGCTGGGAACTCTCTAAGAAATGAAATGGTGGGCGCGCTCTTTGGACGAAAGTTACCGAATTCTCGCAGCAGTCGCTGTCACAACTGACAACGTGTGCATGTGCATCTAAGCAAGCACCAGCAGAGACTACTATCACGAGCAGAGAAGCGAGGCAGAAACTATTTCGTCAAACGGCAGCCAGCTGGCACAGCACGCACGCGCACCAGCGTTAACTGGGGATAGCCAGCCGGCGGGCTGGGAACTCTAGAAGAAATGAAATGGAGGGCGCGCTCACCGGACGAAAGTTACCGAATTTCCGCAGCAGTCGCCGTCACAACTGACAGCGTGTGCATGTGCCTCTAAGCAAGTACCAGCAGAGACTACTATTACGAGCAGAGAAGCGAGGCAGAAACATTTTCGTCAAACGGCAGCCAGCCGGCACAGCACGCACGCGCACTAACGTTTACTCGGGATAGTCAGCCGACATGCTGGGAACTCTGGAAGAAATGAAATGTAGGGCGCGCTCACCGGACGAAAGTTACCGAATTCCCGCAGCAGTCGCCGTCACAACTGACAGCGTGTGCATGTGCCTCGAAGCAAGGACCAGCAGAGACTACTTTTACGAGCAGAGAAGCGAGGCAGAAACCTTTCCGTCAAACGGCAGCCAGCCGGCACAGCACGCACGCGCACCAAAATTAACTGGGGATAGCCAGCCGGCGTGCTGGGAACTGTCTAAGAAATGTAATGGTGGGCGCGCTCCCCGGACGAAAGTTACCTATTGCCCGCAGCAGTCGCCGTCACAATTGACAGCGTGTGCATGTGCCTCGAAGCAAGGACCAGCACAGACTACTATTACGAGCAGAGAAGTGAGGCAGAAACCTTTCCGTCAAATGGCAGCCAGCCGGCCCAACACGCACGCGCAACAACGTTAACTGAGGATAGCCAGCCGGCGGGCTGAGAACTATGGAATAAATGAAATGGAGGGCGCGCTCACCTGACAAAAGTTACCGAATTCCCGCAGCAGTCGCCGTCACAACTGTGAGCGTGTGCATGTGCCTCGCAGCAAGGACCAGCACAGACTACTATTACGAGCAGAGAAGCGAGGCAGAAACCTTTCCGTCAAACGGCAGCCAGCCGGCACAGCACGCACGCGCACCAACGTTAACTGGGAATAGCCAGCCGGCGTGCTGGGAACTCTCGAATAAAAGAAATGGTGGGCGCGCTCACCGGACGAAAGTCACAGAATTCCCGCAGCAGTCGCCGTCACATTTGACAGCGTGTGCATGTGCCTCGAAGCAAGGACCAGCACAGACTACTATTACGAGCAGAGAAGCGAGGCAGAAACCTGTCCGTCAAACGGCAGCCAGCCGGCACAGCACGCACGCGCACCAACGTTAACTGGGGATAGTCAGCCGGCGTGCTGGGAACTCCCGAAGAAATGAAATGGTGGGCGCGCTCACCGGACGAAAGTTACCGAATTCCCGCAGCAGTCGCCGTCACAACTGAGAGCGTGTGCATATGCCTCGAAGCAAGGACCAGCAGAGACTACTATTACGAGCAGAGAAGCGAGGCAGAAACCTTTCCATCAAACGGCAGCCAGCCGGCACAGAACGCACACGCACCAACGTTAACTGGCGATAGCCAGCCGGCGTGCTGGGAACTCCCGAAGAAATGAAATGGTGGGCGCGCTCGCCGGACGAAAGTTACCGCATTCCCGCAGCAGTCGCCGTCACAACTGAGAGCGTGTGCACGTGCCTCGCAGCAAGCACCAGCAGCGACTACTATTGCGAGCAGAGAAGCGAGGCAGAAACTTTTCCGTCAAACAGCAGCCAGCCGGCACAGCACGCACGCACACCAACGCTAACTGGGGATAACCAGCCGGCGTGCTGGGAACTCTCCAATAAAAGAAATGGTGGGCGTGCTCACCGGACGAAAGTTACAGAATTTCCGCAGTTGTCGCCGTCACAACTGACAGCGTGTGCATGTGCCTCTAAGCAAGCACAAGCAGAGACTACTATTACGAGAAGATAAGCGAGGCAGAAACTTTTCCATCAAACGGCAGCCAGCCGCACAGCAAGCACACGAACCAACGTTAACTGGGGATAGCCAGCCGGCGTGCTGGGAACTCTCTAAGAAAAGAAATGGTGGGCGCGCTCACCGGACGAAAGTTACCGAATTCCCGCAGCGGTCGCCGACACAACTGACAGCGTGTGCATGTGCCTCAAGCAAGCACCAGCAGAGACTACTATTACGAGCAGAGAAGCGAGGCAGAAACTTTTTCGCCAAACGGCAGCCTGCCAGCACAGCACGCACACGCACCAACGTTTACTGGGGATAGCCAGCCGACGTGCTGGGAACTCTGGAAGAAATGAAATGGAGGGCGCGCTCACCGGACGAAAGTTACCGAATTCCCGCAGCAGTCGCCGTCACAACTGAGAGCGTGTGCATGTGCCTCGCAGCAAGCACCAGCAGAGACTACTATTACGAGCAGAGAAGCGAGGCAGAAAATATTTTGTCAAACGGCAGCCAGCTGGCACAGCACGCACGCGCACCAGCGTTAACTGGGGATAGCCAGCCGGCGGGCTGGGAACTCTACAAGAAATGAAAAATGGAGGGCGCGCTCACCGGACGAAAGTTACCGAATTTCCGCAGCAGTCGCCGTCACAACTGACAGCGTGTGCATGTGCCTCTAAGCAAGTACCAGCAGAGACTACTATTACGAGCAGAGAAGCGAGGCAGAAATATTTTCGTCAAACGGCAGCCAGCCGGCACAGCACGCACGCGCACCAACGTTTACTCGGGATAGCCAGCCGACGTGCTGGGAACTCTGAAAGAAATGAAATGTAGGGCGCGCTCACTGGACGAAAGTTACCGAATTCCCGCAGCAGTCGCCGTCACAACTGACAGCGTGTGCATGTGCTTCGAAGCAAGGACCAGCAGAGACTACTATTACGAGCAGAGAAGCGAGGCAGAAACCTTTCCGTCAAACGGCAGCCAGCCGGCACAGCACGCACGCGCACCAAAGTTAACTGGGGATAACCAGCCGGCGTGCTGGGAACTCTCGAATAAAAGAAATGCTGGGCGCGCTCACCGGAAGAAAGTTACCGAATTCCCGCAGCAGTCGCCGTCACAGCTGAGAGCGTGTGCATCTACTTCGCAGCAAGCACCAGCAGAGACTACTATTGCGTGCAGAGAAGCGAGGCGGAAACTTTTTCTATCAAACGGCAGCCAGCCGGCACAGCACGCACGCGCACCAACGTTAACTGGGGATAACCAGCCGCCGTGCTGGGAACTCTCGAAGTAAGAAATAGTGAGCGCGCTCACCGGACGAAAGTTACCGAATTCCCGCAGCGGTCGCCGACACAACTGACAGCATGTGCATGTGCCTCAAGCAAGCACCAGCAGAAACTACTATTACGAGCAGAGAAGTGAGGCAAAAACGTTTTCGTCAAACGGCAGCCAGCCAGCACAGCACGAACGCGCACCAACGTTTACTGTGGATAGCCAGCCGACGTGCTGGGAACTATGGAATAAATGAAATGGAGGGCGAACTCACCTGCCAAAAGTTACCGAATTCCCGCAGCAGTCGCCGTCACAACTGACAGCGTGTGCATGTGCCTCTAAGCAAGCATCAGCAGTGACTACCATTGCGAGCAGAGAAGCGAGGCAGAAACTTTTTCGTTAAACGGCAGCCAGCCGGCACAGCACGCACTCGCACCAACGTTTACTGGGGATAGCCAGCCGGCGTGCTGGGAACTCTCTAAGAAATGAAATGGTAGGCGCGCTCTTTGGACGAAAGTTAGCGAATTCCCGCAGCAGTCGCCGTCACAACTGTCAGCATGTGCATGTGCCTCGAAGCAAACACAAGCAGAGACTACTATTACGAGAAGAGAAGCGAAACTTTTCCATCAAACGGCAGCCAGCCGGAACAGCACGCACACGAACCAACGTTAACTGGGGATAGCCAGCCGGCGTGCTGGGAACTCTCGAAGAAATGAAATGGTGGGCGCGCTCACCGGACGAAAGTTACCGAATTGCCGCCGCAGTCCCCGTCACAACTGACAGCGTGTGCATGTGCGTCGAAGCAAGGACCAGCAGAGACTGCTCTTACGAGGAGAGAAGCGAGGCAGAAACTTTCCCTCAATCGACAGCCAGCCGGCGCAGCACGTACGCGCGCCAACGTTAATTGGGGATAGCCAGCCGGTGTAATGGGAACTCTCGAAGTAATGAAATGGAGGGCGCGCTCACCTGTCGAAAGTTACCGAATTCCCGCAGCAGTCGCCGTCAAAACTGACAGCGTGTGCATGTGCCTCTAAGCAAGCACCAGCAGAGACTACTATTACGAGCAGAGAAGCGAGGCAGAAACTTTTCCGTCAAACGGCAGCCAGCCGGCACAGCACGCACACGAACCAACGTTAACTGGGGATAGCCAGCCGGTGGGCTGGGAACTCTAGAAGAAATGAAATGTAGGGCGCGCTCACCGGACGAAAGTTACCGAATTCCCGCAGCGGTCGCCGTCACAACTGGCAGCGTACGCATGTGCCTCTAAGCAAGCATCAGCAGAGACTACCATTACGAGCAGAGAAGCGAGGCAGAAACTTTTTCGTCAAACGGCAGCCAGCCGGCACAGCACGCACGCGCACCAACGTTTACTGGGGATAGCCAGCCGGCGCGCTGGGAACTCTCTAAGAAATGAAATGGTGGGCGCACTCACCGGATGAAAGTTACCGAATTCCCGCAGCAGTCGCCGTCACAACTGCCTGCGTGTGCATGTGCCTCGCAGCAAGCAGCCTGCAGAGACTACTATTACGAGCAGAGAAGCGAAGCAGAAACTTTTCCGTCAAATGGCAGCCAGCCGGCACAGTACGCTCACGCACCAACGTTAACTGGGAATAGTCAGCTGTCGGGCTGGGACTCTCGAAGAAATGAAATGGTGGGCGCGCTCACCGGACGAAAGTTAGCGAATTCCCGCAGCCGTCGCCGTCACAACTGACAGCATGTGCATGTGCCTCGAAGCAAACACAAGCAGAGACTACTACTACAAGAAGTTAAGCGAGCAGAAACTTTTCCGTCAAACGGCAGCCAGCCGGCACTGCACGCACACGAACCAACGTTAACTGGGGATAGCCAGCCAACGTGCTGGGAACTCGCGAAGAAATGAAATGGTGGGCGCACTCACCGGACGAAAGTTACCGAATTCTCGCAGCAGTCGCTGTCACAACTGACAACGTGTGCATGTGCATCTAAGCAAGCACCAGCAGAGACTACTATCACGAGCAGAGAAGCGAGGCAGAAACTATTTCGTCAAACGGCAGCCAGCTGGCACAGCACGCACGCGCACCAGCGTTAACTGGGGATAGCCAGCCGGCGGGCTGGGAACTCTAGAAGAAATGAAATGGAGGGCGCGCTCACCGGACGAAAGTTACCGAATTTCCGCAGCAGTCGCCGTCACAACTGACAGCGTGTGCATGTGCCTCTAAGCAAGTACCAGCAGAGACTACTATTACGAGCAGAGAAGCGAGGCAGAAACATTTTCGTCAAACGGCAGCCAGCCGGCACAGCACGCACGCGCACCAACGTTTACTCGGGATAGTCAGCCGACATGCTGGGAACTCTGGAAGAAATGAAATGTAGGGCGCGCTCACTGGACGAAAGTTACCGAATTCCCGCAGCAGTCGCCGTCACAACTGACAGCGTGTGCATGTGCCTCGAAGCAAGGACCAGCAGAGACTACTTTTACGAGCAGAGAAGCGAGGCAGAAACCTTTCCGTCAAGCGGCAGCCAGCCGGCACAGCACACACGCGCACCAAAATTAACTGGGGATAGCCAGGCGGCGTGCTGGGAACTGTCTAAGAAAAGTAATGGTGGGCGCGCTCCCCGGACGAAAGTTACCGATTTCCCGCAGCAGTCGCCGTCACAATTGACAGCGTGTGCATGTGCCTCGAAGCAAGGACCAGCACAGACTACTATTACGAGCAGAGAAGTGAGGCAGAAACCTTTCCGTCAAATGGCAGCCAGCCGGCCCAACACGCACGCGCAACAACGTTAACTGAGGATAGCCAGCCGGCGGGCTGAGAACTATGGAATAAATGAAATGGAGGGCGCGCTCACCTGACAAAAGTTACCGAATTCCCGCAGCAGTCGCCGTCACAACTGTGAGCGTGTGCATGTGCCTCGTAGCAAGCGCCAGCAGAGACTACTATTGCTTGCAGAGAAGCGAGGCAGAAACTATTCTGTCAAACAGCAGCCCGGCGGCACAGCACGCACGCGCACAACGTTAACTGGGGATAACCAGCCGGCGTGCTGGGAACTCTCGAATAAAAGAAATGGTGGGCGCGCTCACCGGACGAAAGTCACAGAATTCCCGCAGCAGTCGCCGTCACATTTGACAGCGTGTGCATGTGCCTCGAAGCAAGGACCAGCACAGACTACTATTACGAGCAGAGAAGCGAGGCAGAAACCTGTCCGTCAAACGGCAGCCAGCCGGCACAGCACGCACGCGCACCAACGTTAACTGGGGATAGTCAGCCGGCGTGCTGGGAACTCCCGAATAAATGAAATGGTGGGCGCGCTCACCGGACGAAAGTTACCGAATTCCCGCAGCAGT
The DNA here is from genome assembly GCF_052857255.1 of Amblyomma americanum. NCBI lineage: Eukaryota > Metazoa > Arthropoda > Arachnida > Ixodida > Ixodidae > Amblyomma > Amblyomma americanum. The sequence continues at coordinate 182,801,995 of NC_135502.1, read as the reverse complement.
CGCCGTCACAACTGAGAGCGTGTGCATATGCCTCGAAGCAAGGACCAGCAGAGACTACTATTACGAGCAGAGAAGCGAGGCAGAAACCTTTCCGTCAAACGGCAGCCAGCCGGCACAGAACGCACGCGCACCAACGTTAACTGGCGATAGCCAGCCGGCGTGCTGGGAACTCCCGAAGAAATGAAATGGTGGGCGCGCTCACCGGACGAAAGTTACCGCATTCCCGCAGCAGTCGCCGTCACAATTGACAGCGTGTGCATGTGCTTCGAAGCAAGGACCAGCACCGACTACTATTACGAGCAGAGAAGCGAGGCAGAAACATTTTCGTCAAACGGCAGCCAGCCGGCACAGCACGCACGCGCACCAACGTTTACTCGGGATAGCCAGCCGACGTGCTGGGAACTCTGAAAGAAATGAAATGTAGGGCGCGCTCACTGGACGAAAGTTACCGAATTCCCGCAGCAGTCGCCGTCACAACTGAAAGCGTGTGCATGTGCTTCGAAGCAAGGACCAGCAGAGACTACTATTACGAGCAGAGAAGCGAGGCAGAAACCTTTCCGTCAAACGGCAGCCAGCCGGCACAGCACGCACGCGCACCAAAGTTAACTGGGGATAACCAGCCGGCGTGCTGGGAACTCTCGAATAAAAGAAATGCTGGGCGCGCTCACCGGAAGAAAGTTACCGAATTCCCGCAGCAGTCGCCGTCACAGCTGAGAGCGTGTGCATCTACTTCGCAGCAAGCACCAGCAGAGACTACTATTGCGTGCAGAGAAGCGAGGCGGAAACTTTTTCTATCAAACGGCAGCCAGCCGGCACAGCACGCACGCGCACCAACGTTAACTGGGGATAACCAGCCGGCGTGCTGGGAACTCTCGAATAAAAGAAATGCTGGGCGCGCTCACCGGACGAAAGTTACCGAATTCCCGCAGCAGTTGCCGTCACAACTGAGAGCGTGTGCATGTGCCTCGCAGCAAGCGCCAGCAGAGACTACTATTGCTTGCAGAGAAGCGAGGCAGAAACTTTTCTGTCAAACAGCAGCCAGGCGGCACAGCACGCACGCGCACCAATGTTAACTGCGGATAACCAGCCGGCGTGCTGGGAACTCCCGAATAAAAGAAATGGTGGGCGCGCTCACCGGGCGAAAGTCACAGAATTCCCGCAGCAGTCGCCGTCACAAGTGACAGCGTGTGCATGTGCCTCGAAGCAAGGACCAGCACAGACTACTATTCCGAGCAGAGAAGCGAGGCAGAAACCTTTCCGTCAAACGGCAGCCAGCCGGCACAGCACGCACGCGCACCAACGATAACTGGGGATAGTCAGCCGGCGTGCTGGGAACTCTCGAAGAAATGAAATGGTGGGCGCGCTCACCTGACAAAAGTTACCGAATTCCTGCCGCAGTCGCCGTCACAACTGACAGCGTGTGCATGTGCCTCGCATCAAGCACCAGCAGAGACTACTATTACGAGCAGAGAAGCGAGGCAGAAACTTTTCCGTCAGACGGCAGCCAGCCGGCACAGTACGCACTCGCACCAACGTTGACTGCCGATAGCCAGCTGGCGTGCTGGGACTCTCGAAGAAATGAAATGGTGTACGCGCTCACCGGACGAATGTTATCGAATTCCCGCAGAAGTCGCCGTCACAACTGACAGCGTGTGCATGTGCCTCGAAGCAAGGACCAGCAGAGACTACTATTACGAGCAGAGAAGCGAGGCAGAAACCTTTCCGTCAAACGGCAGCCAGCCGGCACAGCACGCACGCGCACCAACGTTAACTGGGGATAGTCAGCCGGCGTGCTGGGAACTCCCTAAGAAATGAAATGGTGGGCGCGCTCACCGCACGAAAGTTACCGAATTCCCGCAGCAGTCGCCGTCACAACTGAGAGTGTGTGCATATGCCTCGAAGCAAGGACCAGCAGAGACTACTATTACGAGCAGAGAAGCGAGGCAGCAACCTTTCCGTCAAACGGCAGCCAGCCTCACAGAACGCACGCGCACCAACGTTAACTGGGGATAGACAGCCGGCGTGCTGGGAACTCCCGAAGAAATGAAATTGTGGGCGCGCTCACAGGACGAAAGTTACCGCATTCCCGCAGCAGTCGCCGTCACAACTGAGAGCGTGTGCACGTGCCTCGCAGCAAGCACCAGCAGAGACTACTATTACGAGCAGAGAAGCGAGGCAGAAACTTTTTCGTCAAACGGCAGCCAGCCAGCACAGCACGCACGCGCACCAACGTTCACTGGGGATAGCCAGCCGACGTGCTGGGAACTCTGGAAGAAATGAAAATGGAGGGCGCGCTCACCGGACGAAAGTTACCGAATTCCCGCACCAGTCGCCGTCACAACTGACAGCGTGTGCATGTGCCTCGCAGCAAGGACCAGCACAGACTACTATTACGAGCAGAGAAGCGAGGCAGAAACCTTTCCGTCAAACGGCAGCCAGCCGGCACAGCACGCACGCGCACCAACGTTAACTGGGAATAGCCAGCCGGCGTGCTGGGAACTCTCTAATAAATTAAATGGTGGGCGCGCTCACCGGACGAAAGTTACCGAATTCCCGCAGCAGTCGCCGTCACAACTGAAAGCATGTGCATGAGCCTCGAAGCAAGCACAAGTAGAGACTACTATTACGAGAAGATAAGCGAGGCAGAAACTTTTCCATCAAACGGCAGCCAGCCGGCACAGCACGCACACGAACCAACGTTAACTGGGGATAGCCAGCCGGTGGGTTGGGAACTCTAGAAGAAATGAAATGTAGGGCGCGCTCACCGGACGAAAGTTACCGAATTCCCGCAGCGGTCGCCGACACAACTGACAGCGTGTGCATGTGCCTCAAGCAAGCACCAGCAGAGACTACTATTACGAGCAGAGAAGCGAGGCAGAAACTTTTTCGCCAAACGGCAGCCAGCCAGCTCAGCACGCACACGCACCAACGTTTACTGGGGATAGCCAGCCGACGTGCTGGGAACTCTGGAAGAAATGAAATGGAGGGCGCGCTCACCGGACGAAAGTTACCGAATTCCCGCAGCAGTCGCCGTCACAACTGAGAGCGTGTGCATGTGCCTCGCAGCAAGCACCAGCAGAGACTACTATTGCTTGCAGAGAATCGAGAGAGAAACTATTGCGTCAAACAGCAGCCAGCCGGCACAGCACGCATGCGCACCAACGTTAACTGGGGATAACCAGCCGGAGTGCTGGGAACTCTCGAATAAAAGAAATGGTGGGCGCGCTCACCGGACGAAAGTTACAGAATTCCCGCAGCAGTCGCCGTCACAACTGACAGCGTGTGCATGTGCCTCGCATCAAGCACCAGCAGAGACTATTATTATGTGCAGAGAAAGAGGCAGAAACTTTTCCATCAAACGGCAGCCAGCCGGCACAGCACTCACACGCACCAACGTTAACTGGGGATAACCAGCCGCCGTGCTGGGAACTCTCGAAGTAAGAAATAGTGAGCGCGCTCACCGGACGAAAGTTACCGAATTCCCGCAGCGGTCGCCGACACAACTGACAGCATGTGCATGTGCCTCAAGCAAGCACCAGCAGAAACTACTATTACGAGCAGAGAAGTGAGGCAAAAACGTTTTCGTCAAACGGCAGCCAGCCAGCACAGCACGAACGCGCACCAACGTTTACTGTGGATAGCCAGCCGACGTGCTGGGAACTATGGAATAAATGAAATGGAGGGCGCACTCACCTGCCAAAAGTTACCGAATTCCCGCAGCAGTCGCCGTCACAACTGACAGCGTGTGCATGTGCCTCTAAGCAATCATCAGCAGAGACTACCATTACGAGCAGAGAAGCGAGGCAGAAACTTTTGCGTTAAACGGCAGCCAGCCGGCACAGCACGCACGCGCACCAACGTTTACTGGGGATAGCCAGCCGGCGTGCTGGGAACTCTCTAAGAAATGAAATGGTAGGCGCGCTCTTTGGACGAAAGTTAGCGAATTCCCGCAGCAGTCGCCGTCACAACTGTCAGCATGTGCATGTGCCTCGAAGCAAACACAAGCAGAGACTACTATTACGAGAAGAGAAGCGAGGCAGAAACTTTTCCGTCAAACGGCAGCCAGCCGGCACAGCACGCACACGAACCAACGTTAACTGGGGATAGCCAGCCGGCGTGCTGGGAACTCTCGAAGAAATGAAATGGTGGGCGCGCTCACCGGACGAAAGTTACCGAATTCCCGCAGCAGTCGCCGTCAAAACTGACAGCGTGTGCATGTGCGTCGAAGCAAGGACCAGCAGAGACTGCTCTTACGAGGAGAGAAGCGAGGCAGAAACTTTTCCCTCAATCGACAGCCAGCCGGCACAGCACGTACGCGCGCCAACGTTAATTGGGGATAGCCAGCCGGTGTAATGGGAACTCTCGAAGTAATGAAATGGAGGGCGCGCTCACCTGACGAAAGTTACCGAATTCCCGCAGCAGTCGCCGTCAAAACTGACAGCGTGTGCATGTGCCTCAAAGCAAGCACCAGCAGAGACTACTATTACGAGCAGAGAAGCGAGGCAGAAACTTTTCCGTCAAACGGCAGCCAGCCGGCACAGCACGCACACGAACCAACGTTAACTGGGGATAGCCAGCCGGTGGGCTGGGAACTCTAGAAGAAATGAAATGTAGGGCGCGCTCACCGGACGAAAGTTACCGAATTCCCGCAGCGGTCGCCGTCACAACTGACAGCGTACGCATGTGCCTCTAAGCAAGCATCAGCAGAGACTACCATTACGAGCAGAGAAGCGAGGCAGAAACTTTTTCGTCAAACGGCAGCCAGCCGGCACAGCACGCACGCGCACCAACGTTTACTGGGGATAGCCAGCCGGCGCGCTGGGAACTCTCTAAGAAATGAAATGGTGGGCGCGCTCTTTGGACGAAAGTTAGCGAATTCCCGCAGCCGTCGCCGTCACAACTGACAGCATGTGCATGTGCCTCGAAGCGAACACAAGCAGAGACTACTACTACAAGAAGTTAAGCGAGCAGAAACTTTTCCGTCAAACGGCAGCCAGCCGGCACTGCACGCACACGAACCAACGTTAACTGGGGATAGCCAGCCAACGTGCTGGGAACTCGCGAAGAAATGAAATGGTGGGCGCACTCACCGGACGAAAGTTACCGAATTCTCGCAGCAGTCGCTGTCACAACTGACAACGTGTGCATGTGCATCTAAGCAAGCACCAGCAGAGACTACTATCACGAGCAGAGAAGCGAGGCAGAAACCTTTCCGTCAAACGGCAGCCAGCCGGCACAGCACGCACGCGCACCAACGTTAACTGGGGATAGTCAGCCGGCGTGCTGGGAACTCCCTAAGAAATGAAATGGTGGGCGCGCTCACCGCACGAAAGTTACCGAATTCCCGCAGCAGTCGCCGTCACAACTGAGAGTGTGTGCATATGCCTCGAAGCAAGGACCAGCAGAGACTACTATTACGAGCAGAGAAGCGAGGCAGCAACCTTTCCGTCAAACGGCAGCCAGCCTCACAGAACGCACGCGCACCAACGTTAACTGGGGATAGACAGCCGGCGTGCTGGGAACTCCCGAAGAAATGAAATTGTGGGCGCGCTCACAGGACGAAAGTTACCGCATTCCCGCAGCAGTCGCCGTCACAACTGAGAGCGTGTGCACGTGCCTCGCAGCAAGCACCAGCAGAGACTACTATTACGAGCAGAGAAGCGAGGCAGAAACTTTTTCGTCAAACGGCAGCCAGCCAGCACAGCACGCACGCGCACCAACGTTCACTGGGGATAGCCAGCCGACGTGCTGGGAACTCTGGAAGAAATGAAAATGGAGGGCGCGCTCACCGGACGAAAGTTACCGAATTCCCGCACCAGTCGCCGTCACAACTGACAGCGTGTGCATGTGCCTCGCAGCAAGGACCAGCACAGACTACTATTACGAGCAGAGAAGCGAGGCAGAAACCTTTCCGTCAAACGGCAGCCAGCCGGCACAGCACGCACGCGCACCAACGTTAACTGGGAATAGCCAGCCGGCGTGCTGGGAACTCTCTAATAAATTAAATGGTGGGCGCGCTCACCGGACGAAAGTTACCGAATTCCCGCAGCAGTCGCCGTCACAACTGAAAGCATGTGCATGAGCCTCGAAGCAAGCACAAGTAGAGACTACTATTACGAGCAGAGAAGCGAGGCAGAAACTTTTTCGCCAAACGGCAGCCAGCCAGCTCAGCACGCACACGCACCAACGTTTACTGGGGATAGCCAGCCGACGTGCTGGGAACTCTGGAAGAAATGAAATGGAGGGCGCGCTCACCGGACGAAAGTTACCGAATTCCCGCAGCAGTCGCCGTCACAACTGAGAGCGTGTGCATGTGCCTCGCAGCAAGCACCAGCAGAGACTACTATTGCTTGCAGAGAAGCGAGAGAGAAACTATTGCGTCAAACAGCAGCCAGCCGGCACAGCACGCATGCGCACCAACGTTAACTGGGGATAACCAGCCGGAGTGCTGGGAACTCTCGAATAAAAGAAATGGTGGGCGCGCTCACCGGACGAAAGTTACAGAATTCCCGCAGCAGTCGCCGTCACAACTGACAGCGTGTGCATGTGCCTCGCATCAAGCACCAGCAGAGACTATTATTATGTGCAGAGAAAGAGGCAGAAACTTTTCCATCAAACGGCAGCCAGCCGGCACAGCACTCACACGCACCAACGTTAACTGGGGATAACCAGCCGCCGTGCTGGGAACTCTCGAAGTAAGAAATAGTGAGCGCGCTCACCGGACGAAAGTTACCGAATTCCCGCAGCGGTCGCCGACACAACTGACAGCATGTGCATGTGCCTCAAGCAAGCACCAGCAGAAACTACTATTACGAGCAGAGAAGTGAGGCAAAAACGTTTTCGTCAAACGGCAGCCAGCCAGCACAGCACGAACGCGCACCAACGTTTACTGTGGATAGCCAGCCGACGTGCTGGGAACTATGGAATAAATGAAATGGAGGGCGCACTCACCTGCCAAAAGTTACCGAATTCCCGCAGCAGTCGCCGTCACAACTGACAGCGTGTGCATGTGCCTCTAAGCAAGCATCAGCAGAGACTACCATTGCGAGCAGAGAAGCGAGGCAGAAACTTTTGCGTTAAACGGCAGCCAGCCGGCACAGCACGCACGCGCACCAACGTTTACTGGGGATAGCCAGCCGGCGTGCTGGGAACTCTCTAAGAAATGAAATGGTAGGCGCGCTCTTTGGACGAAAGTTAGCGAATTCCCGCAGCAGTCGCCGTCACAACTGTCAGCATGTGCATGTGCCTCGAAGCAAACACAAGCAGAGACTACTATTACGAGAAGAGAAGCGAGGCAGAAACTTTTCCGTCAAACGGCAGCCAGCCGGCACAGCACGCACACGAACCAACGTTAACTGGGGATAGCCAGCCGGCGTGCTGGGAACTCTCGAAGAAATGAAATGGTGGGCGCGCTCACCGGACGAAAGTTACCGAATTCCCGCAGCAGTCGCCGTCAAAACTGACAGCGTGTGCATGTGCGTCGAAGCAAGGACCAGCAGAGACTGCTCTTACGAGGAGAGAAGCGAGGCAGAAACTTTTCCCTCAATCGACAGCCAGCCGGCACAGCACGTACGCGCGCCAACGTTAATTGGGGATAGCCAGCCGGTGTAATGGGAACTCTCGAAGTAATGAAATGGAGGGCGCGCTCACCTGACGAAAGTTACCGAATTCCCGCAGCAGTCGCCGTCAAAACTGACAGCGTGTGCATGTGCCTCAAAGCAAGCACCAGCAGAGACTACTATTACGAGCAGAGAAGCGAGGCAGAAACTTTTCCGTCAAACGGCAGCCAGCCGGCACAGCACGCACACGAACCAACGTTAACTGGGGATAGCCAGCCGGTGGGCTGGGAACTCTAGAAGAAATGAAATGTAGGGCGCGCTCACCGGACGAAAGTTACCGAATTCCCGCACCGGTCGCCGTCACAACTGACAGCGTACGCATGTGCCTCTAAGCAAGCATCAGCAGAGACTACCATTACGAGCAGAGAAGCGAGGCAGAAACTTTTTCGTCAAACGGCAGCCAGCCGGCACAGCACGCACGCGCACCAACGTTTACTGGGGATAGCCAGCCGGCGCGCTGGGAACTCTCTAAGAAATGAAATGGTGGGCGCGCTCTTTGGACGAAAGTTAGCGAATTCCCGCAGCCGTCGCCGTCACAACTGACAGCATGTGCATGTGCCTCGAAGCGAACACAAGCAGAGACTACTACTACAAGAAGTTAAGCGAGCAGAAACTTTTCCGTCAAACGGCAGCCAGCCGGCACTGCACGCACACGAACCAACGTTAACTGGGGATAGCCAGCCAACGTGCTGGGAACTCGCGAAGAAATGAAATGGTGGGCGCACTCACCGGACGAAAGTTACCGAATTCTCGCAGCAGTCGCTGTCACAACTGACAACGTGTGCATGTGCATCTAAGCAAGCACCAGCAGAGACTACTATCACGAGCAGAGAAGCGAGGCAGAAACTATTTCGTCAAACGGCAGCCAGCTGGCACAGCACGCACGCGCACCAGCGTTAACTGGGGATAGCCAGCCGGCGGGCTGGGAACTCTAGAAGAAATGAAATGGAGGGCGCGCTCACCGGACGAAAGTTACCGAATTTCCGCAGCAGTCGCCGTCACAACTGACAGCGTGTGCATGTGCCTCTAAGCAAGTACCAGCAGAGACTACTATTACGAGCAGAGAAGCGAGGCAGAAACATTTTCGTCAAACGGCAGCCAGCCGGCACAGCACGCATGCGCACCAACGTTTACTCGGGATAGTCAGCCGACATGCTGGGAACTCTGGAAGAAATGAAATGTAGGGCGCGCTCACCGGACGAAAGTTACCGATTTCCCGCAGCAGTCGCCGTCACAATTGACAGCGTGTGCATGTGCCTCGAAGCAAGGACCAGCACAGACTACTATTACGAGCAGAGAAGTGAGGCAGAAACCTTTCCGTCAAATGGCAGCCAGCCGGCCCAACACGCACGCGCAACAACGTTAACTGAGGATAGCCAGCCGGCGGGCTGAGAACTATGGAATAAATGAAATGGAGGGCGCGCTCACCTGACAAAAGTTACCGAATTCCCGCAGCAGTCGCCATCACAACTGTGAGCGTGTGCATGTGCCTCGTAGCAAGCGCCAGCAGAGACTACTATTGCTTGCAGAGAAGCGAGGCAGAAACTATTCTGTCAAACAGCAGCCAGGCGGCACAGCACGCACGCGCACAACGTTAACTGGGGATAACCAGCCGGCGTGCTGGGAACTCTCGAATAAAAGAAATGGTGGGCGCGCTCACCGGACGAAAGTCACAGAATTCCCGCAGCAGTCGCCGTCACATTTGACAGCGTGTGCATGTGCCTCGAAGCAAGGACCAGCACAGACTACTATTACGAGCAGAGAAGCGAGGCAGAAACCTGTCTGTCAAACGGCAGCCAGCCGGCACAGCACGCACGCGCACCAACGTTAACTGGGGATAGTCAGCCGGCGTGCTGGGAACTCCCGAAGAAATGAAATGGTGGGCGCGCTCACCGGACGAAAGTTACCGAATTCCCGCAGCAGTCGCCGTCACAACTGAGAGCGTGTGCATATGCCTCGAAGCAAGGACCAGCAGAGACTACTATTACGAGCAGAGAAGCGAGGCAGAAACCTTTCCGTCAAACGGCAGCCAGCCGGCACAGAACGCACGCGCACCAACGTTAATTGGCGATAGCCAGCCGGCGTGCTGGGAACTCCCGAAGAAATGAAATGGTGGGCGCGCTCGCCGGACGAAAGTTACCGCATTCCCGCAGCAGTCGCCGTCACAACTGAGAGCGTGTGCACGTGCCTCGCAGCAAGCACCAGCAGAGACTACTATTGCGAGCAGAGAAGCGAGGCAGAAACTTTTTCGTCAAACAGCAGCCAGCCGGCACAGCACGCACGCACACCAACGCTAACTGGGGATAACCAGCCGGCGTGCTGGGAACTCTCCAATAAAAGAAATAGTGGGCGTGCTCACCGGACGAAAGTTACAGAATTTCCGCAGCAGTCGCCGTCACAATTGACAGCGTGTGCATGTGCTTCGAAGCAAGGACCAGCACCGACTACTATTACGAGCATAGAAGCGAGGCATGAAACTTTCCGTCAAACGGCAGCCAGCCGGCACAGCACACACGCGCACCAACGTTGACTGGGATAGCCAGCTGGCGTGCTGGGACTATCGAAGAAATGAAATGGTGGGCGCGCTCACGGGACGAAAGATACCGAATTCCCGCAGTTGTCGCCGTCACAACTGACAGCGTGTGCATGTGCCTCTAAGCAAGCACCAGCAGAGACTACTATTACGAGAAGATAAGCGAGGCAGAAACTTTTCCATCAAACGGCAGCCAGCCGCACAGCAAGCACACGAACCAACGTTAACTGGGGATAGCCAGCCGGCGTGCTGGGAACTCTCTAAGAAAAGAAATGGTGGGCGCGCTCACCGGACGAAAGTTACCGAATTCCCGCAGCGGTCGCCGACACAACTGACAGCGTGTGCATGTGCCTCAAGCAAGCACCAGCAGAGACTACTATTACGAGCAGAGAAGCGAGGCAGAAACTTTTTCGCCAAACGGCAGCCTGCCAGCACAGCACGCAAACGCACCAACGTTTACTGGGGATAGCCAGCCGACGTGCTGGGAACTCTGGAAGAAATGAAATGGAGGGCGCGTTTACCGGACGAAAGTTACCGAATTCCCGAAGCAGTCGCCGTCACAACTGAGAGCGTGTGCATGTGCCTCGCAGCAAGCACCAGCAGAGACTACTATTACGAGCAGAGAAGCGAGGCAGAAAATATTTTGTCAAACGGCAGCCAGCTGGCACAGCACGCACGCGCACCAGCGTTAACTGGGGATAGCCAGCCGGCGGGCTGGGAACTCTAGAAGAAATGAAAAATGGAGGTCGCGCTCACCGGACGAAAGTTACCGAATTTCCGCAGCAGTCGCCGTCACAACTGACAGCGTGTGCATGTGCCTCTAACCAAGTACCAGCAGAGACTACTATTACGAGCAGAGAAGCGAGGCAGAAACATTTTCGTCAAACGGCAGCCAGCCGGCACAGCACGCACGCGCACCAACGTTTACTCGGGATAGCCAGCCGACGTGCTAGGAACTCTGAAAGAAATGAAATGTAGGGCGCGCTCACTGGACGAAAGTTACCGAATTCCCGCAGCAGTCGCCGTCACAACTGACAGCGTGTGCATGTGCTTCGAAGCAAGGACCAGCAGAGACTACTATTACGAGCAGAGAAGCGAGGCAGAAACCTTTCCGTCAAACGGCAGCCAGCCGGCACAGCACGCACGCGCACCAAAGTTAACTGGGGATAACCAGCCGGCGTGCTGGGAACTCTCGAATAAAAGAAATGCTGGGCGCGCTCACCGGAAGAAAGTTACCGAATTCCCGCAGCAGTCGCCGTCACAGCTGAGAGCGTGTGCATCTACTTCGCAGCAAGCACCAGCAGAGACTACTATTGCGTGCAGAGAAGCGAGGCGGAAACTTTTTCTATCAAACGGCAGCCAGCCGGCACAGCACGCACGCGCACCAACGTTAACTGGGGATAACCAGCCGGCGTGCTGGGAACTCTCGAATAAAAGAAATGCTGGGCGCGCTCACCGGACGAAAGTTACCGAATTCCCGCAGCAGTCGCCGTCACAACTGAGAGCGTGTGCATGTGCCTCGCAGCAAGCGCCAGCAGAGACTACTATTGCTTGCAGAGAAGCGAGGCAGAAACTTTTCTGTCAAACAGCAGCCAGGCGGCACAGCACGCACGCGCACCAATGTTAACTGCGGATAACCAGCCGGCGTGCTGGGAACTCCCGAATAAAACAAATGGTGGGCGCGCTCACCGGGCGAAAGTCACAGAATTCCCGCAGCAGTCGCCGTCACAAGTGACAGCGTGTGCATGTGCCTCGAAGCAAGGACCAGCACAGACTACTATTCCGAGCAGAGAAGCGAGGCAGAAACCTTTCCGTCAAACGGCAGCCAGCCGGCACAGCACGCACGCGCACCAACGATAACTGGGGATAGTCAGCCGGCGTGCTGGGAACTCTCGAAGAAATGAAATGGTGGGCGCGCTCACCTGACAAAAGTTACCGAATTCCCGCCGCAGTCGCCGTCACAACTGACAGCGTGTGCATGTGCCTCGCATCAAGCACCAGCAGAGACTACTATTACGAGCAGAGAAGCGAGGCAGAAACTTTTCCGTCAGACGGCAGCCAGCCGGCACAGTACGCACACGCACCAACGTTGACTGCCGATAGCCAGCTGGCGTGCTGGGACTCTCGAAGAAATGAAATGGTGTACGCGCTCACCGGACGAATGTTATCGAATTCCCGCAGAAGTCGCCGTCACAACTGACAGCGTGTGCATGTGCCTCGAAGCAAGGACCAGCAGAGACTACTATTACGAGCAGAGAAGCGAGGCAGAAACCTTTCCGTCAAACGGCAGCCAGCCGGCACAGCGCGCACGCGCACCAACGTTAACTGGGGATAGTCAGCCGGCGTGCTGGGAACTCCCGAAGAAATGAAATGGTGGGCGCGCTCACCGCACGAAAGTTACCGAATTCCCGCAGCAGTCGCCGTCACAACTGAGAGTGTGTGCATATGCCTCGAAGCAAGGACCAGCAGAGACTACTATTACGAGCAGAGAAGCGAGGCAGCAACCTTTCCGTCAAACGGCAGCCAGCCGGCACAGAACGCACGCGCACCAATGTTAACTGGGGATAGACAGCCGGCGTGCTGGGAACTCCCGAAGAAATGAAATTGTGGGCGCGCTCACAGGACGAAAGTTACCGCATTCCCGCAGCAGTCGCCGTCACAACTGAGAGCGTGTGCACGTGCCTCGCAGCAAGCACCAGCAGAGACTACTATTACGAGCAGAGAAGCGAGGCAGAAACTTTTTCGTCAAACGGCAGCCAGCCAGCACAGCACGCACGCGCACCAACGTTCACTGGGGATAGCCAGCCGACGTGCTGGGAACTCTGGAAGAAATGAAAATGGAGGGCGCGCTCACCGGACGAAAGTTACCGAATTCCCGCACCAGTCGCCGTCACAACTGACAGCGTGTGCATGTGCCTCGCAGCAAGGACCAGCACAGACTACTATTACGAGCAGAGAAGCGAGGCAGAAACCTTTCCGTCAAACGGCAGCCAGCCGGCACAGCGCGCACGCGCACCAACGTTAACTGGGAATAGCCAGCCGGCGTGCTGGGAACTCTCTAATAAATTAAATGGTGGGCGCGCTCACCGGACGAAAGTTACCGAATTCCCGCAGCAGTCGCCGTCACAACTGAAAGCATGTGCATGAGCCTCGAAGCAAGCACAAGTAGAGACTACTATTACGAGAAGATAAGCGAGGCAGAAACTTTTCCATCAAACGGCAGCCAGCCGGCACAGCACGCACACGAACCAACGTTAACTGGGGATAGCCAGCCGGTGGGTTGGGAACTCTAGAAGAAATGAAATGTAGGGCGCGCTCACCGGACGAAAGTTACCGAATTCCCGCAGCGGTCGCCGACACAACTGACAGCGTGTGCATGTGCCTCAAGCAAGCACCAGCAGAGACTACTATTACGAGCAGAGAAGCGAGGCAGAAACTTTTTCGCCAAACGGCAGCCAGCCAGCTCAGCACGCACACGCACCAACGTTTACTGGGGATAGCCAGCCGACGTGCTGGGAACTCTGGAAGAAATGAAATGGAGGGCGCGCTCACCGGACGAAAGTTACCGAATTCCCGCAGCAGTCGCCGTCACAACTGAGAGCGTGTGCATGTGCCTCGCAGCAAGCACCAGCAGAGACTACTATTGCTTGCAGAGAATCGAGAGAGAAACTATTGCGTCAAACAGCAGCCAGCCGGCACAGCACGCATGCGCACCAACGTTAACTGGGGATAACCAGCCGGAGTGCTGGGAACTCTCGAATAAAAGAAATGGTGGGCGCGCTCACCGGACGAAAGTTACAGAATTCCCGCAGCAGTCGCCGTCACAACTGACAGCGTGTGCATGTGCCTCGCATCAAGCACCAGCAGAGACTATTATTATGTGCAGAGAAAGAGGCAGAAACTTTTCCATCAAACGGCAGCCAGCCGGCACAGCACTCACACGCACCAACGTTAACTGGGGATAACCAGCCGCCGTGCTGGGAACTCTCGAAGTAAGAAATAGTGAGCGCGCTCACCGGACGAAAGTTACCGAATTCCCGCAGCGGTCGCCGACACAACTGACAGCATGTGCATGTGCCTCAAGCAAGCACCAGCAGAAACTACTATTACGAGCAGAGAAGTGAGGCAAAAACGTTTTCGTCAAACGGCAGCCAGCCAGCACAGCACGAACGCGCACCAACGTTTACTGTGGATAGCCAGCCGACGTGCTGGGAACTATGGAATAAATGAAATGGAGGGCGCACTCACCTGCCAAAAGTTACCGAATTCCCGCAGCAGTCGCCGTCACAACTGACAGCGTGTGCATGTGCCTCTAAGCAATCATCAGCAGAGACTACCATTACGAGCAGAGAAGCGAGGCAGAAACTTTTGCGTTAAACGGCAGCCAGCCGGCACAGCACGCACGCGCACCAACGTTTACTGGGGATAGCCAGCCGGCGTGCTGGGAACTCTCTAAGAAATGAAATGGTAGGCGCGCTCTTTGGACGAAAGTTAGCGAATTCCCGCAGCAGTCGCCGTCACAACTGTCAGCATGTGCATGTGCCTCGAAGCAAACACAAGCAGAGACTACTATTACGAGAAGAGAAGCGAGGCAGAAACTTTTCCGTCAAACGGCAGCCAGCCGGCACAGCACGTACGCGCGCCAACGTTAATTGGGGATAGCCAGCCGGTGTAATGGGAACTCTCGAAGTAATGAAATGGAGGGCGCGCTCACCTGACGAAAGTTACCGAATTCCCGCAGCAGTCGCCGTCAAAACTGACAGCGTGTGCATGTGCCTCAAAGCAAGCACCAGCAGAGACTACTATTACGAGCAGAGAAGCGAGGCAGAAACTTTTCCGTCAAACGGCAGCCAGCCGGCACAGCACGCACACGAACCAACGTTAACTGGGGATAGCCAGCCGGTGGGCTGGGAACTCTAGAAGAAATGAAATGTAGGGCGCGCTCACCGGACGAAAGTTACCGAATTCCCGCAGCGGTCGCCGTCACAACTGACAGCGTACGCATGTGCCTCTAAGCAAGCATCAGCAGAGACTACCATTACGAGCAGAGAAGCGAGGCAGAAACTTTTTCGTCAAACGGCAGCCAGCCGGCACAGCACGCACGCGCACCAACGTTTACTGGGGATAGCCAGCCGGCGCGCTGGGAACTCTCTAAGAAATGAAATGGTGGGCGCGCTCTTTGGACGAAAGTTAGCGAATTCCCGCAGCCGTCGCCGTCACAACTGACAGCATGTGCATGTGCCTCGAAGCGAACACAAGCAGAGACTACTACTACAAGAAGTTAAGCGAGCAGAAACTTTTCCGTCAAACGGCAGCCAGCCGGCACTGCACGCACACGAACCAACGTTAACTGGGGATAGCCAGCCAACGTGCTGGGAACTCGCGAAGAAATGAAATGGTGGGCGCACTCACCGGACGAAAGTTACCGAATTCTCGCAGCAGTCGCTGTCACAACTGACAACGTGTGCATGTGCATCTAAGCAAGCACCAGCAGAGACTACTATCACGAGCAGAGAAGCGAGGCAGAAACCTTTCCGTCAAACGGCAGCCAGCCGGCACAGCACGCACGCGCACCAACGTTAACTGGGGATAGTCAGCCGGCGTGCTGGGAACTCCCTAAGAAATGAAATGGTGGGCGCGCTCACCGCACGAAAGTTACCGAATTCCCGCAGCAGTCGCCGTCACAACTGAGAGTGTGTGCATATGCCTCGAAGCAAGGACCAGCAGAGACTACTATTACGAGCAGAGAAGCGAGGCAGCAACCTTTCCGTCAAACGGCAGCCAGCCTCACAGAACGCACGCGCACCAACGTTAACTGGGGATAGACAGCCGGCGTGCTGGGAACTCCCGAAGAAATGAAATTGTGGGCGCGCTCACAGGACGAAAGTTACCGCATTCCCGCAGCAGTCGCCGTCACAACTGAGAGCGTGTGCACGTGCCTCGCAGCAAGCACCAGCAGAGACTACTATTACGAGCAGAGAAGCGAGGCAGAAACTTTTTCGTCAAACGGCAGCCAGCCAGCACAGCACGCACGCGCACCAACGTTCACTGGGGATAGCCAGCCGACGTGCTGGGAACTCTGGAAGAAATGAAAATGGAGGGCGCGCTCACCGGACGAAAGTTACCGAATTCCCGCACCAGTCGCCGTCACAACTGACAGCGTGTGCATGTGCCTCGCAGCAAGGACCAGCACAGACTACTATTACGAGCAGAGAAGCGAGGCAGAAACCTTTCCGTCAAACGGCAGCCAGCCGGCACAGCACGCACGCGCACCAACGTTAACTGGGAATAGCCAGCCGGCGTGCTGGGAACTCTCTAATAAATTAAATGGTGGGCGCGCTCACCGGACGAAAGTTACCGAATTCCCGCAGCAGTCGCCGTCACAACTGAAAGCATGTGCATGAGCCTCGAAGCAAGCACAAGTAGAGACTACTATTACGAGCAGAGAAGCGAGGCAGAAACTTTTTCGCCAAACGGCAGCCAGCCAGCTCAGCACGCACACGCACCAACGTTTACTGGGGATAGCCAGCCGACGTGCTGGGAACTCTGGAAGAAATGAAATGGAGGGCGCGCTCACCGGACGAAAGTTACCGAATTCCCGCAGCAGTCGCCGTCACAACTGAGAGCGTGTGCATGTGCCTCGCAGCAAGCACCAGCAGAGACTACTATTGCTTGCAGAGAAGCGAGAGAGAAACTATTGCGTCAAACAGCAGCCAGCCGGCACAGCACGCATGCGCACCAACGTTAACTGGGGATAACCAGCCGGAGTGCTGGGAACTCTCGAATAAAAGAAATGGTGGGCGCGCTCACCGGACGAAAGTTACAGAATTCCCGCAGCAGTCGCCGTCACAACTGACAGCGTGTGCATGTGCCTCGCATCAAGCACCAGCAGAGACTATTATTATGTGCAGAGAAAGAGGCAGAAACTTTTCCATCAAACGGCAGCCAGCCGGCACAGCACTCACACGCACCAACGTTAACTGGGGATAACCAGCCGCCGTGCTGGGAACTCTCGAAGTAAGAAATAGTGAGCGCGCTCACCGGACGAAAGTTACCGAATTCCCGCAGCGGTCGCCGACACAACTGACAGCATGTGCATGTGCCTCAAGCAAGCACCAGCAGAAACTACTATTACGAGCAGAGAAGTGAGGCAAAAACGTTTTCGTCAAACGGCAGCCAGCCAGCACAGCACGAACGCGCACCAACGTTTACTGTGGATAGCCAGCCGACGTGCTGGGAACTATGGAATAAATGAAATGGAGGGCGCACTCACCTGCCAAAAGTTACCGAATTCCCGCAGCAGTCGCCGTCACAACTGACAGCGTGTGCATGTGCCTCTAAGCAAGCATCAGCAGAGACTACCATTGCGAGCAGAGAAGCGAGGCAGAAACTTTTGCGTTAAACGGCAGCCAGCCGGCACAGCACGCACGCGCACCAACGTTTACTGGGGATAGCCAGCCGGCGTGCTGGGAACTCTCTAAGAAATGAAATGGTAGGCGCGCTCTTTGGACGAAAGTTAGCGAATTCCCGCAGCAGTCGCCGTCACAACTGTCAGCATGTGCATGTGCCTCGAAGCAAACACAAGCAGAGACTACTATTACGAGAAGAGAAGCGAGGCAGAAACTTTTCCGTCAAACGGCAGCCAGCCGGCACAGCACGCACACGAACCAACGTTAACTGGGGATAGCCAGCCGGCGTGCTGGGAACTCTCGAAGAAATGAAATGGTGGGCGCGCTCACCGGACGAAAGTTACCGAATTCCCGCAGCAGTCGCCGTCAAAACTGACAGCGTGTGCATGTGCGTCGAAGCAAGGACCAGCAGAGACTGCTCTTACGAGGAGAGAAGCGAGGCAGAAACTTTTCCCTCAATCGACAGCCAGCCGGCACAGCACGTACGCGCGCCAACGTTAATTGGGGATAGCCAGCCGGTGTAATGGGAACTCTCGAAGTAATGAAATGGAGGGCGCGCTCACCTGACGAAAGTTACCGAATTCCCGCAGCAGTCGCCGTCAAAACTGACAGCGTGTGCATGTGCCTCAAAGCAAGCACCAGCAGAGACTACTATTACGAGCAGAGAAGCGAGGCAGAAACTTTTCCGTCAAACGGCAGCCAGCCGGCACAGCACGCACACGAACCAACGTTAACTGGGGATAGCCAGCCGGTGGGCTGGGAACTCTAGAAGAAATGAAATGTAGGGCGCGCTCACCGGACGAAAGTTACCGAATTCCCGCACCGGTCGCCGTCACAACTGACAGCGTACGCATGTGCCTCTAAGCAAGCATCAGCAGAGACTACCATTACGAGCAGAGAAGCGAGGCAGAAACTTTTTCGTCAAACGGCAGCCAGCCGGCACAGCACGCACGCGCACCAACGTTTACTGGGGATAGCCAGCCGGCGCGCTGGGAACTCTCTAAGAAATGAAATGGTGGGCGCGCTCTTTGGACGAAAGTTAGCGAATTCCCGCAGCCGTCGCCGTCACAACTGACAGCATGTGCATGTGCCTCGAAGCGAACACAAGCAGAGACTACTACTACAAGAAGTTAAGCGAGCAGAAACTTTTCCGTCAAACGGCAGCCAGCCGGCACTGCACGCACACGAACCAACGTTAACTGGGGATAGCCAGCCAACGTGCTGGGAACTCGCGAAGAAATGAAATGGTGGGCGCACTCACCGGACGAAAGTTACCGAATTCTCGCAGCAGTCGCTGTCACAACTGACAACGTGTGCATGTGCATCTAAGCAAGCACCAGCAGAGACTACTATCACGAGCAGAGAAGCGAGGCAGAAACTATTTCGTCAAACGGCAGCCAGCTGGCACAGCACGCACGCGCACCAGCGTTAACTGGGGATAGCCAGCCGGCGGGCTGGGAACTCTAGAAGAAATGAAATGGAGGGCGCGCTCACCGGACGAAAGTTACCGAATTTCCGCAGCAGTCGCCGTCACAACTGACAGCGTGTGCATGTGCCTCTAAGCAAGTACCAGCAGAGACTACTATTACGAGCAGAGAAGCGAGGCAGAAACATTTTCGTCAAACGGCAGCCAGCCGGCACAGCACGCATGCGCACCAACGTTTACTCGGGATAGTCAGCCGACATGCTGGGAACTCTGGAAGAAATGAAATGTAGGGCGCGCTCACCGGACGAAAGTTACCGAATTCCCGCAGCAGTCGCCGTCACGACTGACAGCGTGTGCATGTGCCTCGAAGCAAGGACCAGCAGAGACTACTTTTACGAGCAGAGAAGCGAGGCAGAAACCTTTCCGTCAAACGGCAGCCAGCCGGCACAGCACGCACGCGCACCAAAATTAACTGGGGATAGCCAGCCGGCGTGCTGGGAACTGTCTAAGAAATGTAATGGTGGGCGCGCTCCCCGGACGAAAGTTACCGATTTCCCGCAGCAGTCGCCGTCACAATTGACAGCGTGTGCATGTGCCTCGAAGCAAGGACCAGCACAGACTACTATTACGAGCAGAGAAGTGAGGCAGAAACCTTTCCGTCAAATGGCAGCCAGCCGGCCCAACACGCACGCGCAACAACGTTAACTGAGGATAGCCAGCCGGCGGGCTGAGAACTATGGAATAAATGAAATGGAGGGCGCGCTCACCTGACAAAAGTTACCGAATTCCCGCAGCAGTCGCCATCACAACTGTGAGCGTGTGCATGTGCCTCGTAGCAAGCGCCAGCAGAGACTACTATTGCTTGCAGAGAAGCGAGGCAGAAACTATTCTGTCAAACAGCAGCCAGGCGGCACAGCACGCACGCGCACAACGTTAACTGGGGATAACCAGCCGGAGTGCTGGGAACTCTCGAATAAAAGAAATGGTGGGCGCGCTCACCGGACGAAAGTCACAGAATTCCCGCAGCAGTCGCCGTCACATTTGACAGCGTGTGCATGTGCCTCGAAGCAAGGACCAGCACAGACTACTATTACGAGCAGAGAAGCGAGGCAGAAACCTGTCTGTCAAACGGCAGCCAGCCGGCACAGCACGCACGCGCACCAACGTTAACTGGGGATAGTCAGCCGGCGTGCTGGGAACTCCCGAAGAAATGAA
Organism: Amblyomma americanum; assembly: GCF_052857255.1. NCBI lineage: Eukaryota > Metazoa > Arthropoda > Arachnida > Ixodida > Ixodidae > Amblyomma > Amblyomma americanum. The sequence continues at coordinate 182,781,793 of NC_135502.1, read as the reverse complement.
ATGGTGGGCGCGCTCACCGGACGAAAGTTACCGAATTCCCGCAGCAGTCGCCGTCACAACTGAGAGCGTGTGCATATGCCTCGAAGCAAGGACCAGCAGAGACTACTATTACGAGCAGAGAAGCGAGGCAGAAACCTTTCCGTCAAACGGCAGCCAGCCGGCACAGAACGCACGCGCACCAACGTTAATTGGCGATAGCCAGCCGGCGTGCTGGGAACTCCCGAAGAAATGAAATGGTGGGCGCGCTCGCCGGACGAAAGTTACCGCATTCCCGCAGCAGTCGCCGTCACAACTGAGAGCGTGTGCACGTGCCTCGCAGCAAGCACCAGCAGAGACTACTATTGCGAGCAGAGAAGCGAGGCAGAAACTTTTTCGTCAAACAGCAGCCAGCCGGCACAGCACGCACGCACACCAACGCTAACTGGGGATAACCAGCCGGCGTGCTGGGAACTCTCCAATAAAAGAAATAGTGGGCGTGCTCACCGGACGAAAGTTACAGAATTTCCGCAGCAGTCGCCGTCACAATTGACAGCGTGTGCATGTGCTTCGAAGCAAGGACCAGCACCGACTACTATTACGAGCATAGAAGCGAGGCATGAAACTTTCCGTCAAACGGCAGCCAGCCGGCACAGCACACACGCGCACCAACGTTGACTGGGATAGCCAGCTGGCGTGCTGGGACTATCGAAGAAATGAAATGGTGGGCGCGCTCACGGGACGAAAGATACCGAATTCCCGCAGTTGTCGCCGTCACAACTGACAGCGTGTGCATGTGCCTCTAAGCAAGCACCAGCAGAGACTACTATTACGAGAAGATAAGCGAGGCAGAAACTTTTCCATCAAACGGCAGCCAGCCGCACAGCAAGCACACGAACCAACGTTAACTGGGGATAGCCAGCCGGCGTGCTGGGAACTCTCTAAGAAAAGAAATGGTGGGCGCGCTCACCGGACGAAAGTTACCGAATTCCCGCAGCGGTCGCCGACACAACTGACAGCGTGTGCATGTGCCTCAAGCAAGCACCAGCAGAGACTACTATTACGAGCAGAGAAGCGAGGCAGAAACTTTTTCGCCAAACGGCAGCCTGCCAGCACAGCACGCAAACGCACCAACGTTTACTGGGGATAGCCAGCCGACGTGCTGGGAACTCTGGAAGAAATGAAATGGAGGGCGCGTTTACCGGACGAAAGTTACCGAATTCCCGAAGCAGTCGCCGTCACAACTGAGAGCGTGTGCATGTGCCTCGCAGCAAGCACCAGCAGAGACTACTATTACGAGCAGAGAAGCGAGGCAGAAAATATTTTGTCAAACGGCAGCCAGCTGGCACAGCACGCACGCGCACCAGCGTTAACTGGGGATAGCCAGCCGGCGGGCTGGGAACTCTAGAAGAAATGAAAAATGGAGGTCGCGCTCACCGGACGAAAGTTACCGAATTTCCGCAGCAGTCGCCGTCACAACTGACAGCGTGTGCATGTGCCTCTAACCAAGTACCAGCAGAGACTACTATTACGAGCAGAGAAGCGAGGCAGAAACATTTTCGTCAAACGGCAGCCAGCCGGCACAGCACGCACGCGCACCAACGTTTACTCGGGATAGCCAGCCGACGTGCTAGGAACTCTGAAAGAAATGAAATGTAGGGCGCGCTCACTGGACGAAAGTTACCGAATTCCCGCAGCAGTCGCCGTCACAACTGACAGCGTGTGCATGTGCTTCGAAGCAAGGACCAGCAGAGACTACTATTACGAGCAGAGAAGCGAGGCAGAAACCTTTCCGTCAAACGGCAGCCAGCCGGCACAGCACGCACGCGCACCAAAGTTAACTGGGGATAACCAGCCGGCGTGCTGGGAACTCTCGAATAAAAGAAATGCTGGGCGCGCTCACCGGAAGAAAGTTACCGAATTCCCGCAGCAGTCGCCGTCACAGCTGAGAGCGTGTGCATCTACTTCGCAGCAAGCACCAGCAGAGACTACTATTGCGTGCAGAGAAGCGAGGCGGAAACTTTTTCTATCAAACGGCAGCCAGCCGGCACAGCACGCACGCGCACCAACGTTAACTGGGGATAACCAGCCGGCGTGCTGGGAACTCTCGAATAAAAGAAATGCTGGGCGCGCTCACCGGACGAAAGTTACCGAATTCCCGCAGCAGTCGCCGTCACAACTGAGAGCGTGTGCATGTGCCTCGCAGCAAGCGCCAGCAGAGACTACTATTGCTTGCAGAGAAGCGAGGCAGAAACTTTTCTGTCAAACAGCAGCCAGGCGGCACAGCACGCACGCGCACCAATGTTAACTGCGGATAACCAGCCGGCGTGCTGGGAACTCCCGAATAAAACAAATGGTGGGCGCGCTCACCGGGCGAAAGTCACAGAATTCCCGCAGCAGTCGCCGTCACAAGTGACAGCGTGTGCATGTGCCTCGAAGCAAGGACCAGCACAGACTACTATTCCGAGCAGAGAAGCGAGGCAGAAACCTTTCCGTCAAACGGCAGCCAGCCGGCACAGCACGCACGCGCACCAACGATAACTGGGGATAGTCAGCCGGCGTGCTGGGAACTCTCGAAGAAATGAAATGGTGGGCGCGCTCACCTGACAAAAGTTACCGAATTCCCGCCGCAGTCGCCGTCACAACTGACAGCGTGTGCATGTGCCTCGCATCAAGCACCAGCAGAGACTACTATTACGAGCAGAGAAGCGAGGCAGAAACTTTTCCGTCAGACGGCAGCCAGCCGGCACAGTACGCACACGCACCAACGTTGACTGCCGATAGCCAGCTGGCGTGCTGGGACTCTCGAAGAAATGAAATGGTGTACGCGCTCACCGGACGAATGTTATCGAATTCCCGCAGAAGTCGCCGTCACAACTGACAGCGTGTGCATGTGCCTCGAAGCAAGGACCAGCAGAGACTACTATTACGAGCAGAGAAGCGAGGCAGAAACCTTTCCGTCAAACGGCAGCCAGCCGGCACAGCGCGCACGCGCACCAACGTTAACTGGGGATAGTCAGCCGGCGTGCTGGGAACTCCCGAAGAAATGAAATGGTGGGCGCGCTCACCGCACGAAAGTTACCGAATTCCCGCAGCAGTCGCCGTCACAACTGAGAGTGTGTGCATATGCCTCGAAGCAAGGACCAGCAGAGACTACTATTACGAGCAGAGAAGCGAGGCAGCAACCTTTCCGTCAAACGGCAGCCAGCCGGCACAGAACGCACGCGCACCAATGTTAACTGGGGATAGACAGCCGGCGTGCTGGGAACTCCCGAAGAAATGAAATTGTGGGCGCGCTCACAGGACGAAAGTTACCGCATTCCCGCAGCAGTCGCCGTCACAACTGAGAGCGTGTGCACGTGCCTCGCAGCAAGCACCAGCAGAGACTACTATTACGAGCAGAGAAGCGAGGCAGAAACTTTTTCGTCAAACGGCAGCCAGCCAGCACAGCACGCACGCGCACCAACGTTCACTGGGGATAGCCAGCCGACGTGCTGGGAACTCTGGAAGAAATGAAAATGGAGGGCGCGCTCACCGGACGAAAGTTACCGAATTCCCGCACCAGTCGCCGTCACAACTGACAGCGTGTGCATGTGCCTCGCAGCAAGGACCAGCACAGACTACTATTACGAGCAGAGAAGCGAGGCAGAAACCTTTCCGTCAAACGGCAGCCAGCCGGCACAGCGCGCACGCGCACCAACGTTAACTGGGAATAGCCAGCCGGCGTGCTGGGAACTCTCTAATAAATTAAATGGTGGGCGCGCTCACCGGACGAAAGTTACCGAATTCCCGCAGCAGTCGCCGTCACAACTGAAAGCATGTGCATGAGCCTCGAAGCAAGCACAAGTAGAGACTACTATTACGAGAAGATAAGCGAGGCAGAAACTTTTCCATCAAACGGCAGCCAGCCGGCACAGCACGCACACGAACCAACGTTAACTGGGGATAGCCAGCCGGTGGGTTGGGAACTCTAGAAGAAATGAAATGTAGGGCGCGCTCACCGGACGAAAGTTACCGAATTCCCGCAGCGGTCGCCGACACAACTGACAGCGTGTGCATGTGCCTCAAGCAAGCACCAGCAGAGACTACTATTACGAGCAGAGAAGCGAGGCAGAAACTTTTTCGCCAAACGGCAGCCAGCCAGCTCAGCACGCACACGCACCAACGTTTACTGGGGATAGCCAGCCGACGTGCTGGGAACTCTGGAAGAAATGAAATGGAGGGCGCGCTCACCGGACGAAAGTTACCGAATTCCCGCAGCAGTCGCCGTCACAACTGAGAGCGTGTGCATGTGCCTCGCAGCAAGCACCAGCAGAGACTACTATTGCTTGCAGAGAAGCGAGAGAGAAACTATTGCGTCAAACAGCAGCCAGCCGGCACAGCACGCACGCGCACCAACGTTAACTGGGGATAACCAGCCGGAGTGCTGGGAACTGTCGAATAAAAGAAATGGTGGGCGCGCTCACCGGACGAAAGTTACAGAATTCCCGCAGCAGTCGCCGTCACAACTGACAGCGTGTGCATGTGCCTCGCATCAAGCACCAGCAGAGACTATTATTATGTGCAGAGAAAGAGGCAGAAACTTTTCCATCAAACGGCAGCCAGCCGGCACAGCACTCACACGCACCAACGTTAACTGGGGATAACCAGCCGCCGTGCTGGGAACTCTCGAAGTAAGAAATAGTGAGCGCGCTCACCGGACGAAAGTTACCGAATTCCCGCAGCGGTCGCCGACACAACTGACAGCATGTGCATGTGCCTCAAGCAAGCACCAGCAGAAACTACTATTACGAGCAGAGAAGTGAGGCAAAAACGTTTTCGTCAAACGGCAGCCAGCCAGCACAGCACGAACGCGCACCAACGTTTACTGTGGATAGCCAGCCGACGTGCTGGGAACTATGGAATAAATGAAATGGAGGGCGCACTCACCTGCCAAAAGTTACCGAATTCCCGCAGCAGTCGCCGTCACAACTGACAGCGTGTGCATGTGCCTCTAAGCAAGCATCAGCAGAGACTACCATTGCGAGCAGAGAAGCGAGGCAGAAACTTTTGCGTTAAACGGCAGCCAGCCGGCACAGCACGCACGCGCACCAACGTTTACTGGGGATAGCCAGCCGGCGTGCTGGGAACTCTCTAAGAAATGAAATGGTAGGCGCGCTCTTTGGACGAAAGTTAGCGAATTCCTGCAGCAGTCGCCGTCACAACTGTCAGCATGTGCATGTGCCTCGAAGCAAACACAAGCAGAGACTACTATTACGAGAAGAGAAGCGAGGCAGAAACTTTTCCGTCAAACGGCAGCCAGCCGGCACAGCACGCACACGAACCAACGTTAACTGGGGATAGCCAGCCGGCGTGCTGGGAACTCTCGAAGAAATGAAATGGTGGGCGCGCTCACCGGACGAAAGTTACAGAATTCCCGCAGCAGTCGCCGTCACAACTGACAGCGTGTGCATGTGCCTCGCATCAAGCACCAGCAGAGACTATTATTACGTGCAGAGAAAGAGGCAGAAACTTTTCCATCAAACGGCAGCCAGCCTGCACAGCACTCACACGCACCAACGTTAACTGGGGATAACCAGCCGCCGTGCTGGGAACTCTCGAAGTAAGAAATGGTGAGCGCGCTCACCGGACGAAAGTAACCGAAATCCCGCCGCAGTCGCCGTCACAACTGACTGCGTGTGCGTGTGCCTCGCATCAAGCACCAGTAGAGACTACTATTACGAGCAGAGAAGTGAGGCAGAATCTTTTCCGTCAGACGGCAGCCAGCCGGCACAGCACGCACACGCACCAACGTTGACTGGGGATAGCCAGCTGGCGTGCTGGGACTCTCGAAGAAATGAAATGGTGGGCGCGCTCATCGGACGAAAGTTATCGAATTCCCGCAGAAGTCGCCGTCACAACTGACAGCGTGTGCATGTGCCTCTAAGCAAGCACCAGCAGAAACTACTATTACGTGCAGAGAAGCGAGGCAACAACTTTTTCGTCAAACGGCAGCCAGCCAGCACTGCACGAACGCGCACCAACGTTTACTGGGGATAGCCAGCCGACGTGCTGGGAACTATGGAATAAATGAAATGGAGGGCGCACTCACCTGCCAAAAGTTACCGAATTCCCGCAGCAGTCGCCGTCACAACTGACAGCGTGTGCATGTGCCTCTAAGCAAGCATCAGCAGAGACTACCACTGCGAGCAGAGAAGCGAGGCAGAAATTTTTTCGTCAAACGGCAGCCAGCCGGCACAGCACGCACGCGCACCAACGTTAACTGGGGATAGTCAGCCGGCGTGCTGGGAACTCCCTAAGAAATGAAATGGTGGGCGCGCTCACCGCACGAAAGTTACCGAATTCCCGCAGCAGTCGCCGTCACAACTGAGAGTGTGTGCATATGCCTCGAAGCAAGGACCAGCAGAGACTACTATTACGAGCAGAGAAGCGAGGCAGCAACCTTTCCGTCAAACGGCAGCCAGCCTCACAGAACGCACGCGCACCAACGTTAACTGGGGATAGACAGCCGGCGTGCTGGGAACTCCCGAAGAAATGAAATTGTGGGCGCGCTCACAGGACGAAAGTTACCGCATTCCCGCAGCAGTCGCCGTCACAACTGAGAGCGTGTGCACGTGCCTCGCAGCAAGCACCAGCAGAGACTACTATTACGAGCAGAGAAGCGAGGCAGAAACTTTTTCGTCAAACGGCAGCCAGCCAGCACAGCACGCACGCGCACCAACGTTCACTGGGGATAGCCAGCCGACGTGCTGGGAACTCTGGAAGAAATGAAAATGGAGGGCGCGCTCACCGGACGAAAGTTACCGAATTCCCGCACCAGTCGCCGTCACAACTGACAGCGTGTGCATGTGCCTCGCAGCAAGGACCAGCACAGACTACTATTACGAGCAGAGAAGCGAGGCAGAAACCTTTCCGTCAAACGGCAGCCAGCCGGCACAGCACGCACGCGCACCAACGTTAACTGGGAATAGCCAGCCGGCGTGCTGGGAACTCTCTAATAAATTAAATGGTGGGCGCGCTCACCGGACGAAAGTTACCGAATTCCCGCAGCAGTCGCCGTCACAACTGAAAGCATGTGCATGAGCCTCGAAGCAAGCACAAGTAGAGACTACTATTACGAGCAGAGAAGCGAGGCAGAAACTTTTTCGCCAAACGGCAGCCAGCCAGCTCAGCACGCACACGCACCAACGTTTACTGGGGATAGCCAGCCGACGTGCTGGGAACTCTGGAAGAAATGAAATGGAGGGCGCGCTCACCGGACGAAAGTTACCGAATTCCCGCAGCAGTCGCCGTCACAACTGAGAGCGTGTGCATGTGCCTCGCAGCAAGCACCAGCAGAGACTACTATTGCTTGCAGAGAAGCGAGAGAGAAACTATTGCGTCAAACAGCAGCCAGCCGGCACAGCACGCATGCGCACCAACGTTAACTGGGGATAACCAGCCGGAGTGCTGGGAACTCTCGAATAAAAGAAATGGTGGGCGCGCTCACCGGACGAAAGTTACAGAATTCCCGCAGCAGTCGCCGTCACAACTGACAGCGTGTGCATGTGCCTCGCATCAAGCACCAGCAGAGACTATTATTATGTGCAGAGAAAGAGGCAGAAACTTTTCCATCAAACGGCAGCCAGCCGGCACAGCACTCACACGCACCAACGTTAACTGGGGATAACCAGCCGCCGTGCTGGGAACTCTCGAAGTAAGAAATAGTGAGCGCGCTCACCGGACGAAAGTTACCGAATTCCCGCAGCGGTCGCCGACACAACTGACAGCATGTGCATGTGCCTCAAGCAAGCACCAGCAGAAACTACTATTACGAGCAGAGAAGTGAGGCAAAAACGTTTTCGTCAAACGGCAGCCAGCCAGCACAGCACGAACGCGCACCAACGTTTACTGTGGATAGCCAGCCGACGTGCTGGGAACTATGGAATAAATGAAATGGAGGGCGCACTCACCTGCCAAAAGTTACCGAATTCCCGCAGCAGTCGCCGTCACAACTGACAGCGTGTGCATGTGCCTCTAAGCAAGCATCAGCAGAGAATACCATTGCGAGCAGAGAAGCGAGGCAGAAACTTTTGCGTTAAACGGCAGCCAGCCGGCACAGCACGCACGCGCACCAACGTTTACTGGGGATAGCCAGCCGGCGTGCTGGGAACTCTCTAAGAAATGAAATGGTAGGCGCGCTCTTTGGACGAAAGTTAGCGAATTCCCGCAGCAGTCGCCGTCACAACTGTCAGCATGTGCATGTGCCTCGAAGCAAACACAAGCAGAGACTACTATTACGAGAAGAGAAGCGAGGCAGAAACTTTTCCGTCAAACGGCAGCCAGCCGGCACAGCACGCACACGAACCAACGTTAACTGGGGATAGCCAGCCGGCGTGCTGGGAACTCTCGAAGAAATGAAATGGTGGGCGCGCTCACCGGACGAAAGTTACCGAATTCCCGCAGCAGTCGCCGTCAAAACTGACAGCGTGTGCATGTGCGTCGAAGCAAGGACCAGCAGAGACTGCTCTTACGAGGAGAGAAGCGAGGCAGAAACTTTTCCCTCAATCGACAGCCAGCCGGCACAGCACGTACGCGCGCCAACGTTAATTGGGGATAGCCAGCCGGTGTAATGGGAACTCTCGAAGTAATGAAATGGAGGGCGCGCTCACCTGACGAAAGTTACCGAATTCCCGCAGCAGTCGCCGTCAAAACTGACAGCGTGTGCATGTGCCTCAAAGCAAGCACCAGCAGAGACTACTATTACGAGCAGAGAAGCGAGGCAGAAACTTTTCCGTCAAACGGCAGCCAGCCGGCACAGCACGCACACGAACCAACGTTAACTGGGGATAGCCAGCCGGTGGGCTGGGAACTCTAGAAGAAATGAAATGTAGGGCGCGCTCACCGGACGAAAGTTACCGAATTCCCGCACCGGTCGCCGTCACAACTGACAGCGTACGCATGTGCCTCTAAGCAAGCATCAGCAGAGACTACCATTACGAGCAGAGAAGCGAGGCAGAAACTTTTTCGTCAAACGGCAGCCAGCCGGCACAGCACGCACGCGCACCAACGTTTACTGGGGATAGCCAGCCGGCGCGCTGGGAACTCTCTAAGAAATGAAATGGTGGGCGCGCTCTTTGGACGAAAGTTAGCGAATTCCCGCAGCCGTCGCCGTCACAACTGACAGCATGTGCATGTGCCTCGAAGCGAACACAAGCAGAGACTACTACTACAAGAAGTTAAGCGAGCAGAAACTTTTCCGTCAAACGGCAGCCAGCCGGCACTGCACGCACACGAACCAACGTTAACTGGGGATAGCCAGCCAACGTGCTGGGAACTCGCGAAGAAATGAAATGGTGGGCGCACTCACCGGACGAAAGTTACCGAATTCTCGTAGCAGTCGCTGTCACAACTGACAACGTGTGCATGTGCATCTAAGCAAGCACCAGCAGAGACTACTATCACGAGCAGAGAAGCGAGGCAGAAACTATTTCGTCAAACGGCAGCCAGCTGGCACAGCACGCACGCGCACCAGCGTTAACTGGGGATAGCCAGCCGGCGGGCTGGGAACTCTAGAAGAAATGAAATGGAGGGCGCGCTCACCGGACGAAAGTTACCGAATTTCCGCAGCAGTCGCCGTCACAACTGACAGCGTGTGCATGTGCCTCTAAGCAAGTACCAGCAGAGACTACTATTACGAGCAGAGAAGCGAGGCAGAAACATTTTCGTCAAACGGCAGCCAGCCGGCACAGCACGCATGCGCACCAACGTTTACTCGGGATAGTCAGCCGACATGCTGGGAACTCTGGAAGAAATGAAATGTAGGGCGCGCTCACCGGACGAAAGTTACCGAATTCCCGCAGCAGTCGCCGTCACGACTGACAGCGTGTGCATGTGCCTCGAAGCAAGGACCAGCAGAGACTACTTTTACGAGCAGAGAAGCGAGGCAGAAACCTTTCCGTCAAACGGCAGCCAGCCGGCACAGCACGCACGCGCACCAAAATTAACTGGGGATAGCCAGCCGGCGTGCTGGGAACTGTCTAAGAAATGTAATGGTGGGCGCGCTCCCCGGACGAAAGTTACCGATTTCCCGCAGCAGTCGCCGTCACAATTGACAGCGTGTGCATGTGCCTCGAAGCAAGGACCAGCACAGACTACTATTACGAGCAGAGAAGTGAGGCAGAAACCTTTCCGTCAAATGGCAGCCAGCCGGCCCAACACGCACGCGCAACAACGTTAACTGAGGATAGCCAGCCGGCGGGCTGAGAACTATGGAATAAATGAAATGGAGGGCGCGCTCACCTGACAAAAGTTACCGAATTCCCGCAGCAGTCGCCATCACAACTGTGAGCGTGTGCATGTGCCTCGTAGCAAGCGCCAGCAGAGACTACTATTGCTTGCAGAGAAGCGAGGCAGAAACTATTCTGTCAAACAGCAGCCAGGCGGCACAGCACGCACGCGCACAACGTTAACTGGGGATAACCAGCCGGCGTGCTGGGAACTCTCGAATAAAAGAAATGGTGGGCGCGCTCACCGGACGAAAGTCACAGAATTCCCGCAGCAGTCGCCGTCACATTTGACAGCGTGTGCATGTGCCTCGAAGCAAGGACCAGCACAGACTACTATTACGAGCAGAGAAGCGAGGCAGAAACCTGTCTGTCAAACGGCAGCCAGCCGGCACAGCACGCACGCGCACCAACGTTAACTGGGGATAGTCAGCCGGCGTGCTGGGAACTCCCGAAGAAATGAAATGGTGGGCGCGCTCACCGGACGAAAGTTACCGAATTCCCGCAGCAGTCGCCGTCACAACTGAGAGCGTGTGCATATGCCTCGAAGCAAGGACCAGCAGAGACTACTATTACGAGCAGAGAAGCGAGGCAGAAACCTTTCCGTCAAACGGCAGCCAGCCGGCACAGAACGCACGCGCACCAACGTTAATTGGCGATAGCCAGCCGGCGTGCTGGGAACTCCCGAAAAATGAAATGGTGGGCGCGCTCGCCGGACGAAAGTTACCGCATTCCCGCAGCAGTCGCCGTCACAACTGAGAGCGTGTGCACGTGCCTCGCAGCAAGCACCAGCAGAGACTACTATTGCGAGCAGAGAAGCGAGGCAGAAACTTTTTCGTCAAACAGCAGCCAGCCGGCACAGCACGCACGCACACCAACGCTAACTGGGGATAACCAGCCGGCGTGCTGGGAACTCTCCAATAAAAGAAATAGTGGGCGTGCTCACCGGACGAAAGTTACAGAATTTCCGCAGCAGTCGCCGTCACAATTGACAGCGTGTGCATGTGCTTCGAAGCAAGGACCAGCACCGACTACTATTACGAGCATAGAAGCGAGGCATGAAACTTTCCGTCAAACGGCAGCCAGCCGGCACAGCACACACGCGCACCAACGTTGACTGGGATAGCCAGCTGGCGTGCTGGGACTATCGAAGAAATGAAATGGTGGGCGCGCTCACGGGACGAAAGATACCGAATTCCCGCAGTTGTCGCCGTCACAACTGACAGCGTGTGCATGTGCCTCTAAGCAAGCACCAGCAGAGACTACTATTACGAGAAGATAAGCGAGGCAGAAACTTTTCCATCAAACGGCAGCCAGCCGCACAGCAAGCACACGAACCAACGTTAACTGGGGATAGCCAGCCGGCGTGCTGGGAACTCTCTAAGAAAAGAAATGGTGGGCGCGCTCACCGGACGAAAGTTGCCGAATTCCCGCAGCGGTCGCCGACACAACTGACAGCGTGTGCATGTGCCTCAAGCAAGCACCAGCAGAGACTACTATTACGAGCAGAGAAGCGAGGCAGAAACTTTTTCGCCAAACGGCAGCCTGCCAGCACAGCACGCACACGCACCAACGTTTACTGGGGATAGCCAGCCGACGTGCTGGGAACTCTGGAAGAAATGAAATGGAGGGCGCGCTCACCGGACGAAAGTTACCGAATTCCCGAAGCAGTCGCCGTCACAACTGAGAGCGTGTGCATGTGCCTCGCAGCAAGCACCAGCAGAGACTACTATTACGAGCAGAGAAGCGAGGCAGAAAATATTTTGTCAAACGGCAGCCAGCTGGCACAGCACGCACGCGCACCAGCGTTAACTGGGGATAGCCAGCCGGCGGGCTGGGAACTCTAGAAGAAATGAAAAATGGAGGTCGCGCTCACCGGACGAAAGTTACCGAATTTCCGCAGCAGTCGCCGTCACAACTGACAGCGTGTGCATGTGCCTCTAACCAAGTACCAGCAGAGACTACTATTACGAGCAGAGAAGCGAGGCAGAAACATTTTCGTCAAACGGCAGCCAGCCGGCACAGCACGCACGCGCACCAACGTTTACTCGGGATAGCCAGCCGACGTGCTAGGAACTCTGAAAGAAATGAAATGTAGGGCGCGCTCACTGGACGAAAGTTACCGAATTCCCGCAGCAGTCGCCGTCACAACTGACAGCGTGTGCATGTGCTTCGAAGCAAGGACCAGCAGAGACTACTATTACGAGCAGAGAAGCGAGGCAGAAACCTTTCCGTCAAACGGCAGCCAGCCGGCACAGCACGCACGCGCACCAAAGTTAACTGGGGATAACCAGCCGGCGTGCTGGGAACTCTCGAATAAAAGAAATGCTGGGCGCGCTCACCGGAAGAAAGTTACCGAATTCCCGCAGCAGTCGCCGTCACAGCTGAGAGCGTGTGCATCTACTTCGCAGCAAGCACCAGCAGAGACTACTATTGCGTGCAGAGAAGCGAGGCGGAAACTTTTTCTATCAAACGGCAGCCAGCCGGCACAGCACGCACGCGCACCAACGTTAACTGGGGATAACCAGCCGGCGTGCTGGGAACTCTCGAATAAAAGAAATGCTGGGCGCGCTCACCGGACGAAAGTTACCGAATTCCCGCAGCAGTCGCCGTCACAACTGAGAGCGTGTGCATGTGCCTCGCAGCAAGCGCCAGCAGAGACTACTATTGCTTGCAGAGAAGCGAGGCAGAAACTTTTCTGTCAAACAGCAGCCAGGCGGCACAGCACGCACGCGCACCAATGTTAACTGCGGATAACCAGCCGGCGTGCTGGGAACTCCCGAATAAAACAAATGGTGGGCGCGCTCACCGGGCGAAAGTCACAGAATTCCCGCAGCAGTCGCCGTCACAAGTGACAGCGTGTGCATGTGCCTCGAAGCAAGGACCAGCACAGACTACTATTCCGAGCAGAGAAGCGAGGCAGAAACCTTTCCGTCAAACGGCAGCCAGCCGGCACAGCACGCACGCGCACCAACGATAACTGGGGATAGTCAGCCGGCGTGCTGGGAACTCTCGAAGAAATGAAATGGTGGGCGCGCTCACCTGACAAAAGTTACCGAATTCCCGCCGCAGTCGCCGTCACAACTGACAGCGTGTGCATGTGCCTCGCATCAAGCACCAGCAGAGACTACTATTACGAGCAGAGAAGCGAGGCAGAAACTTTTCCGTCAGACGGCAGCCAGCCGGCACAGTACGCACACGCACCAACGTTGACTGCCGATAGCCAGCTGGCGTGCTGGGACTCTCGAAGAAATGAAATGGTGTACGCGCTCACCGGACGAATGTTATCGAATTCCCGCAGAATTCGCCGTCACAACTGACAGCGTGTGCATGTGCCTCGAAGCAAGGACCAGCAGAGACTACTATTACGAGCAGAGAAGCGAGGCAGAAACCTTTCCGTCAAACGGCAGCCAGCCGGCACAGCGCGCACGCGCACCAACGTTAACTGGGGATAGTCAGCCGGCGTGCTGGGAACTCCCGAAGAAATGAAATGGTGGGCGCGCTCACCGCACGAAAGTTACCGAATTCCCGCAGCAGTCGCCGTCACAACTGAGAGTGTGTGCATATGCCTCGAAGCAAGGACCAGCAGAGACTACTATTACGAGCAGAGAAGCGAGGCAGCAACCTTTCCGTCAAACGGCAGCCAGCCGGCACAGAACGCACGCGCACCAATGTTAACTGGGGATAGACAGCCGGCGTGCTGGGAACTCCCGAAGAAATGAAATTGTGGGCGCGCTCACAGGACGAAAGTTACCGCATTCCCGCAGCAGTCGCCGTCACAACTGAGAGCGTGTGCACGTGCCTCGCAGCAAGCACCAGCAGAGACTACTATTACGAGCAGAGAAGCGAGGCAGAAACTTTTTCGTCAAACGGCAGCCAGCCAGCACAGCACGCACGCGCACCAACGTTCACTGGGGATAGCCAGCCGACGTGCTGGGAACTCTGGAAGAAATGAAAATGGAGGGCGCGCTCACCGGACGAAAGTTACCGAATTCCCGCACCAGTCGCCGTCACAACTGACAGCGTGTGCATGTGCCTCGCAGCAAGGACCAGCACAGACTACTATTACGAGCAGAGAAGCGAGGCAGAAACCTTTCCGTCAAACGGCAGCCAGCCGGCACAGCGCGCACGCGCACCAACGTTAACTGGGAATAGCCAGCCGGCGTGCTGGGAACTCTCTAATAAATTAAATGGTGGGCGCGCTCACCGGACGAAAGTTACCGAATTCCCGCAGCAGTCGCCGTCACAACTGAAAGCATGTGCATGAGCCTCGAAGCAAGCACAAGTAGAGACTACTATTACGAGAAGATAAGCGAGGCAGAAACTTTTCCATCAAACGGCAGCCAGCCGGCACAGCACGCACACGAACCAACGTTAACTGGGGATAGCCAGCCGGTGGGTTGGGAACTCTAGAAGAAATGAAATGTAGGGCGCGCTCACCGGAAGAAAGTTACCGAATTCCCGCAGCGGTCGCCGACACAACTGACAGCGTGTGCATGTGCCTCAAGCAAGCACCAGCAGAGACTACTATTACGAGCAGAGAAGCGAGGCAGAAACTTTTTCGCCAAACGGCAGCCAGCCAGCTCAGCACGCACACGCACCAACGTTTACTGGGGATAGCCAGCCGACGTGCTGGGAACTCTGGAAGAAATGAAATGGAGGGCGCGCTCACCGGACGAAAGTTACCGAATTCCCGCAGCAGTCGCCGTCACAACTGAGAGCGTGTGCATGTGCCTCGCAGCAAGCACCAGCAGAGACTACTATTGCTTGCAGAGAAGCGAGAGAGAAACTATTGCGTCAAACAGCAGCCAGCCGGCACAGCACGCACGCGCACCAACGTTAACTGGGGATAACCAGCCGGAGTGCTGGGAACTGTCGAATAAAAGAAATGGTGGGCGCGCTCACCGGACGAAAGTTACAGAATTCCCGCAGCAGTCGCCGTCACAACTGACAGCGTGTGCATGTGCCTCGCATCAAGCACCAGCAGAGACTATTATTATGTGCAGAGAAAGAGGCAGAAACTTTTCCATCAAACGGCAGCCAGCCGGCACAGCACTCACACGCACCAACGTTAACTGGGGATAACCAGCCGCCGTGCTGGGAACTCTCGAAGTAAGAAATAGTGAGCGCGCTCACCGGACGAAAGTTACCGAATTCCCGCAGCGGTCGCCGACACAACTGACAGCATGTGCATGTGCCTCAAGCAAGCACCAGCAGAAACTACTATTACGAGCAGAGAAGTGAGGCAAAAACGTTTTCGTCAAACGGCAGCCAGCCAGCACAGCACGAACGCGCACCAACGTTTACTGTGGATAGCCAGCCGACGTGCTGGGAACTATGGAATAAATGAAATGGAGGGCGCACTCACCTGCCAAAAGTTACCGAATTCCCGCAGCAGTCGCCGTCACAACTGACAGCGTGTGCATGTGCCTCTAAGCAAGCATCAGCAGAGACTACCATTGCGAGCAGAGAAGCGAGGCAGAAACTTTTGCGTTAAACGGCAGCCAGCCGGCACAGCACGCACGCGCACCAACGTTTACTGGGGATAGCCAGCCGGCGTGCTGGGAACTCTCTAAGAAATGAAATGGTAGGCGCGCTCTTTGGACGAAAGTTAGCGAATTCCCGCAGCAGTCGCCGTCACAACTGTCAGCATGTGCATGTGCCTCGAAGCAAACACAAGCAGAGACTACTATTACGAGAAGAGAAGCGAGGCAGAAACTTTTCCGTCAAACGGCAGCCACCCGGCACAGAACGCACACGAACCAACGTTAACTGGGGATAGCCAGCCGGCGTGCTGGGAACTCTCGAAGAAATGAAATGGTGGGCGCGCTCACCGGACGAAAGTTACCGAATTGCCGCCGCAGTCCCCGTCACAGCTGACAGCGTGTGCATGTGCGTCGAAGCAAGGACCAGCAGAGACTGCTCTTACGAGGAGAGAAGCGAGGCAGAAACTTTTCCGTCAATCGACAGCCAGCCGGCACAGCACGTACGCGCGCCAACGTTATTTGGGGATAGCCAGCCGGCGTAATGGGAACTCTCGAAGTAATGAAATGGAGGGCGCGCTCACCTGACGAAAGTTACCGAATTCCCGCAGCAGTCGCCGTCAAAACTGACAGCGTGTGCATGTGCCTCTAAGCAAGCACCAGCAGAGACTACTATTACGAGCAGAGAAGCGAGGCAGAAACTTTTTCGCCAAACGGCAGCCAGCCAGCACAGCACGCACGCGCACCAACGTTTACTGGGGATAGCCAGCCGACGTGCTGGGAACTCTGGAAGAAATGAAATGGAGCGCGCGCTCACCGGACGAAAGTTACCGAATTCCCGCAGCAGTCGCCGTCACAACTGAGAGCGTGTGCATGTGCCTCGCAGCAAGCACCAGCCGAGACTACTATTGCTTGCAGAGAAGCGAGGCAGAATCTATTCCGTCAAACAGCAGCCAGCCGGCACAGCCCGCACGCGCACCAACGTTAACTGGGGATAACCAGCCGCCGTGCTGGGAACTCTCGAAGAAAAGAAATGGTGAGCACGCTCACCGGACGAAAGTTACCGAAATCCCGCCGCAGTCACCGTCACAACTGACTGCGTGTGCGTGTGCCTCGCATCAAGCACCAGCAGAGACTACTATTACGAGCAGAGAAGCGAGGCAGAAACTTTTCCGTCAGACGGCAGCCAGCCGGCACAGCACGCACACGCACCAACGTTGACTGGGGATAGCCAGCTGGCGTGCTGGGACTCTCGAAGAAATGAAATGGTGGGCGCACTCACCGGACGAACGTTATCGAATTCCCGCAGAAGTCGCCGTCACAACTGACAGCGTGTGCATGTGCCTCTAAGCAAGCAGAAATTACTATTACGAGCAGAGAAGCTAGGCAGAAATTTTTTTCGTCAATTGGCAGCCAGCCAGCACAGCACGAACGCGCGCCAACGTTTACTGGGGATAGCCAGCCGACGTGCTGGGAACTATGGAATAAATGAAATGGAGGGCGCGCTCACCTGACAAAAGTTACCGAATTCCCGCAGCGGTCGCCGTCACAACTGACAGCGTGCGCATGTGCCTCTAAGCAAGCATCAGCAGAGACTACCATTACGAGCAGAGAAGCGAGGCAGAAACTTTTTCGTCAAACGGCAGCCAGCCGGCACAGCACGGACGCGCACCAACGTTTACTGGGGATAGCCAGCCGGCGCGCTGGGAACTCTCTAAGAAATGAAATGGTGGGCGCGCTCTTTGGACGAAAGTTAGCGAATTCCCGCAGCAGTCGCCGTCACAACTGACAGCATGTGCTTGTGCCTCGAAGCAAACACAAGCAGAGACTACTATTACAAGAAGAGAAGCGAGCAGAAACTTTTCCGTCAAACGGCAGCCAGCCGGCACAGCACGCACACGAACCAACGTTAACTGGGGATAGCCAGCCGGCGTGCTGGGAACTCGCGAAGAAATGAAATGGTGGGCGCACTCACCGGACGAAAGTTACCGAATTCTCGCAGCAGTCGCTGTCGCAACTGATAGCGTGTGCATGTGCATCTAAGCAAGCACCAGCAGAGACTACTATTACGAGCAGAGAAGCGAGGCCGAAACTATTTCGTCAACCGGCAGCCAGCTGGCACAGCACGCACGCGCACCAGCGTAAACTGGGGATAGCCAGCCGGCGGGCTGAGAACTCTAGAAGAAATGAAATGGAGGGCGCGCTCACCGGACGAAAGTTACCGAATTCCCGCAGCAGACGCCGTCAAAACTGACAGCGTGTGCATGTGCCTCGCATCAACACCAGCAGAGGCTACTATTACGAGCATAGAAGCGAGGCAGAAACTTTTTAGTCAAACGGCAGCCAGCCGGCACAACACGCACGCGAAACAACGTTAACTGAGGATAGCCAGCGGGCGGGCTGGGAACTGTGGAATAACTGAAATGGAGGGCGCGCTCACCTGACAAAAGTTACCGAATTCCCGCAGCAGTCGCCGTCACAACTGAGAGCGTGTGCATGTGCCTCGCAGCAAGCACCAGCAGAGACTACTATTGCTTGCAGAGAAGCGAGGCAGAAACTATTCCGTCAAACAGCAGCCAGCCGGCACAGCACGCACGCGCACCAACGTTAACTGGGGATAAACAGCCGGCGTGCCGGGTACTCTCGAATAAAAGAAATAGTGGGCGCGCTCACCGGACGAAAGTTACAGATATCCCGCAGCAGTCACCGTCACAATTGACAGCGTGTGCATGTGCCTCGAAGCAAGAACCAGCACAGACTACTATTACGAGCAGAGAAGCGAGGCAGAAATTTTTCCGTCAAACGGTAGCCAGCCGGCACTGTACGCACGCGCACCAACGTTAACTGGGGATAGTCAGCCGGCGTGCTGGGAACTCCCGAAGAAATGAAATGGTGGGCGCGCTCACCGGACGAAAGTTAATGAATTCCCGCAGCAGTCGCCGTCACAATTGACAGCGTGTGCATGTGCTTCGAAGCAAGGACCAGCACAGACTACTATTACGAGCAGAGAAGCGAGGCAGAAACCTTTCTGTCAAACGGCAGCCAGCCGGCACAGCACGCACGCCCACCAACGTGGACTGGGATAGCCGGCTGGCGTGCTGGGACTCTCTAAGAAATGAAATGGTGGGCGCGCTCACGGGAAGAAAGATACCGAATTCCCGCCGAAGTCGCCGTCACAACTGGCAGCGTGTGCATGTGCCTCTAAGCAAGCACCAGCAGAGACTACTATTACGAGCAGAGAAGCGAGGCAGAAACTTTTTCGTCAAACGGCAGCCAGCCAGCACAGCACGCACGCGCACCAACGTTTAGTGGGGATAGCCAGCCGATGTGCTGGGAACTCTGGAAGAAATGAAAATGGAGGGCGCGCTCACCGGACGAAAGTCACCGAATTCCCGCAGCAGTCGCCGTCACAACTGACAGCGCGTGCATGTGCCTCGCAGCAAGGACCAGCACAGACTACTATTACGAGCAGAGAAGCGAGGCCGATACCTTTCCGTCAAACGGCAGCCAGCCGGCACAGCACGCACGCCCACCAACGTTGACTGGGATAGCCGGCTGGCGTGCTGGGACTCTCTAAGAAATGAAATGGTGGGCGCGCTCACGGGAAGAAAGATACCGAATTCCCGCAGAAGTCGCCGTCACAACTGACAGCGTGTGCATGTGCCTCTAAGCAAGCACCAGGAGAGACTACAATTGCGAGCAGAGAAGCGAGGCAGAAACTTTTTCGTCAAACGGCAGCCAGCCAGCACAGCACGCACGCGCACCAACGTTTACTGGGGATAGCCAGCCGACGTGCTGGGTGCTCTGGAAGAAATGAAAATGGAGGGCGCGCTCACCGGACGAAAGTTACCAAATTCCCGCAGCAGTCGCCGTCACAACTGACAGCTTGTGCATGTGCCTCGCAGCAAGGACCAGCACAGACTACTATTACGAGCAGAGAAGCGAGGCACAAACTTTTTCGTCAAACGGCAGCCAGGCGGCACAGCACGTGCACCAACGTTAACTGGGGATAGCCAGCGGCGTGCTGGGAACTCTCTAATAAATGAAATGGTGGGCGCGCTCACCGGACGAATGTTACCGAATTCCCGCAGCAGTCGCCGTCACAACTGACAGCGTGTGCATGTGCCTCGAAGCAAGCACAAGTAGAGACTACTATTACGAGAAGAGAAGCGAGGCAGAAACTTTTCCGTCAAACGGCAGCCAGCCGGCACAGCACGCACACGAACGAACGTTAACTGGGGATAGCCAGCCGGCGTGCTGGGAACTCTCGAAGAAAAGAAATGGTGGGCGCGCTCACCGGACGAAAGTTACCGAATTCTCGCAGCAGTCGCTGTCACAACTGACAGCGTGTGCATGTGCATCTAAGCAAGCACCAGCAGAGACTACTATTACGAGAAGAGGAGCGAGGCAGAAACTTTTCCGTCAAACGGCAGCCAGCCGGCACAGCACCCACACGAACAAACGTTAACTGGGGATAGCCAGCCGGTGGGCTGGGAACTGTCTAAGAAATGAAATGGTGGGCGCGCTGACTGGACGAAAGTTACCGAATTCCCGCAGCCGTCGCCGACACAACAGACAGCGTGTGCATGCGCCTCTAAGCAAGCACCAGCAGAGACTACTATTACGAGCAGAGAAGCGAGGAAGAAACCTTTCCGACAAACGGCAGAGAGCCGGCACAGCACGCACGCGCACCAACGTTAACTGGGGATAGCAAGCCGGCGTGCTGGGACTCGACGAAATGAAATGGTGGGCGCGCTCATCGGACGAAAGTTATCGAATTCCCGCAGAAGTCGCCGTCACAACTGACAGCGTGTGCATGTGCCTCTAAGCAAGCACCAGCAGAAACTACTATTACGTGCAGAGAAGCGAGGCAAAAACTTTTTCGTCAAACGGCAGCCAGCCAGCACAGCACGAACGCGCACCAACGTTTACTGGGGATAGCCAGCCGACGTGCTGGGAACTATGGAATAAATGAAATGGAGGGCGCACTCACCTGCCAAAAGTTACCGAATTCCCGCAGCAGTCGCCGTCACAACTGACAGCGTGTGCATGTGCCTCTAAGCAAGCATCAGCAGAGACTACCATTGCGAGCAGAGAAGCGAGGCAGAAATTTTTTCGTCAAACGGCAGCCAGCCGGCACAGCACGCACGCGCACCAACGTTTACTGGGGATAGCCAGACGGCGTGCTGGGAACTCTCTAAGAAATGAAATGGTGGGCGCGCTCTTTGCACGAAATTTAGCGAATTCCCGCAGCAGTCGCCGTCACAACTGTCAGCATGTGCATGTGCCTCGAAGCAAACACAAGCAGAGACTACTATTACGAGAAGAGAAGCGAGGCAGAAACTTTTCCGTCAAACGGCAGCCAGCCGGCACAGCACGCACACGAACCAACGTTAACTGGGGATAGCCAGCCGGCGTGCTGGGAACTCTCGAAGAAATGAAATGGTGGGCGCGCTCACCGGACGAAAGTTACCGAATTGCCGCCGCAGTCCCCGTCACAACTGACAGCGTGTGCATGTGCGTCGAAGCAAGGACCAGCAGAGACTGCTCTTACGAGGAGAGAAGCGAGGCAGAAACTTTTCCGTCAATCGACAGCCAGCCGGCACAGCACGTACGCGCGCCAACGTTAATTGGGGATAGCCAGCCGGCGTAATGGGAACTCTCGAAGTAATGAAATGGAGGGCGCGCTCACCTGACGAAAGTTGCCGAATTCCCGCAGCAGTCGCCGTCAAAACTGACAGCGTGTGCATGTGCCTCTAAGCAAGCACCAGCAGAGACTACTATTACGAGCGGAGAAGCGAGGAAGAAACCTTTCAGACAAACGGCAGCCAGCCGGCACAGCACGCACGCGCACCAACGTTAACTGGGGTAGCAAGCCGGCGTGCTGGGACTCTCGAAGAAATGAAATGGTGGGCGCGCTCATCGGACGAAAGTTATCGAATTCCCGCAGAAGTCGCCGTCACAACTGACAGCGTGTGCATGTGCCTCTAAGCAAGCACCAGCAGAAACTACTATTACGTGCAGAGAAGCGAGGCAAAAACTTTTTCGTCAAACGGCAGCCAGCCAGCACAGCACGAACGCGCACCAACGTTTACTGGGGATAGCCAGCCGACGTGCTGGGAACTATGGAATAAATGAAATGGAGGGCGCACTCACCTGCCAAAAGTTACCGAATTCCCGCAGCAGTCGCCGTCACAACTGACAGCGTGTGCATGTGCCTCTAAGCAAGCATCAGCAGAGACTACTATTACGAGCAGAGAAGCGAGGCAGAAACTTTTCCGTCAGACGGCAGCCAGCCGGCACAGCACGCACACGCACCAACGTTGACTGGGGATAGCCAGCTGGCGTGCTGGGACTCTCGAAGAAATGAAATGGAGGGCGCGCTCACCTGACAAAAGTTACCGAATTCCCGCAGCATTCGCCGTCACAACTGACAGCGTGTGCATGTGCATCTAAGCAATCACCAGCAGAGACTACTATTACGAGAAGAGAAGCGAGGCAGAAACTTCCGTCAAACGGCAGCCAGCCGGCACAGCACGCACACGAACCAACGTTAACTGGGGATAGCCAGCCGGTGGGCTGGGGACTCTAGAAGAAATAAAATGTAGGGCGCGCTCACCGGACGAAAGTTACCGAATTCCCGCAGCGGTCGCCATCACAACTGACAGCGTGCGCATGTGCCTCTAAGCAAGCATCAGCAGAGACTACCATTACGAGCAGAGAAGCGAGGCAGAAACTTTTTCGTCAAACGGCAGCCAGCCGGCACAGCACGCACGCGCACCAACATTTACTGGGGATAGCCAGCCGGCGCGCTGGGAACTCTCTAAGAAATGAAATGGTGGGCGCGCTCTTTGGACGAAAGTTAGCGAATTCCCGCAGCAGTCGCCGTCACAACTGACAGCATGTGCATGTGCCTCGAAGCAAACACAAGCAGAGACTACTATTACAAGAAGAGAAGCGAGCAGAAACTTTTCCGTCAAACGGCAGCCAGCCGGCACAGCACGCACACGAACCAACGTTAACTGGGGATAGCCAGCCGGCGTGCTGGGAACTCGCGAAGAAATGAAATGGTGGGCGCACTCACCGGACGAAAGTTACCGAATTCTCGCAGCAGTCGCTGTCACAACTGATAGCGTGCGCATGTGCATCTAAGCAAGCACCAGCAGAGACTACTATTACGAGCAGAGAAGCGAGGCAGAAACTTTTTCGTCAAACGGCAGCCAGCCAGCACGCGCACCAACGTTTAGTGGGGATAGCCAGCCGACGTGCTGGGAACTCTGGAAGAAATGAAAATGGAGGGCGCGCTCACCGGACGAAAGTCACCGAATTCCCGCAGCAGTCGCCGTCACAACTGACAGCGCGTGCATGTGCCTCGCAGCAAGGACCAGCACAGACTACTATTACGAGCAGAGAAGCGAGGCCGATACCTTTCCGTCAAACGGCAGCCAGCCGGCACAGCACGCACGCCCACCAACGTTGACTGGGATAGCCAGCTGGCGTGCTGGGACTCTCTAAGAAATGAAATGGTGGGCGCGCTCACGGGACGAAAGATACCGAATTCCCGCAGAAGTCGCCGTCACAACTGACAGCGTGTGCATGTGCCTCTAAGCAAGCACCAGCAGAGACTACTATTACGTGCATAGAAGCGAGGCAGAAACTTTTTCGTCAAACGGCAGCCAGCCAGCACAGCACCTACGCGCACCAACGTTTACTGGGGATAGCCAGCCGACGTGCTGGGTGCTCTGGAAGAAATGAAAATGGAGGGCGCGCTCACCGGACGAAAGTTACCGAATTCCCGCAGCAGTCGCCGTCACAACTGACAGCTTGTGCATGTGCCTCGCAGCAAGGACCAGCACAGACTACTATTACGAGCAGAGAAGCGAGGCAGAAACTTTTTCGTCAAAAGGCAGCCAGCCGGCACAGCACGTGCACCTACATTAACTGGGGATAGCCAGCGGCGTGCTGGGAACTCTCTAATAAATGAAATGGTGGGCGCGCTCACCGGACGAATGTTACCGAATTCCCGCAGCAGTCGCCGTCACAACTGACAGCGTGTGCATGTGCATCTAAGCAAGCACCAGCAGAGACTACTATTACGAGAAGGGAAGCGAGGCAGAAACTTGTCCGTCAAACGGCAGCCAGCCGGCACAGCACGCACACGAACCAACGTCAACTGGGGATAGCCAGCCGGTGGGCTGGGAACTCTAGAAGAAATGAAATGTAGGGCGCGCTCACCGGACGAAAGTTATCGAATTCCCGCAGCGGTCGCCGTCACAACTGACAGCGTGTGCATGTGCCTCTAAGCAAGCACCAGCAGAGACTACCATTACGAGCAGAGAAGCGAGGCAGAAACTTTTTCGTCAAACGGCAGCCAGCCGGCACAGCACGCACGCGGACCAACGTTTACTGGGGATAGCCAGCCGACGTGCTGGGAACTCTGGAAGAAATGAAATGGTGGGCGCGCTCTTTGCACGAAATTTAGCGAATTCCCGCAGCAGTAGCCGTCACAACTGTCAGCATGTGCATGTGCCTCGAAGCAAACACAAGCAGAGACTACTATTACGAGAAGAGAAGCGAGGCAGAAACTTTTCCGTCAAACGGCAGCCAGCCGGCACAGCACGCACACGAACCAACGTTAACTGGGGATAGCCAGCCGGCGTGCTGGGAACTCTCGAAGAAATGAAATGGTGGGCGCGCTCACCGGACGAAAGTTACCGAATTGCCGCCGCAGTCCCCGTCACAACTGACAGCGTGTGCATGTGCGTCGAAGCAAGGACCAGCAGAGACTGCTCTTACGAGGAGAGAAGCGAGGCAGAAACTTTTCCGTCAATCGACAGCCAGCCGGCACAGCACGTACGCGCGCCAACGTTAATTGGGGATAGCCAGCCGGCGTAATGGGAACTCTCGAAGTAATGAAATGGAGGGCGCGCTCACCTGACGAAAGTTACCGAATTCCCGCAGCAGTCGCCGTCAATACTGACAGCGTGTGCATGTGCCTCTAAGCAAGCACCAGCAGAGACTACTATTACGAGCAGAGAAGCGAGGAAGAAACCTTTCAGACAAACGGCAGCCAGCCGGCACAGCACGCACGCGCACCAACGTTAACTGGGGATAGCAAGCCGGCGTGCTGGGACTCTCGAAGAAATGAAATGGTGGGCGCGCTCATCGGACGAAAGTTATCGAATTCCCGCAGAAGTCGCCGTCACAACTTACAGCGTGTGCATGTGCCTCTAAGCAAGCACCAGCAGAGACTACTATTACGTGCATAGAAGCGAGGCAGAAACTTTTTCGTCAAACGGCAGCCAGCCAGCACAGCACCTACGCGCACCAACGTTTACTGGGGATAGCCAGCCGACGTGCTGGGTGCTCTGGAAGAAATGAAAATGGAGGGCGCGCTCACCGGACGAAAGGTACCGAATTCCCGCAGCAGTCGCCGTCACAACTGACAGCTTGTGCATGTGCCTCGCAGCAAGGACCAGCACAGACTACTATTACGAGCAGAGAAGCGAGGCAGAAACTTTTTCGTCAAAAGGCAGCCAGCCGGCACAGCACGTGCACCTACGTTAACTGGGGATAGCCAGCGGCGTGCTGGGAACTCTCTAATAAATGAAATGGTGGGCGCGCTCACCGGACGAATGTTACCGAATTCCCGCAGCAGTCGCCGTCACAACTGACAGCGTGTGCATGTGCATCTAAGCAAGCACCAGCAGAGACTACTATTACGAGAAGGGAAGCGAGGCAGAAACTTGTCCGTCAAACGGCAGCCAGCCGGCACAGCACGCACACGAACCAACGTCAACTGGGGATAGCCAGCCGGTGGGCTGGGAACTCTAGAAGAAATGAAATGTAGGGTGCGCTCACCGGACGAAAGTTATCGAATTCCCGCAGCGGTCGCCGTCACAACTGACAGCGTGTGCATGTGCCTCTAAGCAAGCACCAGCAGAGACTACCATTACGAGCAGAGAAGCGAGGCAGAAACTTTTTCGTCAAACGGCAGCCAGCCGGCACAGCACGCACGCGGACCAACGTTTACTGGGGATAGCCAGCCGACGTGCTGGGAACTCTGGAAGAAATGAAATGGTGGGCGCGCTCTTTGCACGAAATTTAGCGAATTCCCGCAGCAGTAGCCGT
Organism: Amblyomma americanum; assembly: GCF_052857255.1. Taxonomy (NCBI): domain Eukaryota; kingdom Metazoa; phylum Arthropoda; class Arachnida; order Ixodida; family Ixodidae; genus Amblyomma; species Amblyomma americanum. The sequence continues at coordinate 182,755,938 of NC_135502.1, read as the reverse complement.
CACAACTGTCAGCATGTGCATGTGCCTCGAAGCAAACACAAGCAGAGACTACTATTACGAGAAGAGAAGCGAGGCAGAAACTTTTCCGTCAAACGGCAGCCAGCCGGCACAGCACGCACACGAACCAACGTTAACTGGGGATAGCCAGCCGGCGTGCTGGGAACTCTCGAAGAAATGAAATGGTGGGCGCGCTCACCGGACGAAAGTTACCGAATTGCCGCCGCAGTCCCCGTCACAACTGACAGCGTGTGCATGTGCGTCGAAGCAAGGACCAGCAGAGACTGCTCTTACGAGGAGAGAAGCGAGGCAGAAACTTTTCCGTCAATCGACAGCCAGCCGGCACAGCACGTACGCGCGCCAACGTTAATTGGGGATAGCCAGCCGGCGTAATGGGAACTCTCGAAGTAATGAAATGGAGGGCGCGCTCACCTGACGAAAGTTACCGAATTCCCGCAGCAGTCGCCGTCAAAACTGACAGCGTGTGCATGTGCCTCTAAGCAAGCACCAGCAGAGACTACTATTACGAGCAGAGAAGCGAGGAAGAAACCTTTCAGACAAACGGCAGCCAGCCGGCACAGCACGCACGCGCACCAACGTTAACTGGGGATAGCAAGCCGGCGTGCTGGGACTCTCGAAGAAATGAAATGGTGGGCGCGCTCATCGGACGAAAGTTATCGAATTCCCGCAGAAGTCGCCGTCACAACTGACAGCGTGTGCATGTGCCTCTAAGCAAGCACCAGCAGAAACTACTATTACGTGCAGAGAAGCGAGGCAGAAACTTCCGTCAAACGGCAGCCAGCCGGCACAGCACGCACACGAACCAACGTTAACTGGGGATAGCCAGCCGGTGGGCTGGGGACTCTAGAAGAAATGAAATGTAGGGCGCGCTCACCGGACGAAAGTTACCGAATTCCCGCAGCGGTCGCCATCACAACTGACAGCGTGCGCATGTGCCTCTAAGCAAGCATCAGCAGAGGCTACCATTACGAGCAGAGAAGCGAGGCAGAAACTTTTTCGTCAAACGGCAGCCAGCCGGCACAGCACGCACGCGCACCAACATTTACTGGGGATAGCCAGCCGGCGCGCTGGGAACTCTCTAAGAAATGAAATGGTGGGCATGCTCTTTGGACGAAAGTTACCGAATTCCCGCAGCAGTCGCCGTCACAACTGAGAGCGTGTGCATGTGCCTCGCAGCAAGCACCAGCAGAGACTAATATTGCTTGCAGAGAAGCGAGGCAGAAACTATTCCGTCAAACAGCAGCCAGCCGGCACAGCACGCACGCGCACCAACGTTAACTGCGGATAACCAGCCATGGTGCTGGGAACTCTCGAATAAAAGAAATGGTGGGCGCGCTCACCGGACGAAAGTTACAGAATTCCCGCAGCAGTCGCCGTCACAACTGACAGCGTGTGCATGTGCCTCGCATCAAGCACCAGCAGAGACTATTATTACGTGCAGAGAAAGAGGCAGAAACTTTTCCATCAAACGGCAGGCAGCCAGCCGGCACAGCACTCACACGCACCAACGTTAACTGGGGATAACCAGCCGCCGTGCTGGGAACTCTCGAAGTAAGAAATGGTGAGCGCGCTCACCGGACGAAAGTAACCGAAATCCCGCCGCAGTCGCCGTCACAACTGACTGCGTGTGCGTGTGCCTCGCATCAAGCACCAGTAGAGACTACTATTACGAGCAGAGAAGTGAGGCAGAATCTTTTCCGTCAGACGGCAGCCAGCCGGCACAGCACGCACACGCACCAACGTTGACTGGGGATAGCCAGCTGGCGTGCTGGGACTCTCGAAGAAATGAAATGGTGGGCGCGCTCATCGGACGAAAGTTATCGAATTCCCGCAGAAGTCGCCGTCACAACTGACAGCGTGTGCATGTGCCTCTAAGCAAGCACCAGCAGAAACTACTATTACGTGCAGAGAAGCGAGGCAACAACTTTTTCGTCAAACGGCAGCCAGCCAGCACTGCACGAACGCGCACCAACGTTTACTGGGGATAGCCAGCCGACGTGCTGGGAACTATGGAATAAATGAAATGGAGGGCGCACTCACCTGCCAAAAGTTACCGAATTCCCGCAGCAGTCGCCGTCACAACTGACAGCGTGTGCATGTGCCTCTAAGCAAGCATCAGCAGAGACTACCATTGCGAGCAGAGAAGCGAGGCAGAAATTTTTTCGTCAAACGGCAGCCAGCCGGCACAGCACGCACGCGCACCAACGTTTACTGGGGATAGCCAGCCGGCGTGCTGGGAACTCTCTAAGAAATGAAATGGTGGGCGCGCTCTTTGGACGAAAGTTAGCGAATTCCCGCAGCAGGCGCCGTCACAACTGTCAGCATGTGCATGTGCCTCGAAGCAAACACAAGCAGAGACTACTATTACGAGAAGAGAAGCGAGGCAGAAACTTTTCCGTCAAACGGCAGCCACCCGGCACAGAACGCACACGAACCAACGTTAACTGGGGATAGCCAGCCGGCGTGCTGGGAACTCTCGAAGAAATGAAATGGTGGGCGCGCTCACCGGACGAAAGTTACCGAATTGCCGCCGCAGTCCCCGTCACAGCTGACAGCGTGTGCATGTGCGTCGAAGCAAGGACCAGCAGAGACTGCTCTTAGGAGGAGAGAAGCGAGGCAGAAACTTTTCCGTCAATCGACAGCCAGCCGGCACAGCACGTACGCGCGCCAACGTTATTTGGGGATAGCCAGCCGGCGTAATGGGAACTCTCGAAGTAATGAAATGGAGGGCGCGCTCACCTGACGAAAGTTACCGAATTCCCGCAGCAGTCGCCGTCAAAACTGACAGCGTGTGCATGTGCCTCTAAGCAAGCACCAGCAGAGACTACTATTACGAGCAGAGAAGCGAGGCAGAAACTTTTTCGCCAAACGGCAGCCAGCCAGCACAGCACGCACGCGCACCAACGTTTACTGGGGATAGCCAGCCGACGTGCTGGGAACTCTGGAAGAAATGAAATGGAGGGCGCGCTCACCGGACGAAAGTTACCGAATTCCCGCAGCAGTCGCCGTCACAACTGAGAGCGTGTGCATGTGCCTCGCAGCAAGCACCAGCCGAGACTACTATTGCTTGCAGAGAAGCGAGGCAGAATCTATTCCGTCAAACAGCAGCCAGCCGGCACAGCACGCACGCGCACCAACGTTAACTGGGGATAACCAGCCGCCGTGCTGGGAACTCTCGAAGAAAAGAAATGGTGAGCACGCTCACCGGACGAAAGTTACCGAAATCCCGCCGCAGTCACCGTCACAACTGACTGCGTGTGCGTGTGCCTCGCATCAAGCACCAGCAGAGACTACTATTACGAGCAGAGAAGCGAGGCAGAAACTTTTCCGTCAGACGGCAGCCAGCCGGCACAGCACGCACACGCACCAACGTTGACTGGGGATAGCCAGCTGGCGTGCTGGGACTCTCGAAGAAATGAAATGGTGGGCGCACTCACCGGACGAACGTTATCGAATTCCCGCAGAAGTCGCCGTCACAACTGACAGCGTGTGCATGTGCCTCTAAGCAAGCAGAAATTACTATTACGAGCAGAGAAGCTAGGCAGAAATTTTTTTCGTCAATTGGCAGCCAGCCAGCACAGCACGAACGCGCGCCAACGTTTACTGGGGATAGCCAGCCGACGTGCTGGGAACTATGGAATAAATGAAATGGAGGGCGCGCTCTCCTGACAAAAGTTACCGAATTCCCGCAGCGGTCGCCGTCACAACTGACAGCGTGCGCATGTGCCTCTAAGCAAGCATCAGCAGAGACTACCATTACGAGCAGAGAAGCGAGGCAGAAACTTTTTCGTCAAACGGCAGCCAGCCGGCACAGCACGGACGCGCACCAACGTTTACTGGGGATAGCCAGCCGGCGCGCTGGGAACTCTCTAAGAAATGAAATGGTGGGCGCGCTCTTTGGACGAAAGTTAGCGAATTCCCGCAGCAGTCGCCGTCACAACTGACAGCATGTGCATGTGCCTCGAAGCAAACACAAGCAGAGACTACTATTACAAGAAGAGAAGCGAGCAGAAACTTTTCCGTCAAACGGCAGCCAGCCGGCACAGCACGCACACGAACCAACGTTAACTGGGGATAGCCAGCCGGCGTGCTGGGAACTCGCGAAGAAATGAAATGGTGGGCGCACTCACCGGACGAAAGTTACCGAATTCTCGCAGCAGTCGCTGTCGCAACTGATAGCGTGTGCATGTGCATCTAAGCAAGCACCAGCAGAGACTACTATTACGAGCAGAGAAGCGAGGCCGAAACTATTTCGTCAAACGGCAGCCAGCTGGCACAGCACGCACGCGCACCAGCGTAAACTGGGGATAGCCAGCCGGCGGGCTGAGAACTCTAGAAGAAATGAAATGGAGGGCGCGCTCACCGGACGAAAGTTACCGAATTCCCGCAGCAGACGCCGTCAAAACTGACAGCGTGTGCATGTGCCTCGCATCAACACCAGCAGAGGCTACTATTACGAGCATAGAAGCGAGGCAGAAACTTTTTCGTCAAACGGCAGCCAGCCGGCACAACACGCACGCGAAACAACGTTAACTGAGGATAGCCAGCGGGCGGGCTGGGAACTATGGAATAACTGAAATGGAGGGCGCGCTCACCTGACAAAAGTTACCGAATTCCCGCAGCAGTCGCCGTCACAACTGAGAGCGTGTGCATGTGCCTCGCAGCAAGCACCAGCAGAGACTACTATTGCTTGCAGAGAAGCGAGGCAGAAACTATTCCGTCAAACAGCAGCCAGCCGGCACAGCACGCACGCGCACCAACGTTAACTGGGGATAAACAGCCGGCGTGCCGGGTACTCTCGAATAAAAGAAATAGTGGGCGCGCTCACCGGACGAAAGTTACAGATATCCCGCAGCAGTCACCGTCACAATTGACAGCGTGTGCATGTGCCTCGAAGCAAGAACCAGCACAGACTACTATTACGAGCAGAGAAGCGAGGCAGAAATTTTTCCGTCAAACGGCAGCCAGCCGGCACTGCACGCACGCGCACCAACGTTAACTGGGGATAGTCAGCCGGCGTGCTGGGAACTCCCGAAGAAATGAAATGGTGGGCGCGCTCACCGGACGAAAGTTAATGAATTCCCGCAGCAGTCGCCGTCACAATTGACAGCGTGTGCATGTGCTTCGAAGCAAGGACCAGCACAGAATACTATTACGAGCAGAGAAGCGAGGCAGAAACTTTTTCGTCAAACGGCAGCCAGCCAGCACGCGCACCAACGTTTAGTGGGGATAGCCAGCCGACGTGCTGGGAACTCTGGAAGAAATGAAAATGGAGGGCGCGCTCACCGGACGAAAGTCACCGAATTCCCGCAGCAGTCGCCGTCACAACTGACAGCGCGTGCATGTGCCTCGCAGCAAGGACCAGCACAGACTACTATTACGAGCAGAGAAGCGAGGCCGATACCTTTCCGTCAAACGGCAGCCAGCCGGCACAGCACGCACGCCCACCAACGTTGACTGGGATAGCCAGCTGGCGTGCTGGGACTCTCTAAGAAATGAAATGGTGGGCGCGCTCACGGGACGAAAGATACCGAATTCCCGCAGAAGTCGCCGTCACAACTGACAGCGTGTGCATGTGCCTCTAAGCAAGCACCAGCAGAGACTACTATTACGTGCAGAGAAGCGAGGCAGAAACTTTTTCGTCAAACGGCAGCCAGCCAGCACAGCACCTACGCGCACCAACGTTTACTGGGGATAGCCAGCCGACGTGCTGGGTGCTCTGGAAGAAATGAAAATGGAGGGCGCGCTCACCGGACGAAAGTTACCGAATTCCCGCAGCAGTCGCCGTCACAACTGACAGCTTGTGCATGTGCCTCGCAGCAAGGACCAGCACAGACTACTATTACGAGCAGAGAAGCGAGGCAGAAACTTTTTCGTCAAAAGGCAGCCAGCCGGCACAGCACGTGCACCTACGTTAACTGGGGATAGCCAGCGGCGTGCTGGGAACTCTCTAATAAATGAAATGGTGGGCGCGCTCACCGGACGAATGTTACCGAATTCCCGCAGCAGTCGCCGTCACAACTGACAGCGTGTGCATGTGCATCTAAGCAAGCACCAGCAGAGACTACTATTACGAGAAGGGAAGCGAGGCAGAAACTTGTCCGTCAAACGGCAGCCAGCCGGCACAGCACGCACACGAACCAACGTCAACTGGGGATAGCCAGCCGGTGGGCTGGGAACTCTAGAAGAAATGAAATGTAGGGCGCGCTCACCGGACGAAAGTTATCGAATTCCCGCAGCGGTCGCCGTCACAACTGACAGCGTGTGCATGTGCCTCTAAGCAAGCACCAGCAGAGACTACCATTACGAGCAGAGAAGCGAGGCAGAAACTTTTTCGTCAAACGGCAGCCAGCCGGCACAGCACGCACGCGGACCAACGTTTACTGGGGATAGCCAGCCGACGTGCTGGGAACTCTGGAAGAAATGAAATGGTGGGCGCGCTCTTTGCACGAAATTTAGCGAATTCCCGCAGCAGTAGCCGTCACAACTGTCAGCATGTGCATGTGCCTCGAAGCAAACACAAGCAGAGACTACTATTACGAGAAGAGAAGCGAGGCAGAAACTTTTCCGTCAAACGGCAGCCAGCCGGCACAGCACGCACACGAACCAACGTTAACTGGGGATAGCCAGCCGGCGTGCTGGGAACTCTCGAAGAAATGAAATGGTGGGCGCGCTCACCGGACGAAAGTTACCGAATTGCCGCCGCAGTCCCCGTCACAACTGACAGCGTGTGCATGTGCGTCGAAGCAAGGACCAGCAGAGACTGCTCTTACGAGGAGAGAAGCGAGGCAGAAACTTTTCCGTCAATCGACAGCCAGCCGGCACAGCACGTACGCGCGCCAACGTTAATTGGGGATAGCCAGCCGGCGTAATGGGAACTCTCGAAGTAATGAAATGGAGGGCGCGCTCACCTGACGAAAGTTACCGAATTCCCGCAGCAGTCGCCGTCAAAACTGACAGCGTGTGCATGTGCCTCTAAGCAAGCACCAGCAGAGACTACTATTACGAGCAGAGAAGCGAGGAAGAAACCTTTCAGACAAACGGCAGCCAGCCGGCACAGCACGCACGCGCACCAACGTTAACTGGGGATAGCAAGCCGGCGTGCTGGGACTCTCGAAGAAATGAAATGGTGGGCGCGCTCATCGGACGAAAGTTATCGAATTCCCGCAGAAGTCGCCGTCACAACTGACAGCGTGTGTATGTGCCTCTAAGCAAGCACCAGCAGAAACTACTATTACGTGCAGAGAAGCGAGGCAAAAACTTTTTCGTCAAACGGCAGCCAGCCAGCACAGCACGAACGCGCACCAACGTTTACTGGGGATAGCCAGCCGACGTGCTGGGAACTATGGAATAAATTAAATGGAGGGCGCACTCACCTGCCAAAAGTTACCGAATTCCCGCAGCAGTCGCCGTCACAACTGACAGCGTGTGCATGTGCCTCTAAGCAAGCATCACCAGAGACTACTATTACGAGCAGAGAAGCGAGGCAGAAACTTTTCCGTCAGACGGCAGCCAGCCGGCACAGCACGCACACGCACCAACGTTGACTGGGGATAGCCAGCTGGCGTGCTGGGACTCTCGAAGAAATGAAATGGAGGGCGCGCTCACCTGACAAAAGTTACCGAATTCCCGCAGCATTCGCCGTCACAACTGACAGCGTGTGCATGTGCATCTAAGCAATCACCAGCAGAGACTACTATTACGAGAAGAGAAGCGAGGCAGAAACTTCCGTCAAACGGCAGCCAGCCGGCACAGCACGCACACGAACCAACGTTAACTGGGGATAGCCAGCCGGTGGGCTGGGGACTCTAGAAGAAATGAAATGTAGGGCGCGCTCACCGGATGAAAGTTACCGAATTCCCGCAGCGGTCGCCATCACAACTGACAGCGTGCGCATGTGCCTCTAAGCAAGCATCAGCAGAGACTACCATTACGAGCAGAGAAGCGAGGCAGAAACTTTTTCTTCAAACGGCAGCCAGCCGGCACAGCACGCACGCGCACCAACATTTACTGGGGATAGCCAGCCGGCGCGCTGGGAACTCTCTAAGAAATGAAATGGTGGGCGCGCTCTTTGGACGAAAGTTACCGAATTCCCGCAGCAGTCGCCGTCACAACTGAGAGCGTGTGCATGTGCCTCGCAGCAAGCACCAGCAGAGACTAATATTGCTTGCAGAGAAGCGAGGCAGAAACTATTCCGTCAAACAGCAGCCAGCCGGCACAGCACGCACGCGCACCAACGTTAACTGCGGATAACCAGCCATGGTGCTGGGAACTCTCGAATAAAAGAAATGGTGGGCGCGCTCACCGGACGAAAGTTACAGAATTCCCGCAGCAGTCGCCGTCACAACTGACAGCGTGTGCATGTGCCTCGCATCAAGCACCAGCAGAGACTATTATTACGTGCAGAGAAAGAGGCAGAAACTTTTCCATCAAACGGCAGGCAGCCAGCCGGCACAGCACTCACACGCACCAACGTTAACTGGGGATAACCAGCCGCCGTGCTGGTAACTCTCGAAGTAAGAAATGGTGAGCGCGCTCACCGGACGAAAGTAACCGAAATCCCGCCGCAGTCGCCGTCACAACTGACTGCGTGTGCGTGTGCCTCGCATCAAGCACAGGTAGAGACTACTATTACGAGCAGAGAAGTGAGGCAGAATCTTTTCCGTCAGACGGCAGCCAGCCGGCACAGCACGCACACGCACCAACGTTGACTGGGGATAGCCAGCTGGCGTGCTGGGACTCTCGAAGAAATGAAATGGTGGGCGCGCTCATCGGACGAAAGTTATCGAATTCCCGCAGAAGTCGCCGTCACAACTGACAGCGTGTGCATGTGCCTCTAAGCAAGCACCAGCAGAAACTACTATTACGTGCAGAGAAGCGAGGCAACAACTTTTTCGTCAAACGGCAGCCAGCCAGCACTGCACGAACGCGCACCAACGTTTACTGGGGATAGCCAGCCGACGTGCTGGGAACTATGGAATAAATGAAATGGAGGGCGCACTCACCTGCCAAAAGTTACCGAATTCCCGCAGCAGTCGCCGTCACAACTGACAGCGTGTGCATGTGCCTCTAAGCAAGCATCAGCAGAGACTAACATTGCGAGCAGAGAAGCGAGGCAGAAATTTTTTCGTCAAACGGCAGCCAGCCGGCACAGCACGCACGCGCACCAACGTTTACTGGGGATAGCCAGCCGGCGTGCTGGGAACTCTCTAAGAAATGAAATGGTGGGCGCGCTCTTTGGACGAAAGTTAGCGAATTCCCGCAGCAGTCGCCGTCACAACTGTCAGCATGTGCATGTGCCTCGAAGCAAACACAAGCAGAGACTACTATTACGAGAAGAGAAGCGAGGCAGAAACTTTTCCGTCAAACGGCAGCCACCCGGCACAGAACGCACACGAACCAACGTTAACTGGGGATAGCCAGCCGGCGTGCTGGGAACTCTCGAAGAAATGAAATGGTGGGCGCGCTCACCGGACGAAAGTTACCGAATTGCCGCCGCAGTCCCCGTCACAGCTGACAGCGTGTGCATGTGCGTCGAAGCAAGGACCAGCAGAGACTGCTCTTACGAGGAGAGAAGCGAGGCAGAAACTTTTCCGTCAATCGACAGCCAGCCGGCACAGCACGTACGCGCGCCAACGTTATTTGGGGATAGCCAGCCGGCGTAATGGGAACTCTCGAAGTAATGAAATGGAGGGCGCGCTCACCTGACGAAAGTTACCGAATTCCCGCAGCAGTCGCCGTCAAAACTGACAGTGTGTGCATGTGCCTCTAAGCAAGCACCAGCAGAGACTACTATTACGAGCAGAGAAGCGAGGCAGAAACTTTTTCGCCAAACGGCAGCCAGCCAGCACAGCACGCACGCGCACCAACGTTTACTGGGGATAGCCAGCCGACGTGCTGGGAACTCTGGAAGAAATGAAATGGAGGGCGCGCTCACCGGACGAAAGTTACCGAATTCCCGCAGCAGTCGCCGTCACAACTGAGAGCGTGTGCATGTGCCTCGCAGCAAGCACCAGCCGAGACTACTATTGCTTGCAGAGAAGCGAGGCAGAATCTATTCCGTCAAACAGCAGCCAGCCGGCACAGCACGCACGCGCACCAACGTTAACTGGGGATAACCAGCCGCCGTGCTGGGAACTCTCGAAGAAAAGAAATGGTGAGCACGCTCACCGGACGAAAGTTACCGAAATCCCGCCGCAGTCACCGTCACAACTGACTGCGTGTGCGTGTGCCTCGCATCAAGCACCAGCAGAGACTACTATTACGAGCAGAGAAGCGAGGCAGAAACTTTTCCGTCAGACGGCAGCCAGCCGGCACAGCACGCACACGCACCAACGTTGACTGGGGATAGCCAGCTGGCGTGCTGGGACTCTCGAAGAAATGAAATGGTGGGCGCACTCACCGGACGAACGTTATCGAATTCCCGCAGAAGTCGCCGTCACAACTGACAGCGTGTGCATGTGCCTCTAAGCAAGCAGAAATTACTATTACGAGCAGAGAAGCTAGGCAGAAATTTTTTTCGTCAATTGGCAGCCAGCCAGCACAGCACGAACGCGCGCCAACGTTTACTGGGGATAGCCAGCCGACGTGCTGGGAACTATGGAATAAATGAAATGGAGGGCGCGCTCACCTGACAAAAGTTACCGAATTCCCGCAGCGGTCGCCGTCACAACTGACAGCGTGCGCATGTGCCTCTAAGCAAGCATCAGCAGAGACTACCATTACGAGCAGAGAAGCGAGGCAGAAACTTTTTCGTCAAACGGCAGCCAGCCGGCACAGCACGGACGCGCACCAACGTTTACTGGGGATAGCCAGCCGGCGCGCTGGGAACTCTCTAAGAAATGAAATGGTGGGCGCGCTCTTTGGACGAAAGTTAGCGAATTCCCGCAGCAGTCGCCGTCACAACTGACAGCATGTGCATGTGCCTCGAAGCAAACACAAGCAGAGACTACTATTACAAGAAGAGAAGCGAGCAGAAACTTTTCCGTCAAACGGCAGCCAGCCGGCACAGCACGCACACGAACCAACGTTAACTGGGGATAGCCAGCCGGCGTGCTGGGAACTCGCGAAGAAATGAAATGGTGGGCGCACTCACCGGACGAAAGTTACCGAATTCTCGCAGCAGTCGCTGTCGCAACTGATAGCGTGTGCATGTGCATCTAAGCAAGCACCAGCAGAGACTACTATTACGAGCAGAGAAGCGAGGCCGAAACTATTTCGTCAAACGGCAGCCAGCTGGCACAGCACGCACGCTCACCAGCGTAAACTGGGGATAGCCAGCCGGCGGGCTGAGAACTCTAGAAGAAATGAAATGGAGGGCGCGCTCACCGGACGAAAGTTACCGAATTCCCGCAGCAGACGCCGTCAAAACTGACAGCGTGTGCATGTGCCTCGCATCAACACCAGCAGAGGCTACTATTACGAGCATAGAAGCGAGGTAGAAACTTTTTCGTCAAACGGCAGCCAGCCGGCACAACACGCACGCGAAACAACGTTAACTGAGGATAGCCAGCGGGCGGGCTGGGAACTATGGAATAACTGAAATGGAGGGCGCGCTCACCTGACAAAAGTTACCGAATTCCCGCAGCAGTCGCCGTCACAACTGAGAGCGTGTGCATGTGCCTCGCAGCAAGCACCAGCAGAGACTACTATTGCTTGCAGAGAAGCGAGGCAGAAACTATTCCGTCAAACAGCAGCCAGCCGGCACAGCACGCACGCGCACCAACGTTAACTGGGGATAAACAGCCGGCGTGCCGGGTACTCTCGAATAAAAGAAATAGTGGGCGCGCTCACCGGACGAAAGTTACAGATATCCCGCAGCAGTCACCGTCACAATTGACAGCGTGTGCATGTGCCTCGAAGCAAGAACCAGCACAGACTACTATTACGAGCAGAGAAGCGAGGCAGAAATTTTTCCGTCAAACGGCAGCCAGCCGGCACTGCACGCACGCGCACCAACGTTAACTGGGGATAGTCAGCCGGCGTGCTGGGAACTCCCGAAGAAATGAAATGGTGGGCGCGCTCACCGGACGAAAGTTAATGAATTCCCGCAGCAGTCGCCGTCACAATTGACAGCGTGTGCATGTGCTTCGAAGCAAGGACCAGCACAGAATACTATTACGAGCAGAGAAGCGAGGCAGAAACCTTTCTGTCAAACGGCAGCCAGCCGGCACAGCACGCACGTGCACCAACGTTAACTGGGGATAGCCAGCGGCGTGCTGGGAACTCTCTAATAAATGAAATGGTGGGCGCGCTCACCGGACGAATGTTACCGAATTCCCGCAGCAGTCGCCGTCACAACTGACAGCGTGTGCATGTGCCTCGAAGCAAGCACAAGTAGAGACTACTATTACGAGAAGAGAAGCGAGGCAGAAACTTTTCCGTCAAACGGCAGCCAGCCGGCACAGCACGCACACGAACGAACGTTAACTGGGGATAGCCAGCCGGCGTGCTGGGAACTCTCGAAGAAAAGAAATGGTGGGCGCGCTCACCGGACGAAAGTTACCGAATTCTCGCAGCAGTCGCTGTCACAACTGACAGCGTGTGCATGTGCATCTAAGCAAGCACCAGCAGAGACTACTATTACGAGAAGAGGAGCGAGGCAGAAACTTTTCCGTCAAACGGCAGCCAGCCGGCACAGCACCCACACGAACAAACGTTAACTGGGGATAGCCAGCCGGTGGGCTGGGAACTGTCTAAGAAATGAAATGGTGGGCGCGCTGACTGGACGAAAGTTACCGAATTCCCGCAGCCGTCGCCGACACAACAGACAGCGTGTGCATGCGCCTCTAAGCAAGCACCAGCAGAGACTACTATTACGAGCAGAGAAGCGAGGAAGAAACCTTTCCGACAAACGGCAGAGAGCCGGCACAGCACGCAAGCGCACCAACGTTAACTGGGGATAGCAAGCCGGCGTGCTGGGACTCGAAGAAATGAAATGGTGGGCGCGCTCATCGGACGAAAGTTATCGAATTCCCGCAGAAGTCGCCGTCACAACTGACAGCGTGTGCATGTGCCTCTAAGCAAGCACCAGCAGAAACTACTATTACGTGCAGAGAAGCGAGGCAAAAACTTTTTCGTCAAACGGCAGCCAGCCAGCACAGCACGAACGCGCACCAACGTTTACTGGGGATAGCCAGCCGACGTGCTGGGAACTATGGAATAAATGAAATGGAGGGCGCACTCACCTGCCAAAAGTTACCGAATTCCCGCAGCAGTCGCCGTCACAACTGACAGCGTGTGCATGTGCCTCTAAGCAAGCATCAGCAGAGACTACCATTGCGAGCAGAGAAGCGAGGCAGAAATTTTTTCGTCAAACGGCAGCCAGCCGGCACAGCACGCACGCGCACCAACGTTTACTGGGGATAGCCAGCCGGCGTGCTGGGAACTCTCTAAGAAATGAAATGGTGGGCGCGCTCTTTGCACGAAATTTAGCGAATTCCCGCAGCAGTCGCCGTCACAACTGTCAGCATGTGCATGTGCCTCGAAGCAAACACAAGCAGAGACTACTATTACGAGAAGAGAAGCGAGGCAGAAACTTTTCCGTCAAACGGCAGCCAGCCGGCACAGCACGCACACGAACCAACGTTAACTGGGGATAGCCAGCCGGCGTGCTGGGAACTCTCGAAGAAATGAAATGGTGGGCGCGCTCACCGGACGAAAGTTACCGAATTGCCGCCGCAGTCCCCGTCACAACTGACAGCGTGTGCATGTGCGTCGAAGCAAGGACCAGCAGAGACTGCTCTTACGAGGAGAGAAGCGAGGCAGAAACTTTTCCGTCAATCGACAGCCAGCCGGCACAGCACGTACGCGCGCCAACGTTAATTGGGGATAGCCAGCCGGCGTAATGGGAACTCTCGAAGTAATGAAATGGAGGGCGCGCTCACCTGACGAAAGTTACCGAATTCCCGCAGCAGTCGCCGTCAAAACTGACAGCGTGTGCATGTGCCTCTAAGCAAGCACCAGCAGAGACTACTATTACGAGCAGAGAAGCGAGGAAGAAACCTTTCAGACAAACGGCAGCCAGCCGGCACAGCACGCACGCGCACCAACGTTAACTGGGGTAGCAAGCCGGCGTGCTGGGACTCTCGAAGAAATGAAATGGTGGGCGCGCTCATCGGACGAAAGTTATCGAATTCCCGCAGAAGTCGCCGTCACAACTGACAGCGTGTGCATGTGCCTCTAAGCAAGCACCAGCAGAAACTACTATTACGTGCAGAGAAGCGAGGCAAAAACTTTTTCGTCAAACGGCAGCCAGCCAGCACAGCACGAACGCGCACCAACGTTTACTGGGGATAGCCAGCCGACGTGCTGGGAACTATGGAATAAATGAAATGGAGGGCGCACTCACCTGCCAAAAGTTACCGAATTCCCGCAGCAGTCGCCGTCACAACTGACAGCGTGTGCATGTGCCTCTAAGCAAGCATCAGCAGAGACTACTATTACGAGCAGAGAAGCGAGGCAGAAACTTTTCCGTCAGACGGCAGCCAGCCGGCACAGCACGCACACGCACCAACGTTGACTGGGGATAGCCAGCTGGCGTGCTGGGACTCTCGAAGAAATGAAATGGAGGGCGCGCTCACCTGACAAAAGTTACCGAATTCCCGCAGCATTCGCCGTCACAACTGACAGCGTGTGCATGTGCATCTAAGCAATCACCAGCAGAGACTACTATTACGAGAAGAGAAGCGAGGCAGAAACTTCCGTCAAACGGCAGCCAGCCGGCACAGCACGCACACGAACCAACGTTAACTGGGGATAGCCAGCCGGTGGGCTGGGGACTCTAGAAGAAATAAAATGTAGGGCGCGCTCACCGGACGAAAGTTACCGAATTCCCGCAGCGGTCGCCATCACAACTGACAGCGTGCGCATGTGCCTCTAAGCAAGCATCAGCAGAGACTACCATTACGAGCAGAGAAGCGAGGCAGAAACTTTTTCGTCAAACGGCAGCCAGCCGGCACAGCACGCACGCGCACCAACATTTACTGGGGATAGCCAGCCGGCGCGCTGGGAACTCTCTAAGGAATGAAATGGTGGGCGCGCTCTTTGGACGAAAGTTAGCGAATTCCCGCAGCAGTCGCCGTCACAACTGACAGCATGTGCATGTGCCTCGAAGCAAACACAAGCAGAGACTACTATTACAAGAAGAGAAGCGAGCAGAAACTTTTCCGTCAAACGGCAGCCAGCCGGCACAGCACGCACACGAACCAACGTTAACTGGGGATAGCCAGCCGGCGTGCTGGGAACTCGCGAAGAAATGAAATGGTGGGCGCACTCACCGGACGAAAGTTACCGAATTCTCGCAGCAGTCGCTGTCACAACTGATAGCGTGCGCATGTGCATCTAAGCAAGCACCAGCAGAGACTACTATTACGAGCAGAGAAGCGAGGCAGAAACTTTTTCGTCAAACGGCAGCCAGCCAGCACGCGCACCAACGTTTAGTGGGGATAGCCAGCCGACGTGCTGGGAACTCTGGAAGAAATGAAAATGGAGGGCGCGCTCACCGGACGAAAGTCACCGAATTCCCGCAGCAGTCGCCGTCACAACTGACAGCGCGTGCATGTGCCTCGCAGCAAGGACCAGCACAGACTACTATTACGAGCAGAGAAGCGAGGCCGATACCTTTCCGTCAAACGGCAGCCAGCCGGCACAGCACGCACGCCCACCAACGTTGACTGGGATAGCCAGCTGGCGTGCTGGGACTCTCTAAGAAATGAAATGGTGGGCGCGCTCACGGGACGAAAGATACCGAATTCCCGCAGAAGTCGCCGTCACAACTGACAGCGTGTGCATGTGCCTCTAAGCAAGCACCAGCAGAGACTACTATTACGTGCAGAGAAGCGAGGCAGAAACTTTTTCGTCAAACGGCAGCCAGCCAGCACAGCAACTACGCGCACCAACGTTTACTGGGGATAGCCAGCCGACGTGCTGGGTGCTCTGGAAGAAATGAAAATGGAGGGCGCGCTCACCGGACGAAAGTTACCGAATTCCCGCAGCAGTCGCCGTCACAACTGACAGCTTGTGCATGTGCCTCGCAGCAAGGACCAGCACAGACTACTATTACGAGCAGAGAAGCGAGGCAGAAACTTTTTCGTCAAAAGGCAGCCAGCCGGCACAGCACGTGCACCAACGTTGACTGGGGATAGCCAGCGGCGTGCTGGGAACTCTCTAATAAATGAAATGGTGGGCGCGCTCACCGGACGAATGTTACCGAATTCCCGCAGCAGTCGCCGTCACAACTGACAGCGTGTGCATGTGCCTCTAAGCAAGCACCAGCAGAGACTACCATTACGAGCAGAGAAGCGAGGCAGAAACTTTTTCGTCAAACGGCAGCCAGCCGGCACAGCACGCACGCGGACCAACGTTTACTGGGGATAGCCAGCCGACGTGCTGGGAACTCTGGAAGAAATGAAATGGTGGGCGCGCTCTTTGCACGAAATTTAGCGAATTCCCGCAGCAGTAGCCGTCACAACTGTCAGCATGTGCATGTGCCTCGAAGCAAACACAAGCAGAGACTACTATTACGAGAAGAGAAGCGAGGCAGAAACTTTTCCGTCAAACGGCAGCCAGCCGGCACAGCACGCACACGAACCAACGTTAACTGGGGATAGCCAGCCGGCGTGCTGGGAACTCTCGAAGAAATGAAATGGTGGGCGCGCTCACCGGACGAAAGTTACCGAATTGCCGCCGCAGTCCCCGTCACAACTGACAGCGTGTGCATGTGCGTCGAAGCAAGGACCAGCAGAGACTGCTCTTACGAGGAGAGAAGCGAGGCAGAAACTTTTCCGTCAATCGACAGCCAGCCGGCACAGCACGTACGCGCGCCAACGTTAATTGGGGATAGCCAGCCGGCGTAATGGGAACTCTCGAAGTAATGAAATGGAGGGCGCGCTCACCTGACGAAAGTTACCGAATTCCCGCAGCAGTCGCCGTCAAAACTGACAGCGTGTGCATGTGCCTCTAAGCAAGCACCAGCAGAGACTACTATTACGAGCAGAGAAGCGAGGAAGAAACCTTTCAGACAAACGGCAGCCAGCCGGCACAGCACGCACGCGCACCAACGTTAACTGGGGATAGCAAGCCGGCGTGCTGGGAACTATGGAATAAATGAAATGGAGGGCGCACTCACCTGCCAAAAGTTACCGAATTCCCGCAGCAGTCGCCGTCACAACTGACAGCGTGTGCATGTGCCTCTAAGCAAGCATCACCAGAGACTACTATTACGAGCAGAGAAGCGAGGCAGAAACTTTTCCGTCAGACGGCAGCCAGCCGGCACAGCACGCACACGCACCAACGTTGACTGGGGATAGCCAGCTGGCGTGCTGGGACTCTCGAAGAAATGAAATGGATGGCGCGCTCACCTGACAAAAGTTACCGAATTCCCGCAGCATTCGCCGTCACAACTGACAGCGTGTGCATGTGCATCTAAGCAATCACCAGCAGAGACTACTATTACGAGAAGAGAAGCGAGGCAGAAACTTTTTCGTCAAACGGCAGCCAGCCGGCACAGCACGCACGCGGACCAACGTTTACTGGGGATAGCCAGCCGACGTGCTGGGAACTCTGGAAGAAATGAAATGGAGGGCGCGCTCACGGGACGAAAGTTACCAAATTCCCGCAGCAGTCGCCGTCACAACTGAGAGCGTGCGCATGTGCCTCGCAGCAAGCACCAGCAGAGACTACTATTGCGAGCAGAGAAGCGAGGCAGAAACGTTTCCGTCAAACAGCAGCCAGCCGGCACAGCACGCACGCGCACCAACGTTAACTGGGGATAGCCAGCCGGCGCGCTGGGAACTCTCTAAGAAATGAAATGGTGGGCGCGCTCTTTGGACGAAAGTTAGCGAATTCCCGCAGCAGTCGCCGTCACAACTGACAGCATGTGCATGTGCCTCGAAGCAAACACAAGCAGAGACTACTATTACAAGAAGAGAAGCGAGCAGAAACTTTTCCGTCAAACGGCAGCCAGCCGGCACAGCACGCACACGAACCAACGTTAACTGGGGATAGCCAGCCGGCGTGCTGGGAACTCGCGAAGAAATGAAATGGTGGGCGCACTCACCGGACGAAAGTTACCGAATTCTCGCAGCAGTCGCTGTCACAACTGATAGCGTGTGCATGTGCATCTAAGCAAGCACCAGCAGAGACTACTATTACGAGCAGAGAAGCGAGGCAGAAACTTTTTCGTCAAACGGCAGCCAGCCAGCACAGCACGCACGCGCACCAACGTTTAGTGGGGATAGCCAGCCGACGTGCTGGGAACTCTGGAAGAAATGAAAATGGAGGGCGCGCTCACCGGACGAAAGTCACCGAATTCCCGCAGCAGTCGCCGTCACAACTGACAGCGCGTGCATGTGCCTCGCAGCAAGGACCAGCACAGACTACTATTACGAGCAGAGAAGCGAGGCCGATACCTTTCCGTCAAACGGCAGCCAGCCGGCACAGCACGCACGCCCACCAACGTTGACTGGGATAGCCAGCTGGCGTGCTGGGACTCTCTAAGAAATGAAATGGTGGGCGCGCTCACGGGACGAAAGATACCGAATTCCCGCAGAAGTCGCCGTCACAACTGACAGCGTGTGCATGTGCCTCTAAGCAAGCACCAGCAGAGACTACTATTACGTGCAGAGAAGCGAGGCAGAAACTTTTTCGTCAAACGGCAGCCAGCCAGCACAGCACGCACGCGCACCAACGTTTACTGGGGATAGCCAGCCGACGTGCTGGGTGCTCTGGAAGAAATGAAAATGGAGGGCGCGCTCACCGGACGAAAGTTACCGAATTCCCGCCGCAGTCGCCGTCACAACTGACAGCTTGTGCATGTGCCTCGCAGCAAGGACCAGCACAGACTACTATTACGAGCAGAGAAGCGAGGCAGAAACTTTTTGGTCAAAAGGCAGCCAGCCGGCACAGCACGTGCACCAACGTTAACTGGGGATAGCCAGCGGCGTGCTGGGAACTCTCTAATAAATGAAATGGTGGGCGCGCTCACCGGACGAAAGTTACAGAATTCCCGCAGCAGTCGCCGTCACAACTGACAGCGTGTGCATGTGCCTCGCATCAAGCACCAGCAGAGACTATTATTACGTGCAGAGAAAGAGGCAGAAACTTTTCCATCAAACGGCAGCCAGCCGGCACAGCACTCACACGCACCAACGTTAACTGGGGATAACCAGCCGCCGTGCTGGGAACTCTCGAAGTAAGAAATGGTGAGCGCGCTCACCGGACGAAAGTAACCGAAATCCCGCCGCAGTCGCCGTCACAACTGACTGCGTGTGCGTGTGCCTCGCATCAAGCACCAGTAGAGACTACTATTACGAGCAGAGAAGTGAGGCAGAATCTTTTCCGTCAGACGGCAGCCAGCCGGCACAGCACGCACACGCACCAACGTTGACTGGGGATAGCCAGCTGGCGTGCTGGGACTCTCGAAGAAATGAAATGGTGGGCGCGCTCATCGGACGAAAGTTATCGAATTCCCGCAGAAGTCGCCGTCACAACTGACAGCGTGTGCATGTGCCTCTAAGCAAGCACCAGCAGAAACTACTATTACGTGCAGAGAAGCGAGGCAACAACTTTTTCGTCAAACGGCAGCCAGCCAGCACTGCACGAACGCGCACCAACATTTACTGGGGATAGCCAGCCGACGTGCTGGGAACTATGGAATAAATGAAATGGAGGGCGCACTTACCTGCCAAAAGTTACCGAATTCCCGCAGCAGTCGCCGTCACAACTGACCGCGTGTGCATGTGCCTCTAAGCAAGCATCAGCAGAGACTTCCATTGCGAGCAGAGAAGCGAGGCAGAAATTTTTTCGTCAAACGGCAGCCAGCCGGCACAGCACGCACGCGCACCAACGTTTACTGGGGATAGCCAGCCGGCGTGCTGGGAACTCTCTAAGAAATGAAATGGTGGGCGCGCTCTTTGGACGAAAGTTACCGAATTCCCGCAGCAGTCGCCGTCACAACTGACCGCGTGTGCATGTGCCTCTAAGCAAGCATCAGCAGAGACTTCCATTGCGAGCAGAGAAGCGAGGCAGAAACTTTTCCGTCAAACGGCAGCCACCCGGCACAGAACGCACACGAACCAACGTTAACTGGGGATAGCCAGCCGGCGTGCTGGGAACTCTCGAAGAAATGAAATGGTGGGCGCGCTCACCGGACGAAAGTTACCGAATTGCCGCCGCAGTCCCCGTCACAGCTGACAGCGTGTGCATGTGCGTCGAAGCAAGGACCAGCAGAGACTGCTCTTACGAGGAGAGAAGCGAGGCAGAAACTTTTCCGTCAATCGACAGCCAGCCGGCACAGCACGTACGCGCGCCAACGTTATTTGGGGATAGCCAGCCGGCGTAATGGGAACTCTCGAAGTAATGAAATGGAGGGCGCGCTCACCTGACGAAAGTTACCGAATTCCCGCAGCAGTCGCCGTCAAAACTGACAGCGTGTGCATGTGCCTCTAAGCAAGCACCAGCAGAGACTACTATTACGAGCAGAGAAGCGAGGCAGAAACTTTTTCGCAGAACGGCAGCCAGCCAGCACAGCACGCACGCGCACCAACGTTTACTGGGGATAGCCAGCCGACGTGCTGGGAACTCTGGAAGAAATGAAATGGAGGGCGCGCTCACCGGACGAAAGTTACCGAATTCCCGCAGCAGTCGCCGTCACA
Organism: Amblyomma americanum; assembly: GCF_052857255.1. Taxonomy (NCBI): domain Eukaryota; kingdom Metazoa; phylum Arthropoda; class Arachnida; order Ixodida; family Ixodidae; genus Amblyomma; species Amblyomma americanum. The sequence goes on along the minus strand of NC_135502.1, from coordinate 182,735,266 downwards.
ACTGAGAGCGTGTGCATGTGCCTCGCAGCAAGCACCAGCCGAGACTACTATTGCTTGCAGAGAAGCGAGGCAGAATCTATTCCGTCAAACAGCAGCCAGCCGGCACAGCACGCACGCGCACCAACGTTAACTGGGGATAACCAGCCGCCGTGCTGGGAACTCTCGAAGAAAAGAAAGGGTGAGCACGCTCACCGGACGAAAGTTACCGAAATCCCGCCGCAGTCACCGTCACAACTGACTGCGTGTGCGTGTGCCTCGCATCAAGCACCAGCAGAGACTACTATTACGAGCAGAGAAGCGAGGCAGAAACTTTTCCGTCAGACGGCAGCCAGCCGGCACAGCACGCACACGCACCAACGTTGACTGGGGATAGCCAGCTGGCGTGCTGGGACTCTCGAAGAAATGAAATGGTGGGCGCACTCACCGGACGAACGTTATCGAATTCCCGCAGAAGTCGCCGTCACAACTGACAGCGTGTGCATGTGCCTCTAAGCAAGCAGAAATTACTATTACGAGCAGAGAAGCTAGGCAGAAATTTTTTTCGTCAATTGGCAGCCAGCCAGCACAGCACGAACGCGCGCCAACGTTTACTGGGGATAGCCAGCCGACGTGCTGGGAACTATGGAATAAATGAAATGGAGGGCGCGCTCACCTGACAAAAGTTACCGAATTCCCGCAGCGGTCGCCGTCACAACTGACAGCGTGCGCATGTGCCTCTAAGCAAGCATCAGCAGAGACTACCATTACGAGCAGAGAAGCGAGGCAGAAACTTTTTCGTCAAACGGCAGCCAGCCGGCACAGCACGGACGCGCACCAACGTTTACTGGGGATAGCCAGCCGGCGCGCTGGGAACTCTCTAAGAAATGAAATGGTGGGCGCGCTCTTTGGACGAAAGTTAGCGAATTCCCGCAGCAGTCGCCGTCACAACTGACAGCATGTGCATGTGCCTCGAAGCAAACACAAGCAGAGACTACTATTACAAGAAGAGAAGCGAGCAGAAACTTTTCCGTCAAACGGCAGCCAGCCGGCACAGCACGCACACGAACCAACGTTAACTGGGGATAGCCAGCCGGCGTGCTGGGAACTCGCGAAGAAATGAAATGGTGGGCGCACTCACCGGACGAAAGTTACCGAATTCTCGCAGCAGTCGCTGTCACAACTGATAGCGTGTGCATGTGCATCTAAGCAAGCACCAGCAGAGACTACTATTACGAGCAGAGAAGCGAGGCCGAAACTATTTCGTCAAACGGCAGCCAGCTGGCACAGCACGCACGCGCACCAGCGTTAACTGGGGATAGCCAGCCGGCGGGCTGAGAACTCTAGAAGAAATGAAATGGAGGGCGCGCTCACCGGACGAAAGTTACTGAATTCCCGCAGCAGACGCCGTCAAAACTGACAGCGTGTGCATGTGCCTCGCATCAAGCACCAGCAGAGGCTACTATTACGAGCATAGAAGCGAGGCAGAAACTTTTTCGTCAAACGGCAGCCAGCCGGCACAACACGCACGCGAAACAACGTTAACTGAGGATAGCCAGCGGGCGGGCTGGGAACTATGGAATAACTGAAATGGAGGGCGCGCTCACCTGACAAAAGTTACCGAATTCCCGCAGCAGTCGCCGTCACAACTGAGAGCGTGTGCATGTGCCTCGCAGCAAGCACCAGCAGAGACTACTATTGCTTGCAGAGAAGCGAGGCAGAAACTATTCCGTCAAACAGCAGCCAGCCGGCACAGCACGCACGCGCACCAACGTTAACTGGGGATAAACAGCCGGCGTGCCGGGTACTCTCGAATAAAAGAAATAGTGGGCGCGCTCACCGGACGAAAGTTACAGATATCCCGCAGCAGTCACCGTCACAATTGACAGCGTGTGCATGTGCCTCGAAGCAAGAACCAGCACAGACTACTATTACGAGCAGAGAAGCGAGGCCGATACCTTTCCGTCAAACGGCAGCCAGCCGGCACAGCACGCACACGAACCAACGTCAACTGGGGATAGCCAGCCGGTGGGCTGGGAACTCTAGAAGAAATGAAATGTAGGGCGCGCTCACCGGACGAAAGTTATCGAATTCCCGCAGCGGTCGCCGTCACAACTGACAGCGTGTGCATGTGCCTCTAAGCAAGCACCAGCAGAGACTACCATTACGAGCAGAGAAGCGAGGCAGAAACTTTTTCGTCAAACGGCAGCCAGCCGGCACAGCACGCACGCGGACCAACGTTTACTGGGGATAGCCAGCCGACGTGCTGGGAACTCTGGAAGAAATGAAATGGTGGGCGCGCTCTTTGCACGAAATTTAGCGAATTCCCGCAGCAGTAGCCGTCACAACTGTCAGCATGTGCATGTGCCTCGAAGCAAACACAAGCAGAGACTACTATTACGAGAAGAGAAGCGAGGCAGAAACTTTTCCGTCAAACGGCAGCCAGCCGGCACAGCACGCACACGAACCAACGTTAACTGGGGATAGCCAGCCGGCGTGCTGGGAACTCTCGAAGAAATGAAATGGTGGGCGCGCTCACCGGACGAAAGTTACCGAATTGCCGCCGCAGTCCCCGTCACAACTGACAGCGTGTGCATGTGCGTCGAAGCAAGGACCAGCAGAGACTGCTCTTACGAGGAGAGAAGCGAGGCAGAAACTTTTCCGTCAATCGACAGCCAGCCGGCACAGCACGTACGCGCGCCAACGTTAATTGGGGATAGCCAGCCGGCGTAATGGGAACTCTCGAAGTAATGAAATGGAGGGCGCGCTCACCTGACGAAAGTTACCGAATTCCCGCAGCAGTCGCCGTCAAAACTGACAGCGTGTGCATGTGCCTCTAAGCAAGCACCAGCAGAGACTACTATTACGAGCAGAGAAGCGAGGAAGAAACCTTTCAGACAAACGGCAGCCAGCCGGCACAGCACGCACGCGCACCAACGTTAACTGGGGATAGCAAGCCGGCGTGCTGGGACTCTCGAAGAAATGAAATGGTGGGCGCGCTCATCGGACGAAAGTTATCGAATTCCCGCAGAAGTCGCCGTCACAACTGACAGCGTGTGCATGTGCCTCTAAGCAAGCACCAGCAGAAACTACTATTACGTGCAGAGAAGCGAGGCAAAAACTTTTTCGTCAAACGGCAGCCAGCCAGCACAGCACGAACGCGCACCAACGTTTACTGGGGATAGCCAGCCGACGTGCTGGGAACTATGGAAAAAATGAAATGGAGGGCGCACTCACCTGCCAAAAGTTACCGAATTCCCGCAGCAGTCGCCGTCACAACTGACAGCGTGTGCATGTGCCTCTAAGCAAGCATCACCAGAGACTACTATTACGAGCAGAGAAGCGAGGCAGAAACTTTTCCGTCAGACGGCAGCCAGCCGGCACAGCACGCACACGAACCAACGTTGACTGGGGATAGCCAGCTGGCGTGCTGGGACTCTCGAAGAAATGAAATGGAGGGCGCGCTCACCTGACAAAAGTTACCGAATTCCCGCAGCATTCGCCGTCACAACTGACAGCGTGTGCATGTGCATCTAAGCAATCACCAGCAGAGACTACTATTACGAGAAGAGAAGCGAGGCAGAAACTTCCGTCAAACGGCAGCCAGCCGGCACAGCACGCACACGAACCAACGTTAACTGGGGATAGCCAGCCGGTGGGCTGGGGACTCTAGAAGAAATGAAATGTAGGGCGCGCTCACCGGACGAAAGTTACCGAATTCCCGCAGCGGTCGCCATCACAACTGACAGCGTGCGCATGTGCCTCTAAGCAAGCATCAGCAGAGACTACCATTACGAGCAGAGAAGCGAGGCAGAAACTTTTTCGTCAAACGGCAGCCAGCCGGCACAGCACGCACGCGCACCAACATTTACTGGGGATAGCCAGCCGGCGCGCTGGGAACTCTCTAAGAAATGAAATGGTGGGCGCGGTCTTTGGACGAAAGTTAGCGAATTCCCGCAGCAGTCGCCGTCACAACTGACAGCATGTGCATGTGCCTCGAAGCAAACACAAGCAGAGACTACTATTACAAGAAGAGAAGCGAGCAGAAACTTTTCCGTCAAACGGCAGCCAGCCGGCACAGCACGCACACGAACCAACGTTAACTGGGGATAGCCAGCCGGCGTGCTGGGAACTCGCGAAGAAATGAAATGGTGGGCGCACTCACCGGACGAAAGTTACCGAATTCTCGCAGCAGTCGCTGTCACAACTGATAGCGTGCGCATGTGCATCTAAGCAAGCACCAGCAGAGACTACTATTACGAGCAGAGAAGCGAGGCAGAAACTTTTTCGTCAAACGGCAGCCAGCCAGCACGCGCACCAACGTTTAGTGGGGATAGCCAGCCGACGTGCTGGGAACTCTGGAAGAAATGAAAATGGAGGGCGCGCTCACCGGACGAAAGTCACCGAATTCCCGCAGCAGTCGCCGTCACAACTGACAGCGCGTGCATGTGCCTCGCAGCAAGGACCAGCACAGACTACTATTACGAGCAGAGAAGCGAGGCCGATACCTTTCCGTCAAACGGCAGCCAGCCGGCACAGCACGCACGCCCACCAACGTTGACTGGGATAGCCAGCTGGCGTGCTGGGACTCTCTAAGAAATGAAATGGTGGGCGCGCTCACGGGACGAAAGATACCGAATTCCCGCAGAAGTCGCCGTCACAACTGACAGCGTGTGCATGTGCCTCTAAGCAAGCACCAGCAGAGACTACTATTACGTGCAGAGAAGCGAGGCAGAAACTTTTTCGTCAAACGGCAGCCAGCCAGCACAGCACCTACGCGCACCAACGTTTACTGGGGATAGCCAGCCGACGTTCTGGGTGCTCTGGAAGAAATGAAAATGGAGGGCGCGCTCACCGGACGAAAGTTACCGAATTCCCGCAGCAGTCGCCGTCACAACTGACAGCTTGTGCATGTGCCTCGCAGCAAGGACCAGCACAGACTACTATTACGAGCAGAGAAGCGAGGCAGAAACTTTTTCGTCAAAAGGCAGCCAGCCGGCACAGCACGTGCACCAACGTTAACTGGGGATAGCCAGCGGCGTGCTGGGAACTCTCTAATAAATGAAATGGTGGGCGCGCTCACCGGACGAATGTTACCGAATTCCCGCAGCAGTCGCCGTCACAACTGACAGCGTGTGCATGTGCATCTAAGCAAGCACCAGCAGAGACTACTATTACGAGAAGGGAAGCGAGGCAGAAACTTGTCCGTCAAACGGCAGCCAGCCGGCACAGCACGCACACGAACCAACGTCAACTGGGGATAGCCAGCCGGTGGGCTGGGAACTCTAGAAGAAATGAAATGTAGGGCGCGCTCACCGGACGAAAGTTATCGAATTCCCGCAGCGGTCGCCGTCACAACTGACAGCGTGTGCATGTGCCTCTAAGCAAGCACCAGCAGAGACTACCATTACGAGCAGAGAAGCGAGGCAGAAACTTTTTCGTCAAACGGCAGCCAGCCGGCACAGCACGCACGCGGACCAACGTTTACTGGGGATAGCCAGCCGACGTGCTGGGAACTCTGGAAGAAATGAAATGGAGGCGCGCTCACGGGACGAAAGTTACCAAATTCCCGCAGCAGTCGCCGTCACAACTGAGAGCGTGTGCATGTGCCTCGCAGCAAGCACCAGCAGAGACTACTATTGCGAGCAGAGAAGCGAGGCAGAAAAGTTTCCGTCAAACAGCAGCCAGCCGGCACAGCACGCACGCGCACCAACGTTAACTGGGGATAGCCAGCCGGCGCGCTGGGAACTCTCTAAGAAATGAAATGGTGGGCGCGCTCTTTGGACGAAAGTTAGCGAATTCCCGCAGCAGTCGCCGTCACAACTGACAGCATGTGCATGTGCCTCGAAGCAAACACAAGCAGAGACTACTATTACAAGAAGAGAAGCGAGCAGAAACTTTTCCGTCAAACGGCAGCCAGCCGGCACAGCACGCACACGAACCAACGTTAACTGGGGATAGCCAGCCGGCGTGCTGGGAACTCGCGAAGAAATGAAATGGTGGGCGCACTCACCGGACGAAAGTTACCGAATTCTCGCAGCAGTCGCTGTCACAACTGATAGCGTGTGCATGTGCATCTAAGCAAGCACCAGCAGAGACTACTATTACGAGCAGAGAAGCGAGGCAGAAACTTTTTCGTCAAACGGCAGCCAGCCAGCACAGCACGCACGCGCACCAACGTTTAGTGGGGATAGCCAGCCGACGTGCTGGGAACTCTGGAAGAAATGAAAATGGAGGGCGCGCTCACCGGACGAAAGTCACCGAATTCCCGCCGCAGTCGCCGTCACAACTGACAGCGCGTGCATGTGCCTCGCAGCAAGGACCAGCACAGACTACTATTACGAGCAGAGAAGCGAGGCCGATACCTTTCCGTCAAACGGCAGCCAGCCGGCACAGCACGCACGCCCACCAACGTTGACTGGGATAGCCAGCTGGCGTGCTGGGACTCTCTAAGAAATGAAATGGTGGGCGCGCTCACGGGACGAAAGATACCGAATTCCCGCAGAAGTCGCCGTCACAACTGACAGCGTGTGCATGTGCCTCTAAGCAAGCACCAGCAGAGACTACTATTACGTGCAGAGAAGCGAGGCAGAAACTTTTTCGTCAAACGGCAGCCAGCCAGCACAGCACGCACGCGCACCAACGTTTACTGGGGATAGCCAGCCGACGTGCTGGGTGCTCTGGAAGAAATGAAAATGGAGGGCGCGCTCACCGGACGAAAGTTACCGAATTCCCGCAGCAGTCGCCGTCACAACTGACAGCTTGTGCATGTGCCTCGCAGCAAGGACCAGCACAGACTACTATTACGAGCAGAGAAGCGAGGCAGAAACTTTTTCGTCAAAAGGCAGCCAGCCGGCACAGCACGTGCACCAACGTTAACTGGGGATAGCCAGCGGCGTGCTGGGAACTCTCTAATAAATGAAATGGTGGGCGCGCTCACCGGACGAAAGTTACAGAATTCCCGCAGCAGTCGCCGTCACAACTGACAGCGTGTGCATGTGCCTCGCATCAAGCACCAGCAGAGACTATTATTACGTGCAGAGAAAGAGGCAGAAACTTTTCCATCAAACGGCAGCCAGCCGGCACAGCACTCACACGCACCAACGTTAACTGGGGATAACCAGCCGCCGTGCTGGGAACTCTCGAAGTAAGAAATGGTGAGCGCGCTCACCGGACGAAAGTAACCGAAATCCCGCCGCAGTCGCCGTCACAACTGACTGCGTGTGCGTGTGCCTCGCATCAAGCACCAGTAGAGACTACTATTACGAGCAGAGAAGTGAGGCAGAATCTTTTCCGTCAGACGGCAGCCAGCCGGCACAGCACGCACACGCACCAACGTTCACTGGGGATAGCCAGCTGGCGTGCTGGGACTCTCGAAGAAATGAAATGGTGGGCGCGCTCATCGGACGAAAGTTATCGAATTCCCGCAGAAGTCGCCGTCACAACTGACAGCGTGTGCATGTGCCTCTAAGCAAGCATCAGCAGAGACTTCCATTGCGAGCAGAGAAGCGAGGCAGAAATTTTTTCGTCAAACGGCAGCCAGCCGGCACAGCACGCACGCGCACCAACGTTTACTGGGGATAGCCAGCCGGCGTGCTGGGAACTCTCTAAGAAATGAAATGGTGGGCGCGCTCTTTGGACGAAAGTTAGCGAATTCCCGCAGCAGTCGCCGTCACAACTGTCAGCATGTGCATGTGCCTCGAAGCAAACACAAGCAGAGACTACTATTACGAGAAGAGATGCGAGGCAGAAACTTTTCCGTCAAACGGCAGCCACCCGGCACAGAACGCACACGAACCAACGTTAACTGGGGATAGCCAGCCGGCGTGCTGGGAACTCTCGAAGAAATGAAATGGTGGGCGCGCTCACCGGACGAAAGTTACCGAATTGCCGCCGCAGTCCCCGTCACAGCTGACAGCGTGTGCATGTGCGTCGAAGCAAGGACCAGCAGAGACTGCTCTTACGAGGAGAGAAGCGAGGCAGAAACTTTTCCGTCAATCGACAGCCAGCCGGCACAGCACGTACGCGCGCCAACGTTATTTGGGGATAGCCAGCCGGCGTAATGGGAACTCTCGAAGTAATGAAATGGAGGGCGCGCTCACCTGACGAAAGTTACCGAATTCCCGCAGCAGTCGCCGTCAAAACTGACAGCGTGTGCATGTGCCTCTAAGCAAGCACCAGCAGAGACTACTATTACGAGCAGAGAAGCGAGGCAGAAACTTTTTCGCAGAACGGCAGCCAGCCAGCACAGCACGCACGCGCACCAACGTTTACTGGGGATAGCCAGCCGACGTGCTGGGAACTCTGGAAGAAATGAAATGGAGGGCGCGCTCACCGGACGAAAGTTACCGAATTCCCGCAGCAGTCGCCGTCACAACTGAGAGCGTGTGCATGTGCCTCGGAGCAAGCACCAGCCGAGACTACTATTGCTTGCAGAGAAGCGAGGCAGAATCTATTCCGTCAAACAGCAGCCAGCCGGCACAGCACGCACGCGCACCAACGTTAACTGGGGATAACCAGCCGCCGTGCTGGGAACTCTCGAAGAAAAGAAAGGGTGAGCACGCTCACCGGACGAAAGTTACCGAAATCCCGCCGCAGTCACCGTCACAACTGACTGCGTGTGCGTGTGCCTCGCATCAAGCACCAGCAGAGACTACTATTACGAGCAGAGAAGCGAGGCAGAAACTTTTCCGTCAGACGGCAGCCAGCCGGCACAGCACGCACACGCACCAACGTTGACTGGGGATAGCCAGCTGGCGTGCTGGGACTCTCGAAGAAATGAAATGGTGGGCGCACTCACCGGACGAACATTATCGAATTCCCGCAGAAGTCGCCGTCACAACTGACAGCGTGTGCATGTGCCTCTAAGCAAGCAGAAATTACTATTACGAGCAGAGAAGCTAGGCAGAAATTTTTTTCGTCAATTGGCAGCCAGCCAGCACAGCACGAACGCGCGCCAACGTTTACTGGGGATAGCCAGCCGACGTGCTGGGAACTATGGAATAAATGAAATGGAGGGCGCGCTCACCTGACAAAAGTTACCGAATTCCCGCAGCGGTCGCCGTCACAACTGACAGCGTGCGCATGTGCCTCTAAGCAAGCATCAGCAGAGACTACCATTACGAGCAGAGAAGCGAGGCAGAAACTTTTTCGTCAAACGGCAGCCAGCCGGCACAGCACGGACGCGCACCAACGTTTACTGGGGATAGCCAGCCGGCGCGCTGGGAACTCTCTAAGAAATGAAATGGTGGGCGCGCTCTTTGGACGAAAGTTAGCGAATTCCCGCAGCAGTCGCCGTCACAACTGACAGCATGTGCATGTGCCTCGAAGCAAACACAAGTAGAGACTACTATTACGAGAAGAGAAGCGAGGCAGAAACTTTTCCGTCAAACGGCAGCCAGCCAGCACAGCACGCACGCGCACCAACGTTTAGTGGGGATAGCCAGCCGGCGTGCTGGGAACTCTCGAAGAAAAGAAATGGTGGGCGCGCTCACCGGACGAAAGTTACCGAATTCTCGCAGCAGTCGCTGTCACAACTGACAGCGTGTGCATGTGCATCTAAGCAAGCACCAGCAGAGACTACTATTACGAGAAGGGAAGCGAGGCAGAAACTTTTTCGTCAAACGGCAGCCAGCCGGCACAGCACGCACGCGGACCAACGTTTACTGGGGATAGCCAGCCGACGTGCTGGGAACTCTGGAAGAAATGAAATGGAGGGCGCGCTCACGGGACGAAAGTTACCAAATTCCCGCAGCAGTCGCCGTCACAACTGAGAGCGTGTGCATGTGCCTCGCAGCAAGGACCAGCACAGACTACTATTACGAGCAGAGAAGCGAGGCAGAAACCTTTCCGTCAAACGGCAGCCAGCCGGCACAGCACGCACGCGCACCGACGTTGACTGGGATAGCCAGCTGGCGTGCTGGGACTCTCGAAGAAATTAAATGGTGGGCGCGCTCACGGGAAGAAAGATACCGAATTCCCGCAGAAGTCGCCATTAGAACTGAGAGCGTGTGCATGTGCCTCTAAGCAAGCACCAGCAGAGACTACTATTACGAGCAGAGAAGCGAGGCAGAAACATTTTCGTCAAACGGCAGCCAGCCAGCACAGCACACACGCGCACCAACGTTTACTGGGGATAGCCAGCCGACAAGCTGGGAACTCTGGAAGAAACGAAAATGGAGGGCGCGCTCACCGGACGAAAGTTACCGAATTCCCGCAGCAGTCGCCGTCACAACTGATAGCGTGTGCATGTGCCTCGCAGCAAGGACCAGCACAGACTACTATTACGAGCAGAGAAGCGAGGCAGAAACCTTTCCGTCAAACGGCAGCCAGCCGGCACAGCACGCACGCGCACCAACGTTAACTGGGGATAGCCAGCCGGCGTGCTGGGATCTCTCTAATAAACGAAATGGTGGGCGCGCTCACCGGACGAAAGTTACCGAATTCCCGCAGCAGTCGCCGTCACAACTGACAGCATGTGCATGTGCATCGAAGCAAGCACAAGTAGAGACTACTATTACGAGAAGGGAAGCGAGGCAGAAACTTTTCCGTCAAACGGCAGCCAGCCGGCACAGCACGCACACGAACCAACTTTAACTGGGGATAGCCAGCCGGCGTGCTGGGAACTCTCGAATAAATGAAATGGTGGGCGCGCTCACCGGACGAAAGTTACCGAATTCTCGCAGCAGTCCCTGTCACAACTGACAGCGTGTGCATGCGCATCTAAGCAAGCACCAGCAGAGACTACTATTACGAGAAGAGAAGCGAGGCAGAAACTTTTCCGTCAAACGGCAGCCAGCCGGCACAGCACGCACACGAACAAACGTTAACTGGGGATAGCCAGCCGGTGGGATGGGAACTGTCTAAGAAATGAAATGGTGGGCGCGCTGACTGGACGAAAGTTTCCGAATTCCCGCAGCGGTCGCCGACACAACTGACAGCGTGTGCATGTGCCTCTAAGCAAGCACCAGCAGAGACTACTATTACGTGCAGAGAAGCGTGGCAGAAACTTTTTCGTCAAACGGCAGCCAGCCAGCACAGCACGCACGCGCACCAACGTATACTGGAGATAGCCAGCCGACGTGCTGGGAACTCTGGAAGAAATGAAATGGAGGGCGCGCTCACCGCACGAAAGTTACCGAATTCCCGCAGCAGTCGCCGTCACAACTGAGAGCGTGTGCATGTGCCTCGCAGCAAGCACCAGCAGAGACTACTATTGCTTGCAGAGAAGCGAGGCAGAAACTATTCCTGCAAACAGCAGCCAGCCGGCGCAGCACGCACGCGCACCAACGTTAACTGGGGATAACCAGCCGCCGTGCTGGGAACTCTCGAAGAAAAGAAATGGTGGGCGCGCTCACTGGACGAAAGTTACAGAATTCCCGCAGCAGTCGCCGTCAAAATTGACAGCGTGTGCATGTGCTTCGAAGCAAGGACCAGCACAGACTACTATTACGAGCAGAGAAGCGAGGCAGAAACCTTTCCGTCAAACGGCAGCCAGCCGCCACAGCACGCACACGCACCAACGTTAACTGGGGATAACCAGCCGCCGTGCTGGGAACTCTCGAAGAAAAGAAATGGTGAGCGCGCTCACCGGACGAAAGTTACCGAAATCCCGCTGCTGTCGCCGTCGCAACTGACAGCATGTGCATGTGGCTCGAAGCAAGGACCAGCAGAGACTACTATTACGAGCAGAGAAGCGAGGTAGAAACCTTTCCGTCAAACGGCAGCCAGCCGGCACAGCACGCAAGCGCACCAACGTTAACTGGGGATAACCAGCCGGCTTGCTGGGAACTCTCGAATAAAAGAAATGGGGGCGCGCTCACCGGACGAAAGTTACAGAATTTCCGCAGCAGTCGCCGTCACAATTGACAGCGTGTGCATGTGCTTCGAAGCAAGGACCAGCACAGACTACTATTACGAGCAGAGAAGCGAGGCAGAAACCTTTCCGTCAAACGGCAGCCAGCCGCCACAGCACGCACGCCCACCAACGTTGACTGGGATAGCCAGCTGGCGTGCTGGGACTCTCTAAGAAACGAATTGGTGGGCGCGCTCACGGGACGAAAGATACCGAATTCCCGCAGAAGTCGCCGTCACAACTGACAGCGTGCGCATGTGCTTCGAAGCAAGGACCAGCAGAGACTACTATTACGTGCAGAGAAGCGTGGCAGAAACTTTTTCGTCAAACGGCAGCCAGCCAGCACAGCACGCACGCGCACCAACGTATACTGGAGATAGCCAGCCGACGTGCTGGGAACTCTGGAAGAAATGAAATGGAGGGCGCGCTCACCGCACGAAGGTTACCGAATTCCCGCAGCAGTCGCCGTCACAACTGAGAGCGTGTGCATGTGCCTCGCAGCAAGCACCAACAGAGACTACTATTGCTTGCAGAGAAGCGAGGCAGAAACTATTCCTGCAAACAGCAGCCAGCCGGCGCAGCACGCACGCGCACCAACGTTAACTGGGGATAACCAGCCGCCGTGCTGGGAACTCTCGAAGAAAAGAAATGGTGGGCGCGCTCACTGGACGAAAGTTACAGAATTCCCGCAGCAGTCGCCGTCACAATTGACAGCGTGTGCATGTGCTTCGAAGCAAGGACCAGCACAGACTACTATTACGAGCAGAGAAGCGAGGCAGAAACCTTTCCGTCAAACGGCAGCCAGCCGCCACAGCACGCACACGCACCAACGTTAACTGGGGATAACCAGCCGCCGTGCTGGGAACTCTCGAAGAAAAGAAATGGTGAGCGCGCTCACCGGACGAAAGTTACCGAAATCCCGCTGCTGTCGCCGTCGCAACTGACAGCATGTGCATGTGGCTCGAAGCAAGGACCAGCAGAGACTACTATTACGAGCAGAGAAGCGAGGTAGAAACTTTTCCGTCAAACAGCAGCCAGCCGGCACAGCACGCACGCGCACCAACGTTAACTGGGGATAACCAGCCGGCCTGCTGGGAACTCTCGAATAAAAGAAATGGTGGGCGCGCTCACCGGACGAAATTTACAGAATTTCCGCAGCAGTCACCGTCACAATTGACAGCGTGTGCATGTGCTTCGAAGCAGGGACCAGCACAGACTACCATTACGGGCAGAGAAGCGAGGCAGAAACCTTTCCGTCAAACGGCAGCCAGCCGGCACAGCACGCACGCGCACCGACGTTGACTGGGATAGCCAGCTGGCGTGCTGGGACTCTCGAAGAAATGAAATGGTGGGCGCGCTCACGGGACGAAAGATACCGATTTCCCGCAGAAGTCGCCGTCAGAACTGACAGCGTGTGCATGTGCATCTAAGCAAGCACCAGCAGAGACTAGTATTACGAGAAGAGAAGCGAGGCAGAAACTTTTCCGTCAAACGGCAGCCAGCCGGCACAGCACGCACACGAACCAACGTTAACTGGGGATAGCCAGCCGGTGGGCTGGGAACTCTAGAAGAAATGAAATGTAGGGCGCGCTCACCGGACGAAAGTTACCGAATTCCCGCAGCAGCCGCCGTCACAACTGACAGCATGTGCATGTGCATCGAAGCAAGCACAAGTAGAGACTACTATTACGAGAAGAGAAGCGAGGCAGAAACTTTTCCGTCAAACGGCAGCCAGCCGGCACAGCACGCACACGAACCAACTTTAACTGAGGATAGCCAGCCGGCGTGCTGGGAACTCTCGAATAAATGAAATGGTGGGCGCGCTCACCGGACGAAAGTTACCGAATTCTCGCAGCAGTCGCTGTCACAACTGACAGCGTGTGCATGTGCATCTAAGCAAGCACCAGCAGAGACTACTATTACGAGAAGAGAAGCGAGGCAGAAACTTTTCCGTCAAACGGCAGCCAGCCGGCACAGCACCCACACGAACAAACGTTAACTGGGGATAGCCAGCCGGTGGGCTGGGAACTGTCTAAGAAATGAAATGGTGGGCGCGCTGACTGGACGAAAGGTACCGAATTCCCGCAGCGGTCGCCGACACAACAGACAGCGTGTGCATGTGCCTCTAAGCAAGCACCAGCAGAGACTACTATTACGAGCAGAGAAGCGAGGAAGAAACCTTTCCGACAAACGGCAGCCAGCCGGCACAGCACGCACGCGCACCAACGTTAACTGGGGATAGCAAGCCGGCGTGCTGGGACTCTCGAAGAAATGAAATGGTGGGCGCGCTCATCGGACGAAAGTTATCGAATTCCCGCAGAAGTCGCCGTCACAACTGACAGCGTGTGCATGTGCCTCTAAGCAAGCACCAGCAGAAACTACTATTACGTGCAGAGAAGCGAGGCAAAAACTTTTTCGTCAAACGGCAGCCAGCCAGCACAGCACGAACGCGCACCAACGTTAACTGGGGATAGCCAGCCGGTGGGCTGGGAACTCTAGAAGAAATGAAATGTAGGGCGCGCTCACCGGACGAAAGTTACCGAATTCCCGCAGCGGTCGCCATCACAACTGACAGCGTACGCACGTGCCTCTAAGCAAGCATCAGCAGAGACTACCATTACGAGCAGAGAAGCGAGGCAGAAACTTTTTCGTCAAACGGCAGCCAGCCCGCACAGCACGCACGCGCACCAACATTTACTGGGGATAGCCAGCCGGCGCGCTGGGAACTCTCTAAGAAATGAAATGGTGGGCGCGCTCTTTGGACGAAAGTTAGCGAATTCCCGCAGCAGTCGCCGTCACAACTGACAGCATGTGCATGTGCCTCGAAGCAAACACAAGCAGAGACTACTATTACAAGAAGAGAAGCGAGCAGAAACTTTTCCGTCAAACGGCAGCCAGCCGGCACAGCACGCACACGAACCAACGTTAACTGGGGATAGCCAGCCGGCGTGCTGGGAACTCGCGAAGAAATGAAATGGTGGGCGCACTCACCGGACGAAAGTTACCGAATTCTCGCAGCAGTCGCTGTCACAACTGATAGCGTGTGCATGTGCATCTAAGCAAGCCCCAGCAGAGACTACTATTACGAGCAGAGAAGCGAGGCAGAAACTTTTTCGTCAAACGGCAGCCAGCCAGCACAGCACGCACGCGCACCAACGTTTAGTGGGGATAGCCAGCCGACGTGCTGGGAACTCTGGAAGAAATGAAAATGGAGGGCGCGCTCACCGGACGAAAGTCACCGAATTCCCGCAGCAGTCGCCGTCACAACTGACAGCGAGTGCATGTGCCTCGCATCAAGCACCAGCAGAGAGAAAGAGGCAGAAACTTTTCCATCAAACTGCAGGCAGCCGGCACAGCACGCACACGCACCAACGTTTACTGGGGATAGCCAGCCGACGTGCTGGGAACTATGGAATAAATGAAATGGAGGGTACGCTCACCTGACAAAAGTTAACGAATTCCCGCAGCAGTCGCCGTCACAACTGACAGCATGTGCCTCGCATCAAGCACCAGCAGAGACTATTATTACGAGCAGAGAAAGAGGCAGAAACTTTTCCATCAAACGGCAGCCAGCCGGCACAGCACGCACACGCACCAACGTTAACTGGGGATAACCAGCCGCCGTGCTGGGAACTCTCGACGAAAAGAAATGGTGAGCGCGCTCACCGGACGAAAGTTACCGAAATCCCGCTGCTGTCGCCGTCGCAACTGACAGCATGTGCATGTGGCTCGAAGCAAGGACCAGCAGAGACTACTATTACGAGCAGAGAAGCGAGGTAGAAACCTTTCCGTCAAACGGCAGCCAGCCGGCACAGCACGCAAGCGCACCAACGTTAACTGGGGATAACCAGCCGGCTTGCTGGGAACTCTCGAATAAAAGAAATGGTGGGCGCGCTCACCGGACGAAAGTTACAGAATTTCCGCAGCAGTCGCCGTCACAATTGACAGCGTGTGCATGTGCTTCGAAGCAAGGACCAGCACAGACTACTATTACGAGCAGAGAAGCGAGGCAGAAACCTTTCCGTCAAACGGCAGCCAGCCGCCACAGCACGCACGCCCACCAACGTTGACTGGGATAGCCAGCTGGCGTGCTGGGACTCTCTAAGAAATGAATTGGTGGGCGCGCTCACGGGACGAAAGATCCCGAATTCCCGCAGAAGTCGCCGTCACAACTGACAGCGTGCGCATGTGCTTCGAAGCAAGGACCAGCAGAGACTACTATTACGAGCAGAGAAGCGAGGCAGAAACTTTTTCGTCAAACCGCAGCCAGCCAGCACAGCACGCACGCGCACCAACATTTACTGGGGATAGCCAGCCGACGTGGTGGGAACTCTGGAAGAAATGAAAATGGAGGGCGCGCTCACCGGACAAAAGTTACCGAATTCCCGCAGCAGTCGCCGTCACAACTGACAGCGCGTGCATGTGCCTCGCAGCAAGGACCAGCACAGACTACTATTACGAGCAGAGAATCGAGGCAGAAACCTTTCCGTCAAACGGCAGCCAGCCGGTACAGCACGCACGCGCACCAAAGTTAACTGGGGATAGCCAGCCGGCGTGCTGGGAACTCTCTAATAAATGAAATGGTGGGCGCGCTCACGGGACGAAAGATACCGAATTCCCGCAGAAGTCGCTGTCACAACTGACAGCGTGTGCATGTGCCTTTAAGCAAGCACCAGCAGAGACTAGTATTACGAGCAGAGAAGCGAGGCAGAAACTTTTTCGTAAAACGGCAGCCAGGCAGCACAGCACGCACGCGCACCAACGTGTATTGGGGATAGCCAGCCGACTTGCTGGGTGCTCGGGAAGAAATGAACATGGAGGGCGCGCTCACCAAACGAAAGTTACCGAATTCCCGCAGCAGTCGCCGTCACAAGTGACAGCGTGTGCATGTGCCTAGCAGCAAGCACCAGCAGAGACTACTATTGCGAGCAGAGAAGCGAGGCAGAAACTTTTCCGTCAAACAGCAGCCAGCCGGCACAGCACGCACGCGCACCAACGTTAACTGGGGATAACCAGCCGGCCTGCTGGGAACTCTCGAATAAAAGAAATGGTGGGCGCGCTCACCGGACGAAATTTACAGAATTTCCGCAGCAGTCACCGTCACAATTGACAGCGTGTGCATGTGCTTCGAAGCAGGGACCAGCACAGACTACCATTACGGGCAGAGAAGCGAGGCAGAAACCTTTCCGTCAAACGGCAGCCAGCCGGCACAGCACGCACGCGCACCGACGTTGACTGGGATAGCCAGCTGGCGTGCTGGGACTCTCGAAGAAATGAAATGGTGGGCGCGCTCACGGGACGAAAGATACCGATTTCCCGCAGAAGTCGCCGTCAGAACTGACAGCGTGTGCATGTGCATCTAAGCAAGCACCAGCAGAGACTACTATTACGAGAAGAGAAGCGAGGCAGAAACTTTTCCGTCAAACGGCAGCCAGCCGGCACAGCACCCACACGAACAAACGTTAACTGGGGATAGCCAGCCGGTGGGCTGGGAACTGTCTAAGAAATGAAATGGTGGGCGCGCTGACTGGACGAAAGGTACCGAATTCCCGCAGCGGTCGCCGACACAACAGACAGCGTGTGCATGTGCCTCTAAGCAAGCACCAGCAGAGACTACTATTACGAGCAGAGAAGCGAGGAAGAAACCTTTCCGACAAACGGCAGCCAGTCGGCACAGCACGCACGCGCACCAACGTTAACTGGGGATAGCAAGCCGGCGTGCTGGGACTCTCGAAGAAATGAAATGGTGGGCGCGCTCATCGGACGAAAGTTATCGAATTCCCGCAGAAGTCGCCGTCACAACTGACAGCGTGTGCATGTGCCTCTAAGCAAGCACCAGCAGAAACTACTATTACGTGCAGAGAAGCGAGGCAAAAACTTTTTCGTCAAACGGCAGCCAGCCAGCACAGCACGAACGCGCACCAACGTTAACTGGGGATAGCCAGCCGGTGGGCTGGGAACTCTAGAAGAAATGAAATGTAGGGCGCGCTCACCGGACGAAAGTTACCGAATACCCGCAGCGGTCGCCATCACAACTGACAGCGTACGCACGTGCCTCTAAGCAAGCATCAGCAGAGACTACCATTACGAGCAGAGAAGCGAGGCAGAAACTTTTTCGTCAAACGGCAGCCAGCCGGCACAGCACGCACGCGCACCAACATTTACTGGGGATAGCCAGCCGGCGCGCTGGGAACTCTCTAAGAAATGAAATGGTGGGCGCGCTCTTTGGACGAAAGTTAGCGAATTCCCGCAGCAGTCGCCGTCACAACTGACAGCATGTGCATGTGCCTCGAAGCAAACACAAGCAGAGACTACTATTACAAGAAGAGAAGCGAGCAGAAACTTTTCCGTCAAACGGCAGCCAGCCGGCACAGCACGCACACGAACCAACGTTAACTGGGGATAGCCAGCCGGCGTGCTGGGAACTCGCGAAGAAATGAAATGGTGGGCGCACTCACCGGACGAAAGTTACCGAATTCTCGCAGCAGTCGCTGTCACAACTGATAGCGTGTGCATGTGCATCTAAGCAAGCACCAGCAGAGACTACTATTACGAGCAGAGAAGCGAGGCAGAAACTTTTTCGTCAAACGGCAGCCAGCCAGCACAGCACGCACGCGCACCAACGTTTAGTGGGGATAGCCAGCCGACGTGCTGGGAACTCTGGAAGAAATGAAAATGGAGGGCGCGCTCACCGGACGAAAGTCACCGAATTCCCGCAGCAGTCGCCGTCACAACTGACAGCGCGTGCATGTGCCTCGCAGCAAGGGCCAGCACAGACTACTATTACGAGCAGAGAAGCGAGGCCGATACCTTTCCGTCAAACGGCAGCCAGCCGGCACAGCACGCACGCCCACCAACGTTGACTGGGATAGCCAGCTGGCGTGCTGGGACTCTCTAAGAAATGAAATGGTGGGCGCGCTCACGGGACGAAAGATACCGAATTCCCGCAGAAGTCGCCGTCACAACTGACAGCGTGTGCATGTGCCTCTAAGCAAGCACCAGCAGAGACTACTATTACGTGCAGAGAAGCGAGGCAGGAACTTTTTCGTCAAACGGCAGCCAGCCAGCACAGCACGCACGCGCACCAACGTTTACTGGGGATAGCCAGCCGACGTGCTGGGTGCTCTGGAAGAAATGAAAATGGAGGGCGCGCTCACCGGACGAAAGTTACCGAATTCCCGCAGCAGTCGCCGTCACAACTGACAGCTTGTGCATGTGCCTCGCCGCAAGGACCAGCACAGACTACTATTACGAGCAGAGAAGCGAGGCAGAAACTTTTTCGTCAAAAGGCAGCCAGCCGGCACAGCACGTGCACCAACGTTAACTGGGGATAGCCAGCGGCGTGCTGGGAACTCTCTAATAAATGAAATGGTGGGCGCGCTCACCGGACGAATGTTACCGAATTCCCGCAGCAGTCGCCGTCACAACTGACAGCGTGTGCATGTGCCTCGAAGCAAGCACAAGTAGAAACTACTATTACGAGAAGAGAAGCGAGGCAGAAACTTTTTCGTCAAACGGCAGCCAGCCGGCACAGCACGCACACGAACGAACGTTAACTGGGGATCGCCAGCCGGCGTGCTGGGAACTCTCGAAGAAAAGAAATGGTGGGCGCGCTCACCGGACGAAAGTTATCGAATTCCTGCAGCGGTCGCCGTCACAACTGACAGCGTGTGCATGTGCCTCTAAGCAAGCACCAGCAGAGACTACCATTACGAGCAGAGAAGCGAGGCAGAAACTTTTTCGTCAAACGGCAGCCAGCCGGCACAGCACGCACGCGGACCAACGTTTACTGGGGATAGCCAGCCGATGTGCTGGGATCTCTCTAATAAACGAAATGGTGGGCGCGCTCACCGCACGAAAGTTACCGAATTCCCGCAGCAGTCGCCGTCACAACTGAGAGCGTGTGCATGTGCCTCGCAGCAAGCACCAACAGAGACTACTATTGCGAGCAGAGAAGCGAGGCAGAAACGTTTCCGTCAAACAGCAGCCAGCCGGCACAGCACGCACGCGCACCAACGTTAACTGGGGATAACCATCCGGCCTGCTGGGAACTCTCGAATGAAAGAAATGGTGGGCGCGCTCACCGGACGAAATTTACAGAATTTCCGCAGCAGTCGCCGTCACAATTGACAGCGTGTGCATGTGCTTCGAACCAAGGACCAGCACAGACTACCATTACGGGCAAAGAAGCGAGGCAGAAACCTTTCCGTCAAACGGCAGCCAGCCGGCACAGCACGCACGCGCACCGACGTTGACTGGGATAGCCAGCTGGCGTGCTGGGACTCTCGAAGAAATTAAATGGTGGGCGCGCTCACGGGAAGAAAGATACCGAATTCCCGCAGAAGTCGCCATTAGTACTGAGAGCGTGTGCATGTGCCTCTAAGCAAGCACCAGCAGAGACTACTATTACGAGCAGAGAAGCGAGGCAGAAACTTTTTCGTCAAACGGCAGCCAGCCAGCACAGCACGCACGCGCACCAACGTATACTGGAGATAGCCAGCCGACGTGCTGGGAACTCTGGAAGAAATGAAATGGAGGGCGCGCTCACCGCACGAAAGTTACCGAATTCCCGCAGCAGTCGCCGTCACAACTGAGAGCGTGTGCATGTGCCTCGCAGCAAGCACCAGCAGAGACTACTATTGCTTGCAGAGAAGCGAGGCAGAAACTTTTCCATCAAACTGCAGGCAGCCGGCACAGCACGCACACGCACCAACGTTTACTGGGGATAGCCAGCCGACGTGCTGGGAACTATGGAATAAATGAAATGGAGGGTGCGCTCACCTGACAAAAGTTAACGAATTCCCGCAGCAGTCGCCGTCACAACTGACAGCATGTGCCTCGCATCAAGCACCAGCAGAGACTATTATTACGAGCAGAGAAAGAGGCAGAAACTTTTCCATCAAACGGCAGCCAGCCGGCACAGCACGCACACGCACCAACGTTAACTGGGGATAACCAGCCGCCGAGCTGGGAACTCTCGACGAAAAGAAATGGTGAGCGCGCTCACCGGACGAAAGTTACCGAAATCCCGCTGCTGTCGCCGTCGCAACTGACAGCATGTGCATGTGGCTCGAAGCAAGGACCAGCAGAGACTACTATTACGAGCAGAGAAGCGAGGTAGAAACCTTTCCGTCAAACGGCAGCCAGCCGGCACAGCACGCAAGCGCACCAACGTTAACTGGGGATAACCAGCCGGCTTGCTGGGAACTCTCGAATAAAAGAAATGGTGGGCGCGCTCACCGGACGAAAGTTACAGAATTTCCGCAGCAGTCGCCGTCACAATTGACAGCGTGTGCATGTGCTTCGAAGCAAGGACCAGCACAGACTACTATTACGAGCAGAGAAGCGAGGCAGAAACCTTTCCGTCAAACGGCAGCCAGCCGCCACAGCACGCACGCCCACCAACGTTGACTGGGATAGCCAGCTGGCGTGCTGGGACTCTCTAAGAAATGAATTGGTGGGCGCGCTCACGGGACGAAAGATACCGAATTCCCGCAGAAGTCGCCGTCACAACTGACAGCGTGCGCATGTGCTTTGAAGCAAGGACCAGCAGAGACTACTATTACGAGCAGAGAAGCGAGGCAGAAACTTTTTCGTCAAACCGCAGCCAGCCAGCACAGCACGCACGCGCACCAACATTTACTGGGGATAGCCAGCCGACGTGGTGGGAACTCTGGAAGAAATGAAAATGGAGGGCGCGCTCACCGGACAAAAGTTACCGAATTCCCGCAGCAGTCGCCGTCACAACTGACAGCGCGTGCATGTGCCTCGCAGCAAGGACCAGCACAGACTACTATTACGAGCAGAGAATCGAGGCAGAAACCTTTCCGTCAAACGGCAGCCAGCCGGTACAGCACGCACGCGCACCAAAGTTAACTGGGGATAGCCAGCCGGCGTGCTGGGAACTCTCTAATAAATGAAATGGTGGGCGCGCTCACGGGACGAAAGATACCGAATTCCCGCAGAAGTCGCTGTCACAACTGACAGCGTGTGCATGTGCCTTTAAGCAAGCACCAGCAGAGACTAGTATTACGAGCAGAGAAGCGAGGCAGAAACTTTTTCGTCAAACGGCAGCCAGCCAGCACAGCACGCACGCGCACCAACGTGTATTGGGGATAGCCAGCCGACGTGCTGGGTGCTCGGGAAGAAATGAACATGGAGGGCGCGCTCACCAAACGAAAGTTACCTAATTCCCGCAGCAGTCGCCGTCACAAGTGACAGCGTGTGCATGTGCCTCGCAGCAAGCACCAGCAGAGACTACTATTGCGAGCAGAGAAGCGAGGCAGAAACTTTTCCGTCAAACAGCAGCCAGCCGGCACAGCACGCACGCGCACCAACGTTAACTGGGGATAACCAGCCGGCCTGCTGGGAACTCTCGAATAAAAGAAATGGTGGGCGCGCTCACCGGACGAAATTTACAAAATTTCCGCAGCAGTCACCGTCACAATTGACAGCGTGTGCATGTGCTTCGAAGCAGGGACCAGCACAGACTACCATTACGGGCAGAGAAGCGAGGCAGAAACCTTTCCGTCAAACGGCAGCCAGCCGCCACAGCACGCACGCCCACCAACGTTGACTGGGATAGCCAGCTGGCGTGCTGGGACTCTCTAAGAAATGAATTGCTGGGCGCGCTCACGGGACGAAAGATACCGAATTCCCGCAGAAGTCGCCGTCACAACTGACAGCGTGCGCATGTGCTTCGAAGCAAGGACCAGCAGAGACTACTATTACGAGCAGAGAAGCGAGGCAGAAACTTTTTCGTCAAACCGCAGCCAGCCAGCACAGCACGCACGCGCACCAATATTTACTGGGGATAGCCAGCCGACGTGGTGGGAACTCTGGAAGAAATGAAAATGGAGGGCGCGCTCACCGGACAAAAGTTACCGAATTTCCGCAGCAGTCGCCGTCACAACTGACAGCGCGTGCATGTGCCTCGCAGCAAGGACCAGCACAGACTACTATTACGAGCAGAGAATCGAGGCAGAAACCTTTCCGTCAAACGGCAGCCAGCCGGTACAGCACGCACGCGCACCAAAGTTAACTGGGGATAGCCAGCCGGCGTGCTGGGAACTCTCTAATAAATGAAATGGTGGGCGCGCTCACGGGACGAAAGATACCGAATTCCCGCAGAAGTCGCTGTCACAACTGACAGCGTGTGCATGTGCCTTTAAGCAAGCACCAGCAGAGACTAGTATTACGAGCAGAGAAGCGAGGCAGAAACTTTTTCGTCAAACGGCAGCCAGCCAGCACAGCACGCACGCGCACCAACGTGTATTGGGGATAGCCAGCCGACGTGCTGGGTGCTCGGGAAGAAATGAACATGGAGGGCGCGCTCACCAAACGAAAGTTACCGAATTCCCGCAGCAGTCGCCGTCACAAGTGACAGCGTGTGCATGTGCCTCGCAGGAAGCACCAGCAGAGACTACTATTGCGAGCAGAGAAGCGAGGCAGAAACTTTTCCGTCAAACAGCAGCCAGCCGGCACAGCACGCACGCGCACCAACGTTAACTGGGGATAACCAGCCGGCCTGCTGGGAACTCTCGAATAAAAGAAATGGTGGGCGCGCTCACCGGACGAAATTTACAGAATTTCCGCAGCAGTCACCGTCACAAATGACAGCGTGTGCATGTGCTTCGAAGCAGGGACCAGCACAGACTACCATTACGGGCAGAGAAGCGAGGCAGAAACCTTTCCGTCAAACGGCAGCCAGCCGGCACAGCACGCACGCGCACCGACGTTGACTGGGATAGCCAGCTGGCGTGCTGGGACTCTCGAAGAAATGAAATGGTGGGCGCGCTCACGGGACGAAAGATACCGATTTCCCGCAGAAGTCGCCGTCAGAACTGACAGCGTGTGCATGTGCATCTAAGCAAGCACCAGCAGAGACTACTATTACGAGAAGAGAAGCGAGGCAGAAACTTTTCCGTCAAACGGCAGCCAGCCGGCACAGCACCCACACGAACAAACGTTAACTGGGGATAGCCAGCCGGTGGGCTAGGAACTGTCTAAGAAATGAAATGGTGGGCGCGCTGACTGGACGAAAGGTACCGAATTCCCGCAGCGGTCGCCGACACAACAGACTGCGTGTGCATGTGCCTCTAAGCAAGCACCAGCAGAGACTACTATTACGAGCAGAGAAGCGAGGAAGAAACCTTTCCGACAAACGGCAGCCAGCCGGCACAGCACGCACGCGCACCAACGTTAACTGGGGATAGCAAGCCGGCGTGCTGGGACTCTCGAAGAAATGAAATGGTGGGCGCGCTCATCGGACGAAAGTTATCGAATTCCCGCAGAAGTCGCCGTCACAACTGACAGCGTGTGCATGTGCCTCTAAGCAAGCACCAGCAGAAACTACTATTACGTGCAGAGAAGCGAGGCAAAAACTTTTTCGTCAAACGGCAGCCAGCCAGCACAGCACGAACGCGCACCAACGTTAACTGGGGATAGCCAGCCGGTGGGCTGGGAACTCTAGAAGAAATGAAATGTAGGGCGCGCTCACCGGACGAAAGTTACCGAATACCCGCAGCGGTCGCCATCACAACTGACAGCGTACGCACGTGCCTCTAAGCAAGCATCAGCAGAGACTACCATTACGAGCAGAGAAGCGAGGCAGAAACTTTTTCGTCAAACGGCAGCCAGCCGGCACAGCACGCACGCGCACCAACATTTACTGGGGATAGCCAGCCGGCGCGCTGGGAACTCTCTAAGAAATGAAATGGTGGGCGCGCTCTTTGGACGAAAGTTAGCGAATTCCCGCAGCAGTCGCCGTCACAACTGACAGCATGTGCATGTGCCTCGAAGCAAACACAAGCAGAGACTACTATTACAAGAAGAGAAGCGAGCAGAAACTTTTCCGTCAAACGGCAGCCAGCCGGCACAGCACGCACGCGAACCAACGTTAACTGGGGATAGCCAGCCGGCGTGCTGGGAACTCGCGAAGAAATGAAATGGTGGGCGCACTCACCGGACGAAAGTTACCGAATTCTCGCAGCAGTCGCTGTCACAACTGATAGCGTGTGCATGTGCATCTAAGCAAGCACCAGCAGAGACTACTATTACGAGCAGAGAAGCGAGGCAGAAACTTTTTCGTCAAACGGCAGCCAGCCAGCACAGCACGCACGCGCACCAACGTTTAGTGGGGATAGCCAGCCGACGTGCTGGGAACTCTGGAAGAAATGAAAATGGAGGGCGCGCTCACCGGACGAAAGTCACCGAATTCCCGCAGCAGTCGCCGTCACAACTGACAGCGCGTGCATGTGCCTCGCAGCAAGGGCCAGCACAGACTACTATTACGAGCAGAGAAGCGAGGCCGATACCTTTCCGTCAAACGGCAGCCAGCCGGCACAGCACGCACGCCCACCAACGTTGACTGGGATAGCCAGCTGGCGTGCTGGGACTCTCTAAGAAATGAAATGGTGGGCGCGCTCACGGGACGAAAGATACCGAATTCCCGCAGAAGTCGCCGTCACAACTGACAGCGTGTGCATGTGCCTCTAAGCAAGCACCAGCAGAGACTACTATTACGTGCAGAGAAGCGAGGCAGAAACTTTTTCGTCAAACGGCAGCCAGCCAGCACAGCACGCACGCGCACCAACGTTTACTGGGGATAGCCAGCCGACGTGCTGGGTGCTCTGGAAGAAATGAAAATGGAGGGCGCGCTCACCGGACGAAAGTTACCGAATTCCCGCAGCAGTCGCCGTCACAAGTGACAGCGTGTGCATGTGCCTCGCAGCAAGCACCAGCAGAGACTACTATTGCGAGCAGAGAAGCGAGGCAGAAACTTTTCCGTCAAACAGCAGCCAGCCGGCACAGCACGCACGCGCACCAACGTTAACTGGGGATAACCAGCCGGCCTGCTGGGAACTCTCGAATAAAAGAAATGGTGGGCGCGCTCACCGGACGAAATTTACAGAATTTCCGCAGCAGTCACCGTCACAATTGACAGCGTGTGCATGTGCTTCGAAGCAGGGACCAGCACAGACTACCATTACGGGCAGAGAAGCGAGGCAGAAACCTTTCCGTCAAACGGCAGCCAGCCGGCACAGCACGCACGCGCACCGACGTTGACTGGGATAGCCAGCTGGCGTGCTGGGACTCTCGAAGAAATGAAATGGTGGGCGCGCTCACGGGACGAAAGATACCGATTTCCCGCAGAAGTCGCCGTCAGAACTGACAGCGTGTGCATGTGCATCTAAGCAAGCACCAGCAGAGACTACTATTACGAGAAGAGAAGCGAGGCAGAAACTTTTCCGTCAAACGGCAGCCAGCCGGCACAGCACCCACACGAACAAACGTTAACTGGGGATAGCCAGCCGGTGGGCTAGGAACAGTCTAAGAAATGAAATGGTGGGCGCGCTGACTGGACGAAAGGTACCGAATTCCCGCAGCGGTCGCCGACACAACAGACAGCGTGTGCATGTGCCTCTAAGCAAGCACCAGCAGAGACTACTATTACGAGCAGAGAAGCGAGGAAGAAACCTTTCCGACAAACGGCAGCCAGCCGGCACAGCACGCACGCGCACCAACGTTAACTGGGGATAGCAAGCCGGCGTGCTGGGACTCTCGAAGAAATGAAATGGTGGGCGCGCTCATCGGACGAAAGTTATCGAATTCCCGCAGAAGTCGCCGTCACAACTGACAGCGTGTGCATGTGCCTCTAAGCAAGCACCAGCAGAAACTACTATTACGTGCAGAGAAGCGAGGCAAAAAATTTTCGTCAAACGGCAGCCAGCCAGCACAGCACGAACGCGCACCAACGTTAACTGGGGATAGCCAGCCGGTGGGCTGGGAACTCTAGAAGAAATGAAATGTAGGGCGCGCTCACCGGCCGAAAGTTACCGAATACCCGCAGCGGTCGCCATCACAACTGACAGCGTACGCACGTGCCTCTAAGCAAGCATCAGCAGAGACTACCATTACGAGCAGAGAAGCGAGGCAGAAACTTTTTCGTCAAACGGCAGCCAGCCGGCACAGCACGCACGCGCACCAACATTTACTGGGGATAGCCAGCCGGCGCGCTGGGAACTCTCTAAGAAATGAAATGGTGGGCGCGCTCTTTGGACGAAAGTTAGCGAATTCCCGCAGCAGTCGCCGTCACAACTGACAGCATGTGCATGTGCCTCGAAGCAAACACAAGCAGAGACTACTATTACAAGAAGAGAAGCGAGCAGAAACTTTTCCGTCAAACGGCAGCCAGCCGGCACAGCACGCACACGAACCAACGTTAACTGGGGATAGCCAGCCGGCGTGCTGGGAACTCGCGAAGAAATGAAATGGTGGGCGCACTCACCGGACGAAAGTTACCGAATTCTCGCAGCAGTCGCTGTCACAACTGATAGCGTGTGCATGTGCATCTAAGCAAGCACCAGCAGAGACTACTATTACGAGCAGAGAAGCGAGGCAGAAACTTTTTCGTCAAACGGCAGCCAGCCAGCACAGCACGCACGCGCACCAACGTTTAGTGGGGATAGCCAGCCGACGTGCTGGGAACTCTGGAAGAAATGAAAATGGAGGGCGCGCTCACCGGACGAAAGTCACCGAATTCCCGCAGCAGTCGCCGTCACAACTGACAGCGCGTGCATGTGCCTCGCAGCAAGGGCCAGCACAGACTACTATTACGAGCAGAGAAGCGAGGCCGATACCTTTCCGTCAAACGGCAGCCAGCCGGCACAGCACGCACGCCCACCAACGTTGACTGGGATAGCCAGCTGGCGTGCTGGGACTCTCTAAGAAATGAAATGGTGGGCGCGCTCACGGGACGAAAGATACCGAATTCCCGCAGAAGTCGCCGTCACAACTGACAGCGTGTGCATGTGCCTCTAAGCAAGCACCAGCAGAGACTACTATTACGTGCAGAGAAGCGAGGCAGAAACTTTTTCGTCAAACGGCAGCCAGCCAGCACAGCACGCACGCGCACCAACGTTTACTGGGGATAGCCAGCCGACGTGCTGGGTGCTCTGGAATACAGAATCTGCACGCTCACTTTTCAAAAAATTAGATCGTAATGCATCCGCTTTCTGTTAATACCCTCACCATTGTCTCTGGCTTCATTTCTTATCCTCCGCTGCACTATTGCCCACCTGTATGATTTTATATCCCTTCCTTTTTTCTTTATATCGTGCAGCTAACGACATTTTTGCTTACATATTGCTGCAACTACGCCCTGTACCACGTGCATTGTATTATGTCAGCCGCTTACTTTTTGCATCTCACGTATAAAACCCTAACATTGTCGTCCATATGTATATATCTTGTACAATGCTTGTCATTGAGCGTCCTTTGTTTATTTTTCTTGAATTGCTGCTGAACTGTACTCAAGGGGGCCGGGCTTCGTTAAGCTGCGCATGTGCAGCTTTTTTCCGTTGCCCCCTTTCTTCCTCTCGGAGAAAAATAAATTTGACTTTGACTTTGAAATGAAAATGGAGGGCGCGCTCACAACTGACAGCTTGTGCATGTGCCTCGCCGCAAGGACCAGCACAGACTACTATTACGAGCAGAGAAGCGAGGCAGAAACTTTTTCGTCAAAAGGCAGCCAGCCGGCACAGCACGTGCACCAACGTTAACTGGGGATAGCCAACGGCGTGCTGGGAACTCTCTAATAAATGAAATGGTGGGCGCGCTCACCGGACGAATGTTACCGAATTCCCGCAGCAGTCGCCGTCACAACTGACAGCGTGTGCATGTGCCTCGAAGCAAGCACAAGTAGAGACTACTATTACGAGAAGAGAAGCGAGGCAGAAACTTTTTCGTCAAACGGCAGCCAGCCGGCACAGCACGCACACGAACGAACGTTAACTGGGGATCGCCAGCCGGCGTGCTGGGAACTCTCGAAGAAAAGAAATGGTGGGCGCGCTCACCGGACGAAAGTTACCGAATTCTCGCAGCAGTCGCTGTCAAAACTGACAGCGTGTGCATGTGCATCTAAGCAAGCACCAGCAGAGACTACTATTACGAGAAGGGAAGCGAGGCAGAAACTTGTCCGTCAAACGGCAGCCAGCCGGCACAGCACGCACACGAACCAACGTCAACTGGGGATAGCCAGCCGGTGGGCTGGCAACTCTAGAAGAAATGAAATGTAGGGCGCGCTCACCGGACGAAAGTTATCGAATTCCTGCAGCGGTCGCCGTCACAACTGACAGCGTGTGCATGTGCCTCTAAGCAAGCACCAGCAGAGACTACCATTACGAGCAGAGAAGCGAGGCAGAAACTTTTTCGTCAAACGGCAGCCAGCCGGCACAGCACGCACGCGGACCAACGTTTACTGGGGATAGCCAGCCGACGTGCTGGAATCTCTCTAATAAACGAAATGGTGGGCGCGCTCACCGCACGAAAGTTACCGAATTCCCGCAGCAGTCGCCGTCACAACTGACAGCGTGTGCATGTGCCTCGCAGCAAGCACCAGCAGAGACTACTATTGCGAGCAGAGAAGCGAGGCAGAAACGTTTCCGTCAAACAGCAGCCAGCCGGCACAGCACGCACGCGCACCAACGTTAACTGGGGATAACCAGCCGGCCTGCTGGGAACTCTCGAATAAAAGAAATGGTGGGCGCGCTCACCGGACGAAATTTACAGAATTTCCGCAGCAGACGCCGTCACAATTGACAGCGTGTGCATGTGCTTCGAAGCAAGGACCAGCACAGACTACCATTACGGGCAAAGAAGCGAGGCAGAAACCTTTCCGTCAAACGGCAGCCAGCCGGCACAGCACGTACGCGCACCGACGTTGACTGGGATAGCCAGCTGGCGTGCTGGGAACTCTGGAAGAAATGAAATGGAGGGCGCGCTCACCGCACGAAAGTTACCGAATTCCCGCAGCAGTCGCCGTCACAACTGAGAGCGTGTGCATGTGCCTCGCAGCAAGCACCAGCAGAGACTAGTATTGCTTGCAGAGAAGCGAGGCAGAAACTATTCCTTCAAACAGCAGCCGGCCGGCGCAGCACGCACGCGCACCAACGTTAACTGGGGATAACCAGCAGGCGTGCTGGGAACTCTCGAATAAATGAAATGGTGGGCGCGCTCACTGGACGAAAGTTACAGAATTCCCGCAGCAGTCGCCGTCACAACTGACAGCGAGTGCATGTGCCTCGCATCAAGCACCAGCAGAGAGAAAGAGGCAGAAACTTTTCCATCAAACTGCAGGCAGCCGGCACAGCACGCACACGCACCAACGTTTACTGGGGATAGCCAGCCGACGTGCTGGGAACTATGGAATAAATGAAATGGAGGGTGCGCTCACCTGACAAAAGTTAACGAATTCCCGCAGCAGTCGCCGTCACAACTGACAGCATGTGCCTCGCATCAAGCACCAGCAGAGACTATTATTACGAGCAGAGAAAGAGGCAGAAACTTTTCCATCAAACGGCAGCCAGCCGGCACAGCACGCACACGCACCAACGTTGACTGGGATAGCCAGCTGGCGTGCTGGGACTAAGAAATGAATTGGTGGGCGCGCTCACGGGACGAAAGATACCGAATTCCCGCAGAAGTCGCCGTCACAACTGACAGCGTGCGCATGTGCTTCGAAGCAAGGACCAGCAGAGACTACTATTACGAGCAGAGAAGCGAGGCAGAAACTTTTTCGTCAAACCGCAGCCAGCCAGCACAGCACGCACGCGCACCAACATTTACTGGGGATAGCCAGCCGACGTGGTGGGAACTCTGGAAGAAATGAAAATGGAGGGCGCGCTCACCGGACAAAAGTTACCGAATTCCCGCAGCAGTCGCCGTCACAACTGACAGCGCGTGCATGTGCCTCGCAGCAAGGACCAGCAGAGACTACTATTACGAGCAGAGAATCGAGGCAGAAACCTTTCCGTCAAACGGCAGCCAGCCGGTACAGCACGCACGCGCACCAAAGTTAACTGGGGATAGCCAGCCGGCGTGCTGGGAACTCTCTAATAAATGAAATGGTGGGCGCGCTCACGGGACGAAAGATACCGAATTCCCGCAGAAGTCGCTGTCACAACTGACAGCGTGTGCATGTGCCTTTAAGCAAGCACCAGCAGAGACTAGTATTACGAGCAGAGAAGCGAGGCAGAAACTTTTTCGTCAAACGGCAGCCAGCCAGCACAGCACGCACGCGCACCAACGTGTATTGGGGATAGCCAGCCGACGTGCTGGGTGCTCGGGAAGAAATGAACATGGAGGGCGCGCTCACCAAACGAAAGTTACCGAATTCCCGCAGCAGTCGCCGTCACAAGTGACAGCGTGTGCATGTGCCTCGCAGCAAGCACCAGCAGAGACTACTATTGCGAGCAGAGAAGCGAGGCAGAAACTTTTCCGTCAAACAGCAGCCAGCCGGCACAGCACGCAAGCGCACCAACGTTAACTGGGGATAACCAGCCGGCCTGCTGGGAACTCTCGAATAAAAGAAATGGTGGGCGCGCTCACCGGACGAAATTTACAGAATTTCCGCAGCAGTCACCGTCACAATTGACAGCGTGTGCATGTGCTTCGAAGCAGGGACCAGCACAGACTACCATTACGGGCAGAGAAGCGAGGCAGAAACCTTTCCGTCAAACGGCAGCCAGCCGGCACAGCACGCACGCGCACCGACGTTGACTGGGATAGCCAGCTGGCGTGCTGGGACTCTCGAAGAAATGAAATGGTGGGCGCGCTCACGGGACGAAAGATACCGATTTCCCGCAGAAGTCGCCGTCAGAACTGACAGCGTGTGCATGTGCATCTAAGCAAGCACCAGCAGAGACTACTATTACGAGAAGAGAAGCGAGGCAGAAACTTTTCCGTCAAACGGCAGCCAGCCGGCACAGCACCCACACGAACAAACGTTAACTGGGGATAGCCAGCCGGTGGGCTGGGAACTGTCTAAGAAATGAAATGGTGGGCGCGCTGACTGGACGAAAGGTACCGAATTCCCGCAGCGGTCGCCGACACAACAGACAGCGTGTGCATGTGCCTCTAAGCAAGCACCAGCAGAGACTACTATTACGAGCAGAGAAGCGAGGAAGAAACCTTTCCGACAAACGGCAGCCAGCCGGCACAGCACGCACGCGCACCAACGTTAACTGGGGATAGCAAGCCGGCGTGCTGGGACTCTCGAAGAAATGAAATGGTGGGCGCGCTCATCGGACGAAAGTTATCGAATTCCCGCAGAAGTCGCCGTCACAACTGACAGCGTGTGCATGTGCCTCTAAGCAAGCACCAGCAGAAACTACTATTACGTGCAGAGAAGCGAGGCAAAAACTTTTTCGTCAAACGGCAGCCAGCCAGCACAGCACGAACGCGCACCAACGTTAACTGGGGATAGCCAGCCGGTGGGCTGGGAACTCTAGAAGAAATGAAATGTAGGGCGCGCTCACCGGACGAAAGTTATCGAATTACCGCAGAAGACGCCGTCACAACTGACAGCGTGTGCATGTGCCTCTAAGCAAGCACCAGCAGAGACTATTATTACGAGCAGAGAAGCGAGGCAGAGACTTTTTCTTCAAACGGCAGCCAGCCAGCACAGCACGCACGCGCACCAACGTTTACTGGGCATAGCCAGCCGACGTGCTGGGAACTATGGAATAAAAGAAATGAAGGGCGCGCTCTCCTGACAAAAGTTTCCGAATTCCCGCAGCAGTCGCCGTCACAACTGACAACGTGTGCATGTGCCTCGAAGCAAGGACCAGCAGAGACTACTATTACGAGCAGAGAAGCGAGGCAGAAACCTTTCCGTGAAACGGCAGCCAGCCGGCACAGCACGCACGCGCACCAACGTTAACTGGGGATAGCCAGCCGGCGTGCTGGGAACTCTCAAAGAAATGAAATGGTGGGCGCGCTCACCGGACGAAAGTTACCGAATTCCCGCAGCAGTCGCCGTCACAACTGAGAGCGTGTGCATGTGCCTCGCAGCAAGCACCAGCAGAGACTACTATTGCTTGCAGAGAAGCGAGGCAGAAAGGTTTTCCATCAAAGGGCAGCCAGCCGGCACAGCACGCAGGCGCACCAACGTTAACTGGGGATAACCAGCCGCCGTGCTGGGAACTCTCGAAGAAAAGAAATGGTGAGCGCGCTCACCAGACGAAAGTTACCGAATTCCCGCAGCAGTCGCCGTCACAACTGCCTGCGTGTGGATGTGCCTCGCAGCAAGGAGCCAGCAGAGACTACTATTACGAGCAGAGAAGCGAGGCAGAAACTTTTCCGTCAAATGGCAGCCAGCCGGCACAGCACGCTCACGCACCAACGTTAACTGGGGATAATCAGCTGTCGGGCTGGGACTCTCGAAGAAATGAAATGGTGGGCGCGCTCAACGGACGAAAGTTACCGAATTCCCGCAGCAGTCGCCGTCACAACTGACAGCGCGTGCATTTGCCTCGCAGCAAGCATCAGCAGAGACTACTATTACGAGCGGAGAAGCGAGGCAGAAACATTTCCGTCAAACGGCAGCCAGCCGGCACAGCACGCACACGCACAAACGTTAACTGGGATAGCCAGCCGGCATGTTGGGAACTCTCGTAGAAATGAAATGGTGGGCGCGCACACCCCACGAAAGTTACCGAATTCCCGCAGCAGTCGCCGTCACAAATGACAGCGTGTGCATGTGCCTCGCAGCAAGCACCAGCAGAGACTACTACTACGAGCAGAGAAGCGAGGCAGAAACTTTTCCGTCAAATGGCAGCCAGCCGGCACAGCACGCATACGCACCAACGTTAACTGGGGAAAGTCAGCTGTCGCGCTGGGACTCTCGAATAAAAGAAATGGTGGGCGCGCTCAACGGACGAAAGTTACCGAATTCCCGCAGCAGTCGCCGTCACAACTGACAGCGTGTGCATGTGCCTCGCATCAAGCACCAGCACAGACTATTATTACGAGCAGAGAAAGAGGCAGAAACTGTTCCATCAAACGGCAGCCAGCCGGCACAGCACGCACACGTACCAACGTTAACTGGGGATAACCAGCCGCCGTGCTGGGAACTCTCGAAGAAAAGAAATGGTGAGCGCGCTCACCGGACGAAAGTTACCGAAATCCCGCCGCAGTCGCCGTCACAACTGACAGCGTGTGCATGTGCCTCGCATCAAGCACCAGCAGAGACTACTATTACGAGCAGAGAAGCGAGGCAGAAACTTTTCC
The DNA here is from genome assembly GCF_052857255.1 of Amblyomma americanum. Taxonomy (NCBI): domain Eukaryota; kingdom Metazoa; phylum Arthropoda; class Arachnida; order Ixodida; family Ixodidae; genus Amblyomma; species Amblyomma americanum. The sequence continues at coordinate 182,701,365 of NC_135502.1, read as the reverse complement.
GTCAGACGGCAGCCAGCCGGCACAGCACGCACACGCACAAACGTTGACTGGGGATAGCCAGCTGGCGTGCTGGGACTCTCGAATAAATGAAATGGGGTCGCGCTCACCGGAAGAAAGTTATCGAATTACCGCAGAAGACGCCGTCACAACTGACAGCGTGTGCATGTGCCTCTAAGCAAGCACCAGCAGAGACTACTATTACGAGCAGAGAAGCGAGGCAGACTTTTTCGTCAAACGGCAGCCAGCCAGCACAGCACGCACGCGCACCAACGTTTACTGGGGATAGCCAGCCGACGAGCTGGGAACTATGGAATAAATGAAATGGAGGGCGCGCTCTCCTGACAAAAGCTTCCGAATTCCCGCAGCAGTCGCCGTCACAACTGACAACGTGTGCATGTGCCTCGAAGCAAGGACCAGCAGAGACTACTATTACGAGCAGAGAAGCGAGGCAGAAACCTTTCCGTCAAACGGCAGCCAGCCGGCACAGCACGCACGCGCACCAACGTTAACTGGGGATAGCAAGCCGGCGTGCTGGGAACTCTCAAAGAAATGAAATGGTGGGCGCGCTCACCGGACGAAAGTTACCGAATTCCCGCAGCAGTCGCCGTCACAACTGAGAGCGTGTGCATGTGCCTCGCAGCAATAACCAGCAGAGACTACTATTGCTTGCAGAGAAGCGAGGCAGAAACGTTTTCCATCAAAGGGCAGCCAGCCGGCACAGCACGCAGGCGCACCAACGTTAACTGGGGATAACAAGCCGCCGTGCTGGGAACTCTCGAAGAAAAGAAATGGTGAGCGCGCTCACCGGACGAATGTTACAGAATTGCCGCCGCAGTCGCCGTCACAACTGACAGCGTGTGCATTTGCCTCGCAGCAAGCACCAGCAGAGACTGCTATTACGAGCAGAGAAGCGAGGCATAAACTTTTCCATCAAATGGCAGCCAGCCGGCACAGCACGCTCACGCACCAACGTTAACTGGGGATAGTCAGCTGTCGGGCTGGGAGTATCGAAGAAATGAAATGGTGGGCGCGCTCACCGGATGAAAGTTACCGAATTCCCGCAGCAGTCGCCGTCACAAATGACAGCGTGTGCATGTGCCTCGCAGCAAGCACCAGGAGAGACTACAATTGCGAGCAGAGAAGCGAGGCAGAAACCTTTCCGTCAAACGGCAGCCAGCCGGCACAGCACGCACGCGCACCAACGTTAACTGGGATAGCCAGCTGGCGTGCTGGGACTCTCTAAGAAATGAATTGGTGGGCGTGCTCACGGACGAAAGATACCGAATTCCCGCAGCAGTCCCCGTCACAACTGACAGCGTGTGCATGTGCCTCGCATCAAGCACCAGCACAGACTTATTACGAGCAGAGAAGCGAGGCAGAAACTTTTCCGTCAAATGGCAGCCAGCCGGCACAGCACGCACACGCACCAACGTTAACTGGGGATATCCAGGCCGGCGTTCTGGGAACTCTCGAAGAAATTAAATGGTGGGCGCGCTCACCGGACGAAAGTTACAGAATTTCCACAGCGGTCGCTGTCACAACTGACAGCTGTGCATTTGCCTCGCAGCAAGCACCAGCAGAGGCTTCTATTACGAGCAGAGAAGCGAGGCAGAAACTTTTCCGTCAAACGGCAGCCAGCCGGCACAGCACGCACGCGCACCAACGTTAACTGGGGATATCCAGGCCGGCGTTCTGGGAACTCTCGAAGAAATTAAATGGTGGGCGCTCTCACCGGACAAAAGTTACCGAATTCCCGCAGCAGTCGCCGTCACAACTGCCAGCGTGTGCATGTGCCTCGCAGCAAGCAGCCAGCAGAGACTAATATTACGAGCAGAGAAGCGAGGCAGAAACTTTTCCGTCAAAAGGCAGTCAGCAGGCACAGCACGCACGCGCACCAACGTTAACTGGGGATAGCCAGCCGGCGTGCTGGGAACTCTCGAAGAAATGAAATGGTGGGTGCGCTCACCGGACGAAAGTTACCGAATTCCCGCAGCAGTCGCCGTCACAAATGACAGCGTGTGCATGTGCCGCGCAGCAAGCGCCAGCAGAGACTACTATTACGAGCAGAGAAGCGAGGCAAAAACTTTTCCGTCAAACGACAGCCAGCCGGCACAGCACGTACGCGCACCAACTTTAACTGGGGATAGCCAGCCGGCGTAATGGGAACCCTCGAAGAAATGAAATGGAGGGCGTGCTCAACTGACGAAAGTTACCGAATTCCTGCAGCAGTCGCCGTCACAATTGACAGCGTGTTTATGTGCCTCGCAGCAAGGACCAGCAGAGACTACTATTACGAGCAGAGAAGCGAGGCAGGAACCTTTTCGTCAAACGGCAGCCAGCCGGCACAGCACGCACGCGCACCAACGCTAATTGGGGATAGCCAGCCGGCGTGCTGGGAACTCTCAAAGAAATGAAATGGTGGGCGCGCTCACCGGACGAAAGTTACCGAATTCCCGCAGCAGTCGCCGTCACAACTGACAGCGTGTGCATGTGCCTCGCAGCAAGCACCAGCAGAGACTACTATTGCTTGCAGAGAAGCGAGGCAGAAAGGTTTTCCATCAAAGGGCAGCCAGCCGGCACAGCACGCAGGCGCACCAACGTTAACTGGGGATAACCAGCCGCCGTGCTGGGAACTCTCGAAGAAAAGAAATGGTGAGCGCGCTCACCAGACGAAAGTTACCGAATTCCCGCAGCAGTCGCCGTCACAACTGCCTGCGTGTGGATGTGCCTCGCAGCAAGGAGCCAGCAGAGACTACTATTACGAGCAGAGAAGCGAGGCAGAAACTTTTCCGTCAAATGGCAGCCAGCCGGCACAGCACGCTCACGCACCAACGTTAACTGGGGATAATCAGCTGTCGGGCTGGGACTCTCGAAGAAATGAAATGGTGGGCGCGCTCAACGGACGAAAGTTACCGAATTCCCGCAGCAGTCGCCGTCACAACTGACAGCGCGTGCATTTTCCTCGCAGCAAGCATCAGCAGAGACTACTATTACGAGCGGAGAAGCGAGGCAGAAACATTTCCTACAAACGGCAGCCAGCCGGCACAGCACCTTCACGCACAAACGTTAACTGGGATAGCCAGCCGGCATGTTGGGAACTCTCGTAGAAATGAAATGGTGGGCGCGCACACCCCACGAAAGTTACCGAATTCCCGCAGCAGTCGCCGTCACAAATGACAGCGTGTGCATGTGCCTCGCAGCAAGCACCAGCAGAGACTACTACTACGAGCAGAGAAGCGAGGCAGAAACTTTTCCGTCAAATGGCAGCCAGCCGGCACAGCACGCATACGCACCAACGTTAACTGGGGATAGTCAGCTGTCGTGCTGGGACTCTCGAATAAAAGAAATGGTGGGCGCGCTCAACGGACAAAAGTTACCGAATTCCCGCAGCAGTCGCCGTCACAACTGACAGCGTGTGCATGTGCCTCGCATCAAGCACCAGCACAGACTATTATTACGAGCAGAGAAAGAGGCAGAAACTGTTCCATCAAACGGTAGCCAGCCGGCACAGCACGCACACGTACCAACGTTAACTGGGGATAACCAGCCGCCGTGCTGGGAACTCTCGAAGAAAAGAAATGGTGAGCGCGCTCAGCGGACGAAAGTTACCGAAATCCCGCCGCAGTCGCCGT